>NC_091476.1:143063861-143371627 GCF_036971445.1 Narcine bancroftii
CAGATGCTGCTCCACCCCCTGAGTTGCTCCAGCAGAGAGCTTTCTGCTCTGGATTCCAGTGACTGCGGTCTCCTGCATCTCCAATTGCTCAACGTAAGTGTTTCTACGGAAGATTATCAGCAAACAAAAACATCTCTTCACTCAGATCCTCAGCCCTTGTAGCATTAGAGAAAACTTCACAGGTTTACCGAACTACATTTAAAAGCATGGAATTATCCACAGCAGTTCAATTCCAGCAAGAACTTCCATGAATGAGGCATCCCTTTCTTTGTGGCTGAGTCCCATGGTGGTGGCGAGAAGGAGGGGAGGGGCAGTGCAAATCTTGAGCAAACATCAACAAGAAATGTAGGTTATGCAACCTTGTGCACAAGTTCCTGAAATGTGCGTACGTAATGCCTACAATTGTATATAATGTGTCCAATATTTACCTCAAACATTACAACACAAGAACAGACCCTTCAGCTACCCATCCATGCTGATCATGATGTCCGAATCAAAGTGAAACCCTGCTGCTTTCACCTAATAGATATCCCTCCATCCTTTGCATATTAAGGTGAATAACTAAAACCTCTTAACTCTACTATTCTCTCTAGTTATACTACAACTCCTGGCAGCTTGTTCCAGGCACCCACTACTCTCTGTGTAAAATATTTGAACATGGAACACAGAACACTACAGCACAAAGCAGGCTCTTTGGCTCTCGATGTTGTGCCGACCTATATTGACCTAACAAAAATGAAGCTTTCCCTAACTCATAACCCTCTATTTTTCTTTCATCCATGTACCTGTCTTTTTAAAATACCCCTATTATCCCAGCCTCCAAGCACTCCAGGCACCCACAACCGACTGTGTAAAAAACTACTCCTAATGTCTCCCCTAAACGTTCCTCCCTTCACTCTGTACACGTCCTCTGATGTTTGCTACTCCCGCCTTGTGTCAAAGGCTCGGTCCATCCACCCCATCTCTGCCTCTCAGAATCAATAGCTCTATTAAGTCGCCTCTCATCCTTCTTTGCTCTAACGAGAAAAGCCCTAACTCTGCTAGCTTTGCCTCATACGTTATACTTTCCCATCCAGGTACATCATGGCAAATCCCGTCTGCACCCTCTCCACATCTTTCCTGTAATGAGGTGACCAGAATGGAACACAATATTCCAAGTGTGTCTCGCCAGAGATTTGTAGTTGCAGCATGACTTCATGAACCCGGAACTCAATCCCCTGACACCTCTCTTAAGTTTTCCCGCCTTCACTTTAAATGCTTGGCCTCCAGTATTTGACACTTTTACCATGGGGAAAAGATTTTGACTCTCCAACCTATCAATGACTCCCGCGATCATATAAACTTCGATTACATCTCCCATCAGCCTCTTGTACTTCAGAGAAAACAATCCAAGTTTGTCCAACCTCTCCCCATAACTCATCCCCTCTAAACTGGGCAAACATTCTGCTCAATCCTTTTTCCAAAACCCCCACATCTACCCTGTAATGGCGCAACCAGAATTGAACACAAAGCATTTCTCAGAAAACTTAAGGCCGTTAACTACGGGCAGACTAAAATTTACTGCCGGTCTTTCGATTCTTCGCACTTGTTCCCAATTAGCATGGATGAGTGGACTTGTGATGGAGCATCAACGCCACTGCAGCCCTCAGCCCACACAAATCTTGCCATAAGCCATGGCAATTTTCCTCAAAAGAAAAATTGTAAGAACAAGTATCCAAGTAGCTTATGAAATATTCGGAGCAAGTCTCTCCCAGATCCTCACCACACTTTTGCGAATATTGTGCTTTTTAGATGCCGTGATTGGTCACGATGATCTGAGAAAGGATGCACTATTCTGGTGTTATGTAATTTGTCTTTATCTTTTGTCTGTAATTTGGCATATTGCCAAATGTAGTATCTCAAGCTGTTGAAATTAATCTACAGCCTGAGTAAACCCAGTTCATAAGTAAATATTCCTTCCTATGCAGAGGCCTTACTGAAATTTCATACCTATTGATACACTGTTACATAATGAATGTTTTGGGACAACCAAAAGCCATCTTGGCAAGTATCACTCACATTCACTTCATAATAAAAAAGGCACTGAAGTTTTTACATAACATATAAGAAATAGGAGATGGGATAGGAGAGGGCCCATACATCAACATTCTGGTTAACCTACCTCGACACCATTTTCCTGCATTATACCCACATCTCTAGATTCACAATGCTCAAAAATATATCGATTTATGTTTTGTGTCAACTGAGCCCGAACTTCTACAACCTCCAGGATGGAGGATTTCACAGATTTATCATCCTCAGAATGAAGACATTTTTCCTCATCTGCATCTTGAATGACTTGCCTCCTATTTTATTTATTCTATCAAACAGCGTGGGTTTCTCAGGCTGAGCCAGTAGTTAATGACCATGAAGAAAGGGGGTCGGGCGCTGCCTTCTCAAACTGCTGCATGAACCCGCTGTGCTCTGAGGGAGGGGGCCCATGATTCTGACCCAGCATCAGTCGGTGAAGGATCAACAAGACATTTCCAAGTGAGAATGGTGTGTGGTTTGGTTGCCTGAGTCCTTCTACATGGTAGAGGTGGTGGGTTTGGAGGGTGCTGTCTAAGGAGTCTTGGGGAGTGCTGCAGTACATCCTGTAGATGGTTCAGAGTACTGATCCTGTGCGTTGGAGTGGCTGTTGATGGGTGCCCATCAAATGGGTTGCTGTGTCTTGAATAATGTCGAGCTTCATGAGTTTAGTTGAAACTAGATTCGCCCAGGTGAGTGAAGAGTACGTGACCCCCTCATATCCAAACTCACCTACATCCACCCTGCCAAACCCTGTAAGAATTTTGTTACTTCCAGTCAGAACTTTCCTCAATCTTCTGAAGTCCAAAAAATACAGACGGCACGGTTAACCTAACGGTTAGCACAATGCCGTTACAGTGCGAGCGACCCCAGATTCGAACCCCTTGCTATCTGTAAGGAGTTTTCACTTTTTTCTCATGTCTGTGTGGGTTTCGTCCAGGTGCTCCAGTTTCCTCCCACCATTCAAAACGCACCAGGGTTGTAGATCAATTGGGTGTAATTGGGCGGCAAAGGCTCGTGGGCCAAAAGGGCCTGTTACTGTGCTGTATGTCTAAACATATACCTAAATTTAAATTTAGTTCACCTCATCTCTCCTCATATGGCGTAGGAGGTGGATGTCATAGCCACACCAGCATCTATTGTCCATTATGTCTTGTCCCTACCACAAAGGAACAATGAGTCAGACCAAGTAAGAAATGGCAGACAAGACTCACACCATCAGGTTCAGGAACTGCTGCAATCCCTCCACCTTCAGACTCTTCAGCAACAAGCTCAATCAGGGATTCATTTAAGGACTCCTACTTTGCACATTATTAATTATTGAATCTGTATTTTCTGCATTGCGCAGTCAGTTTGCTTTTCCATTGTCTTTACATTTCTCTTTTCTGTATACATATCTTTTCTAGAGTATAGTTTTTTTGCACTACCGATAATTCTGCCTTCCCTGGAGGTAAAAGAATCTCAGGGTTGTATGTAACGTCATATATGTACTGAACTTTGAAGATTTCCTTCAAAGATATCTTTGAATCAAAATGCTCCATCGTTTCACAATTCGATTAATTTAAATTCCTAGGCTGCAGGTTTGAACTTATATCTCCAGGTGATTGGTCCTGAACCCTGACTGCTGGCTTGGTAATGAAACCTCTTCCTATATCATTAAATCATTCCCTGGACAACCCCATTCAATGCCCTAAATCAGGGGTGGCCAACCTTTGTTTTAAAAAAAACTCCTATTCCACTTTAAGTATTCCCTATGTTATAAGTGCTCTGTTATTGCTTATGGTGGTCTACGAGTGGGAAGGGAAGACTGAGAATCATTGCTCTGGACCCAATTGTTACTGAAATATTTTGCTTGAGAAAAATTGCCATTCGCCCATTTACCTTTGGAGTTAGGAAACCGGGCACATAACGAGAAATTAGGGACGATTAAAACATTGGTTTTCAAATTTTCCTCCCACACATACCACCTTAAGCAATCCCTTACAAATCACAGAGCCTTTATGACATAGAGAATACTTAAGGCATAATGTGAGTTTAAAGAAAAGGTTGCCCACCCCTACCCTAAATGCACCAAAGCCAGTCAAAAAAAATATCCCACAACTATTGCTGCACTTTAAGTTCGAGTTCAAGTTTATTGTCATCTGATTTAACCAGTACAACCTGACAAAAGAGTATTGTCTGGTCCTTGGTGCAAAACAGTGCAAGCCCACATAGAGGCAAGCATATAGACCATATACCATCTAACAATTACAGCACAGAAACAGGCCATTTTGGCCCTCCTAGTCCGCACTGATCCAAGTACCCTCCTCTAATCCCGTTTACCAGCATCCTGCCTATATCGCTCCATCCCCCTCCCATCCATATACTCATCCAACTCTTTCTTAAATGACAAAATTGACCCTGCCTCCACCACCTTTCCTGGAAGCCCATTCCACACTAACCACTCTCCGAGTAAAGAAGATCCCCCTCATGTTACTCCTAAGTCTTTGCCCGTCAACTCTCAACCCATGACCTCTTGTATCCATCTCTCCTACTCTCAATGGAAAAAGCCTTTCCTCATCAACTCTATCTATCCCTCTCATTATCTTAAACACCTCTATCAAATCCCCTCTCAGCCTTCTACATTCCAAGGAATAAAGACCATCTTAGGTAAACATGGGGCTTCCAGAAAAGGAGGCCCTGGTGAATCAAGAACAAAGAAATTGTATTCCAGATACTGAAACATTTTTGTAAATCTTCTCTGCACTCTCTCTATCTTGTTAATATCCTTCCTATAAATTGGTTGCCAGAACTGCACACAGTAATCTAAATTTGGCCTCACCAATGCCTTGTACAATTTCATCATTACTTCCCAACTCCTATATTCTATGCACTGATTTATATAGGCAAGCATACTAAAGGCGTTCTTCACCACCCACATGCACTCCTACATTCAGGGAACAATGCACAGTTATTCCTAGATCTTTCTGTACCTTCAACCCCTTCCATTTGCCACATATGACTTGCTTTGATTATTCTTTCCAAAATGAAGCACCTCACACTTATCAGCATTAAACTCCATCTGCCATCTTTCTGCCCACTCCTCTAAGCAGTTTAAATCCCTCTGCAATCTTTGAAAACCCTCTTCATCATCCACAATTCCCCCTATTTTAGAATCATCTGCATATTTACAAATCCAATTTACCACCCCATCCTCCAGATCATTAATATAGATAACAAACAGCAACAGTCCCAATACAGAACCCTGAGGTACACTGCCTGTCACTGGCCCCCATCCTGACAAACAATTATCTACTACTCTCTGGCACCTTCCTTCCAGCCACTGTTGAATCCATATGACTATCTCCAAATTAATACCCAAGGACTTAGCCTTCCTAACTAACCTCCCATGTGGAACCTTATCGAAGGCCTTACTTTTTTTTTTTTAATTTTTTTATTTTTCACACCATAAATCACATTAGCCATGATATACACTATTTCTTTTTCACACATATACAGTGACTTTTTCTCCCCCCCCCACTTTCCTCCCAAACCACCCCCCCACACCCCCCTCTCATCCGTTTTAGGTATACAATCTAGGTTGCATTAAGCCAGTCAGACAATGTTGTCATTCAACAAAATTACACCAGAAATTCTACTGAGTCCATTCTTTTCTTTCCTTCTCCTTCCATCAACTTAGGTAATGTTTGTCCCCGGTAGGTTTTCGCTATTGTTTTAATGTAAGGCTCCTATACTTGTTCGAATATTTCAATATTATTTTTTAACCTATATGTTATTTTTTCTAATGGAATACATTTATTCATTTAAATTTAGTAGTTTCTTCCTTTTAATTTGGTTATGTATTCCATTAATATTTAAAGACATATAGTTCAGCGTAGCCCTTTTATATTTTGTTTATCTTCTCTTTCCGTTTTTCCATCATTACCTTTCCACCTTTTCCATTTCTGTTTTCTTATTTTCAACTCTTTATAAGACAACATTCCTACAACATCCAACATTTTCCTTATTCTCCTATTTCTATCTTATTTATCCCCAATCTCCCCTTCACCTCCTGAGTTGTCCTTTATCCCTTGTCGGACAACCACATCTCCCCTCTCCATTTGGATTTGCGAATCCACTCGCAAGCGTCAACTGATTTTGCAGTGACCGCTATTTCCCCCCACCCCGCCTCCCCCAGAAAAGATTTCACTTTTCATATGTCACAAAGGTCACTCTTTTAATTCCCTACTTATTCTCTCTATTCCATTACCTTCCCTTATTAATTCTTGTCTATACTATCTATATTTTTCCTCTAAGTACAGATACATTCATGTATGCTCATTGTCTCTATTCACTCTTATACCTCTTTACCCGCATACATATCAATCGTGATCATTTTTACTCTCATTACCCGTCTTCATCCCTCAGTCTATTTTTGTCTTTACCCACATACATATCAATCGTGATCATTTTAACTCTCATTACCCATCTTCCTCCCTCAGTCTATTTTTGTAATTGTTCTGCAAATTTTCGTGCTTCTTCTGGATCCGAGAATAGTCTGTTTTGTTGTCCTGAAATAAATATTTTCAATACCGCTGGATGCTTTAGTATAAATTTATACCCTTTCTTCCATAAAATCGCCTTTGCTGTATTGAACTCTTTTCTCTTCTTTAGGAGTTCAAAACTTATATCTGGATAAATGAAGATTTTTTGCCCTTTATACTCCAGTGGTTTGTTGCCCTCTCTTACTTTTTCCATTGTCTTCTCCAGTACCTTTTCTCTTGTAGTATATCTTAGGAATTTTACTACAATAGATCTTGGTTTTTGTTGTGGTTGTGGTTTAGAGGCCAATACTCTATGTGCCCTTTCTATTTCCATTTCTTGCTGTAGTTCTGGACATCCTAGGGTCTTAGGGATCCACTCTTTTATAAACTCCCTCATATTCTTGCCTTCTTCATCTTCCTTAAGGCCCACTATCTTTATGTTATTTCTTCTGTTATGGTTTTCCATTGTATCTATTTTTTGAGCTAGTAGTTCTTGTGTCTCTTTAGTTTTTTTATTAGATTTCTCCAATTTCTTTTTTAAGTCTTCTACCTCCATTTCTGCTGCTACTGCCCGCTCTTCCATCTTGTCCATTTTCTTTCCCATTTCTGTTAAGGTCATCTCCATTTTATTTATTTTCTCTTCTGTGTTGTTTATTCTTTTTCTTAAATCCTTAAATTCCTGTGTTTGCCATTCTTTAAATGACTCCATGTATCCTTTAATAAGAGCAAGTATATCCTTTACCTTGCCTTTCTTTTCTTCTTCTATTTCACTGTACTCTTCCTCTTCCTCTTCTTCTTCCTCTGGGTTGACCATCTGTTGTTTCTTTGGTGCCCTTTCCTCCTCTTCTTTCTTGTTTCTATTGTCTTCTGTGGTCTCTTCTTGCTGCAGGTGTTCTGCAGCTGTCGTTGCCGGCTGTGGAGATCGACTCCCCAGCTGGTCCCCCCTCCCGTCGGTGTGTTTTTTTTCATTCGCATCGCGCATGCGCGATACTTCGCGCATGCGCGGTTGCGCACTTTTACTCGGCTCTGCGAGCCATTTTTGTAGTCCATTATTTACCGACCTGAGGGAGCGGGTTTCTCTCTCCGCAGCGGGCCTCTTCGGACAGGTAAGGCCTTCACCTTTTTCCTCCTTTGTCTTCTCTTCCTCTCTTCTTACCGTTGCTTTCGATTTTTCTTTTTTTGTCGCCATCTTCCTTCCACCTTTATACTCACTTTTCTGTAACTTTTATTTCTGTGCCTTTGTGTTTTCTTTTGTTTTTCCCGACTTTTCTGGAGAGGGCTGGAGTTCACCGTCCGGCCACTACTCCATCACGTGACTCCTCATCGAAGGCCTTACTGAAGTTCATATAGACAACATCCACTGCTCTACCCTCATCAACATTCCTAGTCACCTCTTCAAGAAATACAAGAAGATTGGTCATACACTCACAAATCTGTGTTGAGTGTCCCTGATTAGACCCTGTCCCTCCATATACTTATATATACTATCTCTAAGAACACTTTCCATCAATTTACCTAACACAGACGTCAAACTTACAGGCCGATAATTGCTAGGCTTGCTGCTCAAACCCTTTTTAAACAAAGGAACCACATGTGCAACACACCAATCCTCCGACACTGTACCCGTCTCTTATATGACATTTGAAAAATCACTGCCAGAGCCTTGCTATTTCCTCACTAACTTCTCTCAAGGTCCTGGGGAAAATCCTGTCGGGACCTGGAGATTTTTCCACCTTTATATGTTACAAAAGCTCCAGTGCTACCTCTTTCTTATACCCCCTTTGCTTCCTTTACCCTGCACAAGTGATACATATACACAAAACCTATGTACATACATTAAAATAAAAGTAGAGCCACGGGGAGTTGCTTTAGCAGTTCACCAGTCATTCAGCACTGCTTGTGGGATATTTATTGAAAGGTTCAAGTTAAACTAAGAAGGAAGGAATAGGTCACTCAGCACTGCAATCACAGCTGATCCTCTACCTTGATTCCACATGTCTGCCTGCTCTAACCTGCTGAGGTCCTCTTGCACTTTGGGTATTGTGTCTATTAGCGATCACTTTTACTTTTGGTTGGAGCTTACTGTGTGACATTCCAACAGTGACCACACTTCAGAAGTACTCAAGATTCAAGATTCCTTTATTGTCATGTAATAGTACAGAACATGTAATGTTAAACAAAATTTCCTTCTGCTCGCTTTAAGACAGGCAAGTGTTACCAGCAGCCCCTGTGGTTCCCCTGACCTCAAGTCGCCTGCAGCCTGTGTGGTTCCCTCAGCCACTGAGCCCTTTGCTGGTCCGCTGCTGTGGTTGCCATCCTGTAGGGTGTGGGCGGGTTTGGGGGTGCATTTTGGATTTCTGGTGCTCTGCTCTGGTCCGCTGATCCCCAGAGTCAACACCTCTCATGGTTGCTGCGGAGCACTAGCGCCGCTATCTTGGCCACAAACCCCGTGGTTGCAAGATTTTAGTTTTAAAAACACTGGCAGCTCCTTTAACAGGACGTTTTACATCTTTACGGAAGCACTGGCATTAGGACCGAGCAGTTAGACCTTCAGAGCAGCACTGCATTTCCATTCCCCACTCTTCAGGGTCCACACTAGCAGTACTGCTGTTGTTACAGAAGCCATTTTTCTTCTCCCTGATCGAAACACAACTTTCAATCATTTTAAAAAGGTTGTAAACTCTACCATAAAAATGCAAGCCTTTCTTTAGTGTAAAAAAATACTTAATTTAGATACTATTTCAAGGATCATTTGTGCCTTTACTTTTACAGAAACTAGGCAGCAGATCATTTCCAGACTAAAGACAACTTCCAGTTATTAGTTTTTCTTTCAGGAAACTGCAACCCCAGCAAGTCTGGTGATCTAACCCTGAATGACTATTTCAGAGGTGGTTTCCAGTCTTTTCTTTGTTTGTAACTTTTGATCCAGTTCCTTTGTCCAGTACCTTTGTTAAATGCAGTCTTGTTGTGCATTCATTGGAGGGACTGCCTAAAGAAATCTCTTGGTACCTGCCACATTGACCACCGCCAGTGGGCTGATATCGCCTCAAACCGTGCATCTTGGCACCTCACAGTTCGGCAGGCAGCAACCTCTTTTGAAGAAGACTGCAGAGCCCACCTCACTGACAAAAGACAAAGGAGGAAAAACCCAACACCCAACCCCAACCAACCAATTTTCCCTTGCAACCGCTGCAACCATGTTTGCCTGTCCCGCATCGGACTTGTCAGCCACAAACGAGCCTGCAGCTGACGTGGACATTACCCTCCATAAATCTTCGTCCGCGAAGCCAAGCCAAAGGAAAGGAGGGAGGGAATAGAGCAAAGAGTGATCAGAGGTGGTGCAAGGAAAAGACGGATAGGAATTCCCAAGTGATTGGCAACTGGGGCATCAGAGAGTCATAGACACGGATAAAGGTCATTTGAGACTCCAAAGTTTTGCCCCCATCCTTCCTATTTAAGACTCTTACTGAAGACCGTGAAACATGAGAATAGTACCTAATTCCTCCAGCTCCTCTGCTAGTGTGTTCCAGATAGCTGATGGTCCAGGAAACACTTGCTCTTGGGCAGCATGGACTCATGGACCAAAATGGCCTGTTACCCTTCTGTATGTCTAAATTTAAATTTAAAAAAATAGACATCCTTTTATAATGTAAATACATATTATTGGCCAGAAATTGGGGTTCACACACTTCTTGTATGCTAAACACGCCCTGTGTAGGGTGATGATGCACATTCCAATCTCTGTAAGATATTCAAAAGACTATATTAAAAGCTGACCTGTTTTGTACACAAGATCATGTGCTCAAAAGGAACCTCAGCCACTTCTATCAGGACATCTATGCACTGCTTCTACCTGCAGAGTCAATGTCATACAAACTCCCTAGAAGCAAGTTGGTGCCCAAAGGCACTCCATAGTCCAACGGCAGAGGAAGTGCTGAGGGCTACTGGTGAGAGGGGGCTGTGCTGAGAACTGTCCTGATTGCCGCTGTGAAAAGTGGGCCCCAGGCCATGCCAATTTCTGGGTGTTCAACAGTTCAGAGACACTCTGCCACTCACAGCAGGTTTATTTACATAGAAACATGTATACATGTATACATATAGGAGCAAGCCATTTGGACCTTCAAGTCTACATTCCCATTCAACATGATCATGGCTGATCATCCACATTGAATTACCTGTTCCAGCTTTCTTCCCATATCCCTTGTTTCCTCTAACCTGAAGGACAACATTCAACTTCTTTTGGAAAATATACTTAACGATCTGTCTTCAACTGCTTTTTATGGGGGAGAATTCCAAGGGTTCACAGCTCTCTGCGAGAAAAGATTTCTCTTCTTCTCATGCCTTATCCCTTGTTATCCCTGTTATTCGGAATTAAAGCAACCAGCAGCTTCAAGCAACCAGCAAAAAAATTGTGGAAAATAAATAAGTAAAAAATACAGAAGTTTAAATTTGGCATGCCTCACTGTTAGTTCGTCAATCACACAACATGCTGTCTCAAGCAACCAGAAAATTCACACATCCTGCATCTACCAATCTCCATGGGTGCCGAACACCAGGGGTCTTACTGTATACAGCAGGCCCCTTAAGTGTATTGATATACAGAGGGATCTCGGAGTGTAAGTCCATGGCTCCTTGAAAGTGGCCACACAAGTAGATAGGGCAGTAAAAAAGACTGATAAGTATATTTGCCTTGATCAATAAGGAGGTTGAGCACAAAAGCCAGAAAAGTCACGTTGCATAAAACTTTGACTTGGCCACATTTGGAAAACTGTGTGCCATTTTGGAAGGATGTGGAGGCTTTGGAAAGGGTGCAGAGGAGGCCTATCAGGATGTTGCCTGGATTGGAGAGTACTAGCTATAAGGAGAGGTTGGACAAATTTAAATTGTTTTGTCTGCTTTTCAATTTACAGAAAATTCATACATACACACAGTTTTTAGTGTGACACGATTCAGGCAGTCTGTTCACTGGTTTCCCACTGCATTGATGGGACAGTAACAATGACCACCAAATTTTAGACTAGTGCAGTAAAACCCTTGTTATCCAGAATCCAAGCAACTGGCAGCCTTAAGCAACCAGCAAAATAATCACAGAAAATAAATAGGTAAAAATATAGGTTTAAAATTGCCACACCTCATCGTTAGTTCGTCAATCACACAACCTGCAATCCCAAGCAACTGTAAAATTCACTTATCTGGCATCTACCAATCCTCTTAGGTGTGGGATACCAGTGGTTTTACTCTTTAATGTTTTTTTCTACCAGTCAACAGCTGATTCTAGCAGTAATCTCACTCTTGTATACGCTGCAGTGGAGTAGGGGGTAGATTTGACAAAGAGGTGGAAAACCTCGTAATATAGTGTGAGAGTAATAACCTGAGTCTCAATATGGAGAGATGATTGTGGACTTCAGGAGGACAAGAAACAACCATCCTCCACTAAACATTAATAACTCTAATGGAGAGAGTAGAGAGCAGCAAGTTCCTCAGAGTCCACTTAAGAAGTGACTTATCCTGGATACAACACAACTGCATTTCCTGAGAAGACTGAAGCAGACAAGACTTCCAGCCACCATTATGTCAACTTACTACAGGAGTTCTATCAAGAGTATCCTGGCTGGCTTCATCACAGTGTTGCACCATTGATGTAGAGCATTGTATCAGAGGTCAATCTACAGGACCATTTGAGTGGCAGAGAAGATCATTACTCCCCTCCCCCCACATCAACATGATCAACATGGATTGTTGTTTGGAAGATGGCTAGAAAAATTATTGAGGACCCCTATCATCCGAGACGCAGCATCTTTCCAGTTGGGAAGAGATACAGGAGTGTCAGAGCCAGAACTACCAGGCTGAGAAACACCTTCTTCCCACAGGCAGTGAGAATGCTGAACAACTGAATCAACTGCTCACATAAACCCGCCACTATTTATTAAACAGGATGTATTTATTTTTATTTGTGTATACACATACTGCATATGTATCATTTGCCTACATGCGTGTTATGTCTGTTTATGTGTTTGCATATTTTTGCAGCAAGGACCAGAGAACACTGTTTCGTAGGGTTGTACTTGCACAAATGAATGATAAATAAACTTGAAATTGAATTAAGGCATTGAAGACAAGTTCCAGTGTGCACAGGTGCAGGCTTGCATCAAGGCTGCTTGACTGTTTGTGCTTGATAGGAGATGGGTGCCCAGCAGAGTTATAAATATTGCGTTGATTGCGTATCCTATCACATTTACATGGTCTCCCCAGATTTAGATTTCATATATCAACAGAACATTGCAATGTCAACACCAAATCACTGGTGTCAAATTTTGTTTTATAACTCCATTGGTCGAGGTTAGGAAATGCAAAATTTAATGTTCAGGAGTTGGGTTGGAAGAAGGATATGAATCAGGGATGGTAAAGCTGGGTTTGGTCTTGTATGAAAAGTAGAAACGCAAAGCTAGAAAAACTCAATTGGTTACACAATGTACTTTATATAGCAAAGATAAAGATACATAATCCATTGGTAGGTCTGTTGAAAATGTCTTTAGAACGTTTGTCTCCTGAGAAGGAGACAGTGATCAAGAAAGGAGAGAGTGTCACCAAAGATGGACCAAGTGAATTTGAGCTTGGTTCTCAATGACAAAATAAATCCAATGATAGAATTGATAGAAATAGAAAAAATAACTGTGTAGGGATGCCAAAATCAATGGGAGGGAAATAAATAGCACAGGGTAGAAATGGGGGTGGGGGGGTGATAAGGGGAAGGGGCGCAGGGCAGAAACTTAGAAGAAATCCTCATTCTAGAAGAGATTGAGAGCCAGAGTCTGTTTGTAAGACAAGGTTTTCAGCAAACACAAAGAAGGTTCAGGAGGATCTTTCATCTTCCAGGATATCAAAGTCACAAGGATCCCATGATGGAGAGGGACAGCCAGGAACATATGACATTCTAAAAGACATAGGGACAACTAGGGTGGTCATAACACCAGAACTTGATGTTGGATGGAACCAGCATTAAAAACTGAAGGATTTTGAGGGATAGGCTTTCTGATAAAACTATGTTCCCTCGACAAGGAATAAGAGTGGAATACGTTTCCCTTCACCCTGTTTCAATGAGTTTACCCCTATACAGTTTACCTGTGCTGTATATCTTTTAACAGCTTTGATTTTCAAAAATGTATCAGTCAAATCAGCAATTGATAAGACATCAGTTGTTCATAGTTTTCCAAACAACTTCCATTTGTCAAAATCTGATCTTGTTCCATTTGCCTGTTTGTCAAATCACCCCTCGTTCTCCAACACTCCAGGAAGTAAAGTCCTAACCTATTATGCCTCAACTCTTCAAGTCCTGCCAATGTCCTTGTACATTTTCTCTGGACTCTTTCAATCTTATTGATCTCTTTCCCTTAGGTAGATGGCCAAAAATGCACACAATTCTCCAAATTTGGCCTCAACAATGTCTTCTTCAACTTCAACATAACATCCCAACTCCTGCACACAATACTTTGATTTATGAAGTGCCAAATATTCTCTTCACATCCTATCTACCTGTGATGCCACGATCATCCTCATTTCTTGCAGAGGGCTGGGAATTCTTATTTTGCATGGATTGGTGCAGGACATAAATCAGCTGAAAAACGGAATGGAGCATTAATCCCAGCAAGTGTGAGATGATTCATTCAGGAAAATTAAATAGATCATGTACAGTAAATGTTAGGCTACTAAGGAAAGACCTTGGTGCCCAGGTCCTTAGTTTTCTGGAACCACAGATCGATAGGGTGGTGAAGAAGGAATAAGGCATATTGGCTTCATAGATTGAGGCACAAAATGTAGGAGTTGGGATGTGGGGCACAAAATGTAGGAGTTGGGATGTTATGTGACAACTTTACACACTTGGAGTGTGGTCTGTATTTCTGGTCCCTGCACAGTAGGAAAATGTGCTTGTGCTAAAAGAGAAATTCATCAGGAAGTTGTATGGACCGGATGATATTTAGTAATAGGGAAATATTGGACGTAGAACAGTACAGGTCCTTCTGCCCTCGATGTTGTGCTGACCCATATCTTCTTTAAAAAAAGTACCAAACCCTCTCTGCCTGTAACCCTCTATTTTTCTTCCATCCATGTGCCTGTCTAATATGCCCCTAATGTTTCAGCCTCCACCACCATCCCTGGCAAGGTATTCCATGCTCCCACAACTCTCTGCATTAAAAACTTATCCCTGATGTCTCCCCTCAACCTCCCTCCCTTCACTTCGTAGGTATGTCCTCTGGTGTTTGCTCTTCCTGTCATGGGAAACAGGCACTGGCTGTCCTCCCTATCTATGCTTCTCATAATCTTGTAGACCTCTATTAAAGTCTCCTCTCATCCTTCTACACTCTAAAGAAAAAAGTCCCAGCCCTGCTAACCTTGCATCATAAGGCATTTTCCAAACCAGGTAATATCCTGGTAAATCTCCTCTGCACCGTCTCCATAGCAGATTGTCATATTTTCCCAAGAGCAAAGGAGGGGTGACGTGATGGAAGTATATATGAATATGAGAGTCCATAGCTGAGGCCGAGGTAGTGTAGATGTCACAAAGTTGTTTCCCTTAGTAGAGGAGTCAAGGTCAAGAGCGCACAAGTTCAGGATTGAAGGGCACCCATTTAAAATGGAGTTGCAGAGGAATTTCTTTAGCCAGAGAATGGTGAACCTCTGGAATTTGCTACTGGGGTGGCGGTGGAGACAAGGTTGTTGGGAGTATTTGAGGCAGAGATTGATGGTTTCTGAATTGTCAGGGTATCAAATAATGTGGGGAGAAGGCAAAGGAATGGGGCTGAGTGGGAGAATGGATCAACTCATGATGGAATGGCAGAGCAGACTCGATGGGCTGAATGGCCTACTTCTGCTCCTACACATCTTATGGTTCAATGGGCAATGGTCAGAATTATTTTCCAACAGCAGAGGTTTGTGGTGAGAGGAAGAGTTTCAAAGGGAGTTTGAGAGATCAGTTTAATTTGCACAGAGGATGGATTGAACTCACTGCCAGAGAAGGTAGTGGAAACAACTACAGTTACTGAGTTTAAGAGACATTTAGACACAAGGCATAGTAGCATACAGTCCAAATGCAAGAAAATGGGATGAGCGAAGATGCCTGACATGGACATGATGGGATGAAGGACCTGTTCCCGTGCTGTGTGACTCGACGATCCTCGTCTTCTTGCCTGGGAAACAGACTAATACTTGGTCAAAGCCACATATACACCCTGAAAGTCCTCCTTGGCACCACACATTTCGCCTTGTCGTCAGCCTCAGGAGTGGGACTTGGATCCACCACCTTCTGATCTGGAGACAAGACCTTTCCCACTGAACGATGGCTACTGCCCACCCAAAAGATTTCAATTCAAAATTCTTAACAAAATGAAAGGTTCCACCTTCATCGTCAATCATCACCAATGTATCTGTGCCCCCAGCTCACAATTTCAGTGAGTGGCAAAGTGAGGTGAAGAGTTCATCATGAGGGGAACATTGCTGATTCACCAGTGGTATTAACATCACAATGGCCAATGTTGGCAAAGGAATGCTATTTAAAACTTCATCATAACAGCTACAGCTGAAATATTGGAGGGAGTTCTCCCTGTAATTATGTGTTGTGGTTTCTCCTGATCTCCCAGCGACAGTATCACCATCAATCTCAGCCATCCTCCTCCTATTATCCTTTCACCTCCTGACATCAGTCAACTGAGCAATTCAATTATTTCAGCGGGGAGCAGAATGCGTTTGACACTAAAATTAAAGGTGCAGAAAGTCAAGAGCCTCGACGCTATTTTGAATGCGGTATTTTAATTTAAGTGTTCTTGTCAAAGTGCAAGAAAGCTCGTCGGTAGCCCGGGAATTTGATTCAAAGCACAGGTGCCTGAAGAGGGTGAAAGTTCAATGGAATGGATATGTGGTACATCTGGACTAACTGCTACGAAACAAGACTCCACATATATTGTGGAAGGAAAACACAGAGGTGCTGCCTCACGCCAACCGAAACCTAACCACAATTTACTCCAGGACCACCAAAATATTTATTGGCATCATTGAAATGTGACTTTTTTCCTTGCACAAACTGTGAATAGTTATTTACACATCCTTGTATATTTATTATTTCTTTTTCAAGGAATATTATGGTAATTTATACCTTTGTAGTTGGTCTATCCAGCATACCTGTATGTTATGCAAGATAAACAGATAATTACAGGGAGAACTCCCTCCATTATTCCTTGCATCTGTAAATTGAACTTATGTTCATGACAATAAACTTTATTCTCATCACATCACCACTTCAAATGCGCCTCTTCAGAGAAATCTCCCT
Organism: Narcine bancroftii; assembly: GCF_036971445.1. NCBI lineage: Eukaryota > Metazoa > Chordata > Chondrichthyes > Torpediniformes > Narcinidae > Narcine > Narcine bancroftii. Next base: position 143,080,773 of record NC_091476.1, read on the forward strand.
GGTAATGTGCCATCAACAAAAGAATGGATGCAAAGATGAAATGAAGAATGCTGTGTAGCCCTTACATCTCAAACCATTCTCCTCTTATTCTGCCCTGTCTTTATCACCCTCCCCTGCTCCCATTATGCCCACAGGTTGCTCCAGAAACACTCAGAAATAAAACATGATAGACATGCACTTGCTTCGAGAATGTTCATGGACAGAAATGCAATGGACAGCTACACACTGAGTATGTAAATGAGACCTGTTCAAGAGACTTGGAGAGGAAGAGAGGTTAGAAATATGTTTCACTGGAAGGGGCATAAATTTTAAATTTGCCAACTCTTAGGGCATTTACTTTTTTTTAAACGTTAACTGTGTGGCAAGTAGCTCTTTTTCCTGTTTTGGCTTATTTCCATGAACGCTCAGGGCAGATTTGGAAATGATCTGCTAAAAATATGCATTAGAGGAGTAGGTGTCCACTCAAGGTTGTGAAATGTGCAGAGAGAAAATTGTGAGGGGAATTCTCCCTTCCCTCACAGATAGAATCACCATCTTTTGTTAACCCTGGCCAGTTACAAATTTACCAGAAGCCTTGACCAGTCAAACTTTTCAGGGAAAACCCATTGAAATAGAATGGTTTACTTTGCCTTTGAAGACTCTGGGCACAACAAACCCATCATTGCAATCTGACCACAACATTTAATGAACACTTTAGAACTTTCCAAAACTAGTTCTCCTCAAATGAGAGGATCTCCTTTTGTCTGCAGACTTGTACATTGCCATGGCACATCATTCAATATCAGAACAGAGGAAGAGGGGCCGTTGTTGGTCAATCGGCCCCTCGAGCCTCCAACACCATTTAATAGCATCGTGATCTTGGCCTCAGTTACGCCCCACCACACTTCATCCCCCAACCCCAATAAATGCCTACTGTCAATCTTACCATGATTGAACATAATGACCCCACTGCCTGCCCGGGCTAGAGATTTCTGAAGATTCGTGAACCTCAGTGAGAAGAATCCTCCCACCCAATTCTGTGTCTTAAATGGGCAACCCCTTATCCTGGATTCACCAAGGTGCATTGAGGAACTTTGTTTTGCAAGCAGCACAGCTTGTCAATTCATGCATAGCATTGAAAATAAAATACAGTGGAGAGCGAGAGAGATCGGTTAGAACAGAGCAATGGCCACATTATTTCACGGCATGAAGTTCATTCAGGAGTCTGGTAAGGGCAGCAGGCGAGAATCTGTCCTTGAACTTGGCCGTCTGTGATCTTGCACTCATTAACCTTCTTTCCAAATGGAGGAGATTCAGAGTGTGGCTTTCAATGTGTTGACAATACATGATAATATGATTATCAATGATTATAGGAATGGTTTTAGTACATTGCGTCTTGAAGGTTAATCCAAAATAAGTGTATTATCATTTCACTATTTACATTTATTAATTACCCAGCCTCATTCTGTAAATCTCTAATATTTATTTTAGCTACTTTTTTTTCCATTTTATATACTTGTACCCGTAGTAATTTTCACTGGGCAACTTTATTTTGTTAATTGTTCATGTTTATAATGTCCCCTTTTTATAATTTTTAAATCAAATTTACTTCATTTCTAAAACAAAATCCCTTTTCTCTGATTTAATGCTCACTTTCCAATATTCAAACCTACTTTACCTGTATGATTTAAGGTTGCAAATTTGTTGATTCTCACTCAAAAAATTGGGAATCTTGCAATTCTGCATAATTTGCACCGAGGACTGGAGAACACTGTTTTCTTGGGTTGCATTTGTACAATCAGATGCTTGATTTGGCTTGAATTGTCTGCCCCAGAGAGATACAAAATACATTCAATGTTGAGGAAGAGAGACTTCAGAAATGTAGGGGGATGGTTAGGGATTCTGGGGAACCAACAGAAAAGCAGAGCAGAGGAAGATTAAATTCAAATCAGCCATGGTTTCATTGAACTGTGGAAAATACCTACAGTTCTGAGTGGCCATCTCCTACTCCCATTTCATACCATGATTGCCCATTGTATCCATTTCAAAAGCTCGATCTGTGATTACTGTAGACTACAACCCACACACATACTCTCTTGTGCATGGTGAGCACCTGACCAAATGCAAATTTTTTTGTGTGCTGGATGTTGACCTGGTTCCCCACTTTCTTCTTCTTTCCCCAGCTCTTCCCAGCTTGGCAGCATCTGGGATGTTTTATTGATTGCCTGTTTAAGATTTTGGAAATCAGAAGACTGAGTCATGCCGAATTATGTGGCCTGTGGTTTTGAAAAGCCCACTGACCTCCCCTTTACCAATAATAGAAAACCCCTGATAAAGATCGCATGAGCTGATCAGTAAACTTCATTGCTGAAAAAAATTAGCTGCATTTACATTTATTTTAAATAGAAATTTAGACATATAGCATAGTAACAGGCCATTTTGGCCCACAAATCTGTGCCGACCAATTTACACCCAATTAACCTTGGCCTCTGGTATGTTTTTGAATGTTTTGGGGAGGAAACCAAAAAACCCACACAGACATGTGGAGAACATACAAACTCCTTACAGACAGCACGGGATTTGAATCCCAGTCCCGATCGCTGGCGCTGTGAAGGTGTTGCGCTAACTGCTATGCCCAACTTTTAATTGCATCTAAAAGTACACTAGGGTAAAAATTCTCCAACTTTGACTGAGTTTTGATTCACCCTGAAATCACTGTATGCACAAGAAAGGTGCATGTAAGCAAACCCAGCTCTTCAAACCCCAATAAACAAGGGGCAAGGATGCAAAATCCTTCACTTGTGTTGGTAACTTGTCTTAAATAACTACTTTAATCATGACTTTAAAAATTGTTTGCTCACCATTATGGTCTTAACTTTTTTTTTTACCTTCAAAGGCAAAAGATTGGATGTTTATAACAAATAAAAATGATTGTCACCGGCCCCCCTAACAGAATGAGAGAAAGAGAAGCAAAAGAGAGTCCCTTCAATGTCATTGTGTTCCATGGAGTCATCTTTATTAAATCAATAAATTTTTTAAATATCTATTACCTGCTAAATACTTAAAATAAAAAATAATAAAATGGTAAGAGGCTATAATTTATTCTGACCTCATTATTGCCCTTGAGAAACTGGTGATGAGCCTCTGGCAATCCTTAAAATCTTAGTTGTAGTTTCCAAATTATGGACTCAATTTTAATTCCACTCTTGTCAGGCTGGGATTTGAAATGCAGACCCTGGATTACTGATCCAGTAATATAAGCACTGCACTAGCACTGCACATGAAATTCCCCATTTGGCTCTTTCTCTTCATTTGGTAGGATGCCTTCCATGGTCCACAGACTCTTTTGCTACTCTCTAACTGCCATTGTTAACTCTACACTGCTACCAATCTCAAAATAATTAGCTCTGCCCTGTTACAGTGGCCTGTCCAGGGTAATGGAGGTCTCTGATATATATTTGGGAAACCAACAGCAGATTGAAGAAGGGCAACGGTTCTCCAGCCCGTTCTGGTGCCTGCAGTGCCATGTAGGAAGAGAAGGTGGTTTGCTTGACCTGTGGGAAATCTGTCATGACCGCCAGCATCCTCCATGGCTGATCTGCCTGGGTCCATGACGTATGGTGAAGAGTGAAGGTCTTCATCCCTATTCTACATTACGTTTAAATTCACTTTATTTGTCACCTGATAACTGGCACAGTGAGAAGGGTTCTTCCATGACCAGTCAACTCTAACACTCAATGTTGAGATTTGTTAGACTACGGTACTCAGTGAAGAACAAAGTAAATGGGCAAGAGCACAGTTGCAGAGTATGGAGCTGCAATGCAACAAAAACTGATCAATTAGTTCCAAACAAGGGCAGCATGAGAGTACTATTGTGGGGTTCATTCCGGAGATTCATTGCTGCAGGGGAGAAACTGATTTTACATCTGTTGGTGTGTGCTTTCACACTCTCAAGCCCCTTTTCCACTGGCACCTTGTCCCAGGAATTGACTGGGACAGGGCCCACTGGAAACAGACAATTGTCAGCACACCGGTGTCAAATGACGTCATTTCATGCCGGGGATTTACCACCTCGACCCCTACTCATATCAGCTGACACTGGCGTGCTAATAAAACAAGAAAGGTAAAGGATCAGCAGAAAGTCACCCATTTCCAATTGAAGGTAGACACTCCGATCCCTGGCAATGAGTGGTGTCCCAGTTAAGGGTGTCCCAGTGGGAACGGTGCAAAGGGCTTTCTATCCCAGGACACTGCACAGCCAATTACTGGGATGCCAGTGAAAAAGAGGCTTCTGATGGAAGAAGGAAGAGAGTTTATCCGGGGTGTGACGAGTCCTGAGGTGTATTGGCTGCCTTTCCTAGGCAGCGGGAGATGCAGTCTGTGGAGCAGAGGAAGGTCTGCATGATGTTCCCAGCTGCATTCACCACCTTCGGCAGCCTCTATCGAACTTGAGCAGAGCAGCCCCTGTCCTACGCTGTGATACACCCCATTCATCCCCATTGTGGCTTCCATATGATGTGGCAATTTGCTTCTACACTATTAAAACATGAATTTCCTCACAAAGGAGAAAGTACCGTTGATTATTTTACCTCCAATTAACAACATTAACACCATAATATGTCTTGTTAATAGCGTCAAAGGTTGACAACCTAAATTCCAGCTGGCTGTGCTATCTGTGCAGAGATTCACAGCTTTGAAAATAACTTGGATTGGTTGCCAATGTTCATTTCCTTCCAGTGTTGCTCAGTCTCCGATTCCTACCTGGCAGTTATACAAGAACTTACAATTAAGGTTCAAGCAATTTTGTTTTACATTCTAACAATGACTACAGTTTACTTGTAAACACCACGGTAGGCCTTTGGAGCTTCACAGCCATCAGAGAAAACAGGCTTAGAAGTGTTAGATGCCTTAATAGTGGCCTTCTAGAGCAGATGCATTCAGCTCTACGTTTCTGCCAGATCCATTTGAGTAAAACAAACGATCTAATCTCCTTGTGTAGTGCAAATATCCAGGATTAATAATGTAAGATTAGAGCATGCAGTGAAGCTTCAAGTTTGAAGTGCTATTTATTGGGAGATTGATTAGATTAGATGGCAGATGGACCCAAGATAGACTGGATGTTTGAGGATCAGCTCTTTATCTTCCATGTGAGTGTGGTGTGGTTTTCAAGATACTGAAATGAGAACCTTCAAATAACTTGTTTCCTCTGTTTGTATCAGAAATGGACAGTTCTTTCATAAACCATCTGTCATACGACCCAAGTATTTCTCTCTCCATAAACACAGCTTGGGTCTTCCCAACATTTGAACTCAGTGCCTGCAGAATGCAATGCAATCATGAAGATGCTTCACCAACAGCTATACTTAGTGAGGAGTCTGAGGAGGTTTGGTATGTCACCAAAGATTCTTGCAAAATTCTACAGGTGCAGTTTGGATAGCATTTTGACTGGAGGCATCACTGTCTGGTATGGAAGTGTCAATACATCGGACAGAAAAAGACTACAGAGTGTTGTGAACTCAGCCAGTGTCAACATGGCAGCGCGGACAGAGTGTGTGCTGGGTGGTGTGGGTCTTTGATAATTGCAGCTGCTCTCTGACAGCAGTGTTTCCTGTAGATGTAATCAATAGTGGGGAGGGTTTTGTCTGTGATGTCGTGGGCTGTACCACTACCTTTTGGAGGGCTTTACACTCAAGGGTATTGGTGTCCCCATACCAGACTGTGAGGCACCTTGATTGTGTCCTGGAATGGTTACCGCACCGAGAGAGGCTTTGCAACTGGCCTTGCCTGCACCATCTCTCCGACTGAACAACTCATTAGTTTCAGCCTTCAGCCCTTTTCAATAGATTTTGTAGAAAATAGATGCAGCAGGACCATTCTGCCCTTCAAGCCTGCACTACCATTCTATCTGCTTTCTCTCCATATATGCACAATATATTGATGCAAATATTGTTTTTATTCTGTCACTTTACTCAGCTATAGTTCCATGAGATCCTTTTACCCATAAGCACCTCATCCTTATTCCCTCTTCGACTACAACTTTCTGTGGCAGAGAGTTCAACAAGCTCACAATCTCTGAAGAGATTTCTTCTCATCTCAGTTATCAATGGCTTTCCCTTACCTTTGGACTGTGACCCTTTGTTCTGGACTTCCCCAACATCAGGAACATTCTTCCTGAATCAAACCTGTCCAGTCCTGTCATAATTGTACATGCCTTTATGAGATCCCCTATCATTCTTCTACATTCTAATGAGTATGCCCCTGGTTTACTCAGTCTTTCTTCATATGTCAGAACTGCCATTACAGAAATCATTCGGACATCTTGCAAGTTTTTTCCGTATTTGACAAGGTCCTGTATGAGAGACTCATTCAGGAAGTCATGATGCATAGGATCTGTGGAACTTTGGCTGTATGGATAAAAATATTGGCTTGCAGGTACAAAGCAGATAGAAGGGAATGTATTCTGTCTGGAACTCAATGACTAATGGAGTGCTGCAAGGATCTGTCTGGGACCCATATTTTTTGTGAATTTATAAATTACCTGGATGAAGAGGTGGAAGAATGGGTCAGTAAGTTTGCAAATGATATGAAGGTTGAAGGAGTTGTGGATGGAGCTGAAGGCTGTCAAAGGTGACAAGAGGATATAGACAGGAAGCTTTGGCGGAGAAATGGCAGATGGAGTTCAATCCGGATAAGCGTGAGCTGATGCATTTTGGAGGGACAAACCAGAAGGCTGAGTAGAGGGTTATTGGTTGGTTACTTAAGAGAGTGGATGAACATGGGGTCCAAATCCATGGTCGCTGCACAGGTTGATAAGATAGTTAAGATGGCCTATGGAATGCTGGGCTTAATTAATAGGGGGATTGAATTCAGGAGTAGAGAGGTCATGTTGCAACACTACAAATCTAACTACACTTAGAGTATTGTGTTCAGTTCTGGTCACCTCTTTATATGAAGGATTGGGAAGCTATGGAGAGGGTGCAGAGAAGATTTACAAAAATGTTGCCTAGATTGGAAAATAAATCTTATGAGGCAAGGTTAGCACAGCTAGGATTTTTCTCTTTGGAGTGAAGAAGGATAAAAGAAGGCTTAATAGAGGTCTACAAGATTATGAGAGGCATAGATAGGGTGGACAGCCAGCACTTGTTTCCCAGGGCAGGAATAGCAAACAACAGAGGACATGTGTTCAAAATGAAGGGAGGGAAGTTTAGGGGAGACATTAGGGATAAGTTTTTTTTTACACAGAAGTTGTGGGTGCCTGGAATGCTTTGCCAGGGATGGTGGTGGAGGCTGAAACATTAGGGACATTTAAGAGATTCTTAGACAGGAACATGGATGGAAGAAAAAAATGGAGGGTTATAGAGTAGGGAGGGTTTGGTAATATTTTTAAAGGAATATATGTGCCGAACAACATCTAGGGCAGAAGGGCCTGTACTGTGCAGTAGTGTTCTATGTTTTACATATTTTGCCCAAATCTCTCTTGAGGACCACAATAAAACCGGTTTAAGGCAATGAAGTCTGATTTCAACTATATGAGGAAAAATGTTTTTTTCAGCATGTTAATGTGGTAGAACCACTCTATTACTGTTTGTACATGTACAGCTGGCCCACCCCTTGCTGATGTACGTGTGCCTCCTCCTCCTTGATTTGTCTAATAAAGGGAGCAACGCCATAACCCCTCACCCAGTACAAGCTCATCTATCAGTTTATGGGTACAGACAGGTATCTTCTAGTCTTTGGAGTTGTTGATAGCGCATCATTTATTCTGTATTCTATTCTTCCAGTGCCCTTTAGACTTTGACCCCTCTGCCAACAGGAACAGCCTTCCACTGGACACTCCGTCCATGTCCCTCAATATTGCAAAACACCACCAGCCATCTACCTAGGAGAGCAGGCAAGGCCCCATTTTAAAATCTCACCCAACTGACGGAATTCCTTCAAGTATGCCCAGGCCTCTGGCATAGAAGGTAAGTCCATAAGCTTCTCAGACAGCTGAGCATGTGGCCTAATGAGCCACAGTTAAGATGCTGACAAGGACTCTAAACAAAATGCCTTGGAAGGTGCCAGAGATAGGGCAAAACAGTTAGAGTAGTGGTTAGCGCCTCACTGTTACAGCGCCAGGAACCAGAAAAGGGGTTTGGATCCCGCGGTGTCTGTAAGGAATTTGTGCATTCTCCTCTTGTCTGCGTGAATTTCCTTTGGGCGCTCCAGTCCTCTCCCATTCAAAAACATACCAGTGTTGTAGGTTAATTGGTTGTAAGGCTTGTGGGCTGAAAGGGCCTGCTACTGCACTGTATATTTAAGGCTGGGCAGTGGGGCTGAGTGGAAAATGGATCAGCTTATGATTAAATGAGGGGGAAGATTTGATGGGCTGAATAGCCTATTTCTCCACTCATACCTCATGAAAGTCATGAATTTGGGTGGTCTGGATGGGTCCCCGCTGATTGATACTACACACTTTGGTCACCACTGAGTGAGAATGCACCATTGAAAATGGTGACATTCGTGAGTAAAACAGAAAGACAAAACTGGGGCAAAGATTTGGATATTGATATGACTACAACCCAACGAAACAGCATTCTCCAGTCCTCGGTGCAAACACACAACCAGACATAACACATAAATAGACATACAAACCATATGCAGGACAAGTATTTTATCTATAAAAATAAATAAATAAATTTTGCTTTTGTACAAATGAAAGTCTTGGATGGTTAGTGTAAGCAATTCCTTTGCTCATTCATCAGTTTCACTACCCATGGGAAAAAGCTATTCCTCACCATAGTGGTGTTGGTCTAATACTCCTGTATCTCTTCCCCAATGGGAGCAGCTGAAAGATGCTGTGTGCACAGTGGAAGGGGAATTCATTGATCTGGCACGCCCTCTTCAAACAATGATCCCGGTAGGACACGTCGATGGGGGCGGGAGGGAGACTTCAGTGATCGTCCCTGCTACTCTTATGGTCCTTTGAATTGACCATTTCTCTGCAGCAACTGGCCAGGTTGCTTTCGATAGAGCTCCTATAGAACGTTGACATAATGTTGGCTGGTAGCCTTGCTCATTTCACTCTTCTCAGGAAGTGAAGTCACTGTTGCTCCTTCTTACAAGTGAGGAGATGTTGAGTGTCCACAATAAACCAAATACAAATTCCATCTGTGCTCTGTAATATATATTATATTGTTTGCATTGGACAGTGTTCCATGAGCTAAAGTGGAGTTATTATTTATAGCAAGCAATAGATTCACAAAATTCCTCCAGAGCCGGTATGACTAAAAAATCTATAGTCTTACTATGTCTACCAGATAGAAACACTTCAGGCGAATTTCCTTGTATCTGAATTGCTAATACTGAGTGTAGATATATAACCATATAACCACTTACAGCACAGAACAGGCCAGTTCGGCCCTACTAGTCCATGCCGTAACAAATCCCCACCCTCCTCGTCCAGCACCCGGTCCATACCCCTCCAGTCCTCTCCTCTCCATGTAACGATCCAGTCTATCCTTAAATGTAACCAATGATCCCGCCTCGACCACGTCTGCCGGAAGCTCATTCCACATCCCCACCACCCTTTGTGTAAAGAAATTTCCCCTCATGTTCCCCTTATAATTCTCCCCCTTCAATCTTAAACCATGCCCTCTAGTTTGAATCTCCCCCACTCTTAATTGAAAAAGCCTATCCACATTTACTCTGTCCCTTTTAAAATCTTTAACACCTCTATCAAGTCCCCCCTCAATCTTCTATGCTCCAGAGAAAAAAGCCCCAGCCTGCACAACCTTTCCCTGTAACTCAAACTTTGAAATCCTGTCAACATTCTCGTGAACCTTCTCTGCACTCTCTCTATTTTGTTTATATCTTTCCTATAATTTGGTGACCAAAACTGTACACAGTACTCCAAATTTGGCCTCACCAATGCCTTGTACAATTTCATCATAACCTCCATTGTCAACTATGTGGCTCAAGGGAGTTGGAAATGCCATAGCTCTGCTCTGCAGTTCAGAGAATGACGGCTATGAAATGAGTGATCGAGCTGTGGGAACAAAGCTGATGTAACAGGATCGAAGGTGTGATGTTTAGCATTCAGACCATTTTGACTTTGAAATGCCATCCCTCTGTATCAAAACTGATGGTCCCCTGCCCCAATATAATTTTTTTTTAGCTCTCCAACAATTTATTTTTGATAAAGGATCTGGCAATCCCTTGGGGTTATTTCAGCAAGTTAAAGATCCCATATAAATAAAAGTTGTTGTAATTGGAAAGTCATTGGGAAAGAGGAACTTTTTACCCCATTAGTGTGATCCTTTGAAGAACTATTCTCCTCTTTGATGTCACCCCCACCCCCCACCCCAAACCATGTCCCATGAAGCTAGTACTACTCTCCAGTTTGACTTCATATCACTTCAAAACATTTCTATCCATGTACAGTAAAACCTGTTATCTAGAACTCAAACAACCAGCAAAAGAATTGCAGAAAATAAATAGGTGAAAAACAGAGAAGTTTAAATTGGCATGCCTCGCAGTTAGTTCGACAATCACGCAACCCACAATCTCAAGCAAACGGAAAATTCACTTGCCTCAACCAATCCCCATAAGTACCAGATACCAGGGGTTTTATTATATCTATTTCTATGTCTTTTAAGCATTGTAATTTTCCCTCCTCCACCACTTCCTCTGGCAACTGTTTCCACCTCTGTGTGTTAAAGTTGCCCCTTAGGACTTTTTAAAATCTTTCCCCTCTCAAATTAAAGTTATGCTTCCTAGTTTTGCATTCTGATACCCTAGGGAAAGCACAGTGACCATTCCCCTTATCTATGTCCCACTTGACCTTATAAGGCCACACTTGCTCTCTTGCACTCCAGGGACAATCAACGCCCTAGCCTATTCAGTATCTTTTGAAAATTCAAGCCCTCCAGTCCTGGTGACATCCTTGTGAATCTTTTCCACACACTTTCAAGCTTCTAGATGGGTGACAAGAACTGCATATAGTATATATAAAATAGCTCTTGCCCACTTTTTACTACGGCACAATCAGATCAGTATTTATGATGAGAACAGGTGGGGACGTGTTCCTTCCTTCTTCCTGCTGCTCTCTGCTCCAGTCTGAGAGGTGAGCTGCTAATTGGACTGCTGTTAAGTTCACTGGGTTCCCCTGGCAACAGGGACAGCCCCAGAGATCAGCACAGTGCAGTCACTGTGGAGATTTGCACTCCACAAAAACCAGGCATGGTGCTACCTGCTGACTAGGGTTAACTGAGTCCCCAGGTTCACTTTGCAACCTGTCTAATTTACTGTGACCTGCAGAGAATTCTCACTTTGGTACTGATCTAGCATTATTAATATCCACACGCATCCATGGAGCTTGTGTCTTGTGCCACAGGAAAAGACAAGAGTTCACTCTCAAGCCTGTGTCTCCTGATGGTGCTACAAATCCAGTGGACAGAAGTGGGCACAACATAGGAGACCTGTGACCTAACATAGCCCATACCCAGAAACAATAAAATTCTCTTTAATGTTTACAAAAAAGTGTCTTCAAGACATGAGTCTAAGCAACTCTATGGTTTATGTTGTCACATCACTTGACAGAAATGGTCCACCACTTCAAGCAGACTCCATTCCAATGATAGAGAGGTTGAAATTAAACTTCCTGAAACACATTATTGGTCTGTGGTTTTTGTTCAATGAGAGTCCATCAATTTTTTTGTGGAACGTGAAAGTCTGCAGACGCTGTAATTGTGGTCAAAACACAGAAATGTTGGAGAAACTCAGCCAGTCTCGCAGGGTCCATAGGAGTTATATTACCCATGTTTCGGGCCTGAGCCCTTCCCTTGAGTTTCCTTAGCATTTCTGTGTCCATCAATTTTTAATGCTTTCCTCAGGAAATTAACAATTTTTTTCCAGATCAGCTTTTACTAACTTCCTGTTGTTGGACTTGAACAGTAAGATAGTTGCTTTGATTGTCCAGGCATATCAATGGTTGTAGACAGTGTGCATCTGGTTCTTAATAGCCTTGGCACTGCTGTGGATTATGGAAGGAGTTGTCAGACCAGAGGCAATAATCCATTATGAGATGGTGCAATTAGATTTGAATTTGTGTAAAAAAGAGATATATCCCACCTTTCACACCAACCGCCACTCACTGTTTTGTTCAAGCTGGTTTTTTTTCTTAAAATTGACAAAGGGCTCAGGCTCGAAATGTTGGTGACCCTTTTCTTCCTTTGCATGCTGCATGACCTGTTGAGTTTCTCAGGCATGCTCGTGCATTGCAGATTGGCTCCACCGTTTGGATCTAGGCCAACTAATTGTGGAATGTTTGTGTGAGCGAACAGACTAATCCAGCCTCACGCTAGCTGTGCCTGATCGGTGGGTTTGCCCAATGGTATTGTTTAGGAACCTTGAGGAACAGGACCGCACCCCCGACTAAAGTTGTCAGTGAAAGGCTCCAGGCAACAGTACAATGGCATAATTGATGTCACATTAACTTTGATTAATCACAGGTGTAACCAGGCAAGGGGTGAGGCCGTTTCTGCCCTCAAAAACCATGATGCACTTGGCTGGTTGACACAGCCTGAGCATTAGTTAGCTGTGACATATTCCAGTTGCAGGCGCCACCACTGTCTCTGTTGCTGAGCCACACCTCTCAAACAGCATCAGATTACTCCGGACAACACACAAATGAACATGCTTGTCCCAGCAGGTGTGCAACAAAGATGTCAGGAAGCCTCCGCACTCTCCTTTAGATCACCCAGGTTTGGAAACCAAACTCATTCCTGGCTCATTCACCACAGGGAGGAGGTAGTAGCCACCGTTCAGGATGTCACACATCTCATCCTTACACATGCTTTGATAAGTGGGGTAATGACATTGATGGGATTGTGTCAAGACTTGGAGTACACCCAAGGAGCTGAGTGGCTTTCAATGTCACAAAGAAATGTGAAGTAATTAGAAGCTCTTTCTAGCTTCTCCCCAACAACACTATAATTATTCTCACTCTTCATTGCTCAGAATATAGTCGTCCAGGACAACAGGTAGGCATTATCACAACTACAAGTCCAGAATAATTGTTCTACAAGGGTGTGTATGCACATGCAGGCACCCAAAGATACATGCTCATGTAAACCAAGTGATTGTGACATTCCAATGTATATCTGTGAGATGACTTGCCCATGAAAAGAGAACCTGAATAAAATGATTAAGGAGGCCTTTAGAAAGGCTAACCTTCTGTTCTATGGCAGAGGATTAGGAGTAAAACACGAAGACACTGTGATCGCAGTAGATACGTTGAAGGGCTGGACGGACTCAGCAGGTCTCACGGCACCATCAGGAGGTAAAGATATATAAATGATGTTTTGGGCCGGGGCCCTTCTTCAGGGTATGACGAAAAAGCGGGCAGCTGCCTGCATTAAAAGGCAGGGGAGACAGAAAGAAAGGGCAGGGGGAGGAGTACAGAACAGCAGACAAAAGGCGATTATTGGACATAGCTAGGACAGGTGGGAATTGATGAGGGGGAGGGGAGGGGTGGCTCTGTGAATGTAGAGCTGGAGGAAAGAAGGAGACAGAGGGAAAGTGAGAGAGGCAGAGCCTTCTTCAGGTGGTGAGGGATCAGGCCCGATAACATCTTTACCTCCTGTGGACGCTGCGAGACCAGCTGAGTTCCTCCAGCGTTTCTGTGCTTTTGCTGCAGGATTAGGAAGCAAATTGTGACCATAACCAAGCACTATGACTCTCACTCTCCAAGGACTTGCTCTCTCGGGACCATAATAATCTGCTCTACCTCGCCCTCCTGTCATTTGTCTTCTCAAACTTACTGAAGTAGCTGATCTGCTGCGCTCTTCTTTGAATCTGGCCTTGTCTTTGTGCCTTCTCTGACAGGATTATGGAGTGTGTACAAATACGTAGTTCTTTAAAAGAAAATATCCAGTAACAGTGAATGGCCACTTGAGAAAATCTCCTTCCTAAAGATGACACATTCTAAAGCTACCTCTAACTTACCACAACATCAGGCCACCCCAAAGAGTACCTTCGGCCAATGAAGTGGTCCAGACAGTTTACACACAGCACATGCAGCAGTGAGAGAATGATTGTCTTCTAATAAGATGATGTCAGTTGCAGGTAAATTTTGGCAGGACAAAACTCCCCTGCTTTCAAAATTGTAACAGAGGGATTCTTACATCAAATTGAGGGTCAGGCACTCTTAGCTAGTGCTACATCCAAGGACAGCTGTTCTAGCAGTGGTTTTCCCAGTTAGAACATCAACCCAGACCTCTGGGCCTCAACCTTTGGACTGGGCGTCTGTGACCTGACCCAGAAGGGCCCCAAGAGGAAAACCAAGTCCTCCTTGGAAGTGGGACAAATTATGCCCAGAAGGAAGCAGAACTGTTAGATACAGGAAGAAACTAAATTGCAGCAAATCTACACCAGATATGCGACTTGGTGGAATGTGATGAGGCTCCAGTTCTTGGTCAGTTTGTAATGGAAAATATCTATAATTTAGGCTAAAAATAGCTCTGGTGATCTGAACACAACTTATTTCTACAGAGCCCTTGGAACTCCCAAGTTACTCATGGTGCCCAGAAAAAGAACATACCGTCCCAACAAAATGCACAATGAATCATTCAAAGCACCTCCTCCTGTCACTGCCAAATAACAAGATTCTGAGATGCATAGAAAGGTTGGGCGCATAGACAGCTCTGACTTTTAACAGAGGACATATTACTCTCCTTTTCATTCCTTCTTCAGTTAGATTTTTTTCAGGGAAGAAAGGCTACTTTCCATTTGTAGCAAGGTCTGTGAAAAGTGATTGTGAAGAAGCTGAGGCATCAGGGAATTAGAGGGGATAATATCAAATTTTCCTATCAAAGAGTATTCCCATCTGAAAATTGTGAACAATAATTGAAAAGGACATGAACTGTTCAGCAGAGGAACAGGTTTTTCAGCCTACAGCATCTGTACTGAATGCAGTGCCAACTTAGTATCTAGAACACTACAGCACAGTACAGGCCCCTCAGCCTTTGATGTTGTGCCAACCCATTATATTCCTTACCAAAAAAAAGTACTAAACCCTTCCTACCTCATAACTCTCTGTTTTTCTTTCATCCATGTGCCTGTATAAGAGTCTCTTCAATGCCCTAATGTTTCAGCCTCCTCCACCACCTTGGTAAGACAATCCAGGTACCCACAACTCTCTGTGGAAAGAACTCATCCCTGACGCCTCCCCTAAAGTTCCCTGCCTTCACCTTGTACATATGTCCTCTGTGTTTACTATTCCTGCCCTGGGAAACAGGCACTGGCTGTTCAATATCTCAGAATCTCAGAATATCTCAGACCGCTCCAAAGAGAAAAGTTCTAGCTTTATAAGACTTGTTTCCCAATCTGTGCAACATCCTGGTAAACCTCCTCTGCATCCTCTCCATAGCTTCCACATCCTTCCTACAAATTAAACAAAAATTCTTTAATGAAACAGAAAATATTGGACCAATTCAACAGTGGAGGCAGCACCTGGCAATGTGTAAATTGAACTTGTTATATGAACCTGGAGAGATGGGAACTGAGAAGAGGTCGGGGAAGGGAAAGAGAAAGGAGAGAGGTGATAGTCACAGGAGTCAAGAGGGAAGATGGAAGGGAGAGAAAAGTGAGAGAGAAAAAGACTCAGTGGAGTTAGGAACAGATAAGACATAGGAGCAGATATAGGCTCATCAGCCAGCCCATTGTGTCTGCCCTACCATTCAATAATGAGCTGGTCCATTTTCCCACTCAGCCTCACAGCCTGGCCTTTTCCCCATAACTGCTGATGCCCCGGCTAACCAAGAACTTATCAATCGATCAAGAAAGGAGTCAAAAGAGGAGGTAAAACTATCACTGAAACCTGCAATAAAAACAGAAAGTGCCTGAAATTGTCAGGCAGCATCTGTGGAAAGGGAAACAGAATTAATGCTCCAGTGCCGAGGTGCTGTGTCAGAGGATTGACAGACTGAATCTTCAAAAGGCACATCACATCAGATCCTCTCGACTTGATTTACAGACATATAGCATCATAATAGGTACTTACAGCCTACAGGCCTGTGTCATCCAATTGACCTACAACCCCCATTTCATTTTGAAGGGTGGGAGGAAACCGGGAGCACCCAGTGGAAACCCACACAGACAGGAGGAGAACGTACATACTCCTTACCGACTATGAGGGATTCGAACCCTGGTCCCGGTCGCTGGGGCTGTAACAGCATTGCTCTAACCTCTACATTATCCATGCCACTCAATGGCAGCAGAAAGGAAGAGTTGGAGGGACGAAGACTGAGCAGCTGGCTCATCATCATCCCCTTTCATCATCCTATTGCACCGAATCAAATGTAATCCTGGACCAAGCCTCAGGGGTTAACCAGACAACACTTGACGAGGAAGGAAACGAGAGAGCCCTCAGTGCAAAGTTGAAAAGTACATTCTCAAAGCATTACATATCAAAATTAAAATCTTAAACTTTTAAAGGAGACCATTAATATTCTTTTTAAATTGAGTTATAAAATCAAAGTATATCCAAGGCAAATAGAAAAAGTTTAGCTTTTTTTAAAAGAAAATCATCAATAGAGTTGGTGACAAGCCTTTCAGTCAATGTACAATATTGCTTTGGATTGATATGTAATTTTAACATGCTTCTGGTCGGCATTTATCAGGTGACAATCTGACTGTAGTTTCACACAGGGATCTCATGGCTCTTCCTCGTAGTTTTGGCCATGTTCCAGGACCCTGTGGTCGCTGGGCCTGGTACTATGTTGCAACATCAATCTGCAATGCAGCAAGGTGCTGTTTACAAACAGGAAGGTTGGGTTACAGAGAAGCATTGCACAGGGGGCTTAATCTGACACTTAGCTGGGCCCTGGCCAAAGCTTAACCTATGCACAGCCGATGACAAATAGTCCTGAACTACCCCTGAATTATTCACCCCTTCACATCAAATTCTTCCTCTTACATGCACATGAAAAGCAAAGGGTGGTGAGGTCACTCCACTCGCTCTGTCGATTGGGTTTCACTTTCATTAATTATTTATCACTCAGAAATGTTGCCCAGAAATTCATCCCCATGTTGGTAAATGCACTGGGAAGTCAGTGCTCTGTACACAGCCTCCTCATAGACCAGTGGTTCTCAACCTTTTTCCCCCCCAATCACAGACCACCTTAAGTAATCCCTTACTAACCACAGAGCACCTATGACATAGGGGAGTCAAGAACAAGAGGGCACAAGTTCAGGATTGAAAGGTGCCCATGCGGAGGAATTTCTTCAGCCAGAGAGTGATGAATTTCTGGAATTTTCTGCCACGTGCAGCTGTGGAGGCCAGGTCATTGGATGTATTTAAAGTAGAGATTTTTAGATATCTGAATAGTCAGGGTATCATAGGGCATGGGGAGAAGGCAGGGGAGTAGGAGAACGGATCAGCTCATGATGGAATGGTGGAGCAGACTCGACAGGCTGAGCAGTGTGCTTCTCCTCCTATAACTCAAATAACACCATCTTTTTTTTTTAACTGGAGTCACAATAATCTAAGACCTCAAAATTGAATGCATTGATTTCAGATGACCAGCCTTGACAGTTTGTGTCTGAATTGAGTGATTTGCCTGTCGACCTGCCACACGGAGTCCTTTCATCTCTCTTCACAAATGCTACCTTACCTTGTGAGTTTCAAGCACTCCTTTTTATTTACAGATTTCCAACAGTTGCTGTTTTATATCTCACAGTTCCTGCCTTGTTTATACACCACCCCCCCCCCCCCACCCTGTGTTCTCACCCATCTCCTACTGACTTCATCTCTCAATAGATCAGCGATGATTGACGAGCCTTCAGCACCCTCTCTGAGCCAGCACCACAGCACTGGTGTTATTCAGTTTCTTCCCATCGCAGGCATCTTCCAATCTCTCCACACTCATCTTCTCTCTTTCCTGCCATCCAAACCTTGCTCAATTCCATGGTTTTCATGGCTCAGACAGATTGTTGACCTGAAGTGTTAACTCAGTTCCTCTGTTTTCTGATGCCACTGAACCTGCTCAATACTTTTGTCTTTTTCTGCTTTTCACACCCCCCCATTCCTAACTGATAAAAGGGAAATAGTGAGTCAGAATATGGAGGTTGAAAATCTGGTTGGTGGTACCAGAACAACAATCTTGCCCTCAATCTCACTGGGACCAAGGAGCTGATTCTGGACTTTGGAAAGGGGAAGGGGAGAGACCTCGCAGCTGTCTAATTAAACAGGATGACAGTGGACAGGATTAGTAGTATCTACAAGCTTATGGGAGTGTATATTTTGGATGACATCTCCCTGAATCAACACATCAAAGCAACTGTAAAGAAGGCAGACTAACATCTTCACTTTCCAAGAAGTTTGAGCAGATTTGGCATTTCATCGAATACTCTATACTGTGGAAAGTATACTGACAGGTTGCATCGGAGCCTAGTTTAGTAACCCGAGGGTGTAGGAATACAGAAGAATGCAGTAAATGGCAAACCTAGCCAAGTCTATCACTCTGTCCATTGAAAACATGAACATGAGACACTACCTCAAGAAGGCAGAAAACATATTTTTAGTCCAGCTACCCCATACAGCCCAGTTAGCTCAGTTGGTAGAGCATGAGACTCTTAGTCTCAGAGTTGTGGGTTTGAGCCCCATGTTGGGTGTTAATTCCTTTTGGGGCAGCACAGTTAGCGTAGCAGGAAGCACAACGCTGTTGCAGCGCCAGTAATTGGGACTGGGGTTTGAATCCCGCACTGTCTGAAAGGAGTTGGAACATTCTCCCCGTGTCTGTGTGGGTTTTCCCTGGGTGCTCCAATTTCCTCTCACCGTTCAAAACGTACAGGAGTTGTAAGTTAATTGGGCAGCATGGGTTCATGGGCCAAAATGGCCTGTTACCGTGCTATATGTCTAAATTTAAAAAAAATCATAGAATGAAACGTCTCCCAAAGGCTGAAACGTCTGTTTTATATCTTTACTTCCTATGGACTCTGCGAGACTTGCTAAGTTCCTCCAGCATTTCTGTGTTTTTACTAACATCGTAAAGGATTCCCTTCACCCTGTTCACAAGGCCTTCTCACTGCTCCCTTCAGGCCGAAGGTACAGAAGGCTGAAGTCAGCACCTCTAGATTCAAAAACAGTTTTTATTCAACAGCTGTCAGCCTCTTGATCCTGTCTGTACTACCCATAACCTAATACTAGACCACTAAAAGATCTGTTTGCTCTCCCGAAATGTCACTTTTTTTTCTTTAGCTAATTGCAAGTGTGAATATATTATCTATCCTTTAATATTTATTATTTCTCTTTCTGTTTTGACATACCAGCAACTTAATGTACACATTGCAGTTGGCTGCAGCAAGTAAGAATTTCAGGTCACCTGTACATTATACTTATGTACATGATAAAACACACTCATTATTCATTACATTAGTCATTTATTTCAATAGGCAGGTTGATGTTTCAGACAATGTAGCACTCCCTCAGCAGTGCATTGGAATACCAATTCTCTGGAGTGAGGCTTCACCCGACCACAGGTATATGGACAGGAAAGGCTTAGAGCAGAGGTTTTCAAACTGCCCCCTAAACTCACATCCCACTTTAAATAATTCCTATGCCATCAGTGCTCTGTGATTAGTAGGGGATTGCTTAAGGTGATATGTGAGTGGAAAGAAAAAAAGGTTTGTAAACCATTGTTTTAATCGCACCCAATTGACTCGTCATGTGCATGGTTTCATCACTTCAAAAGAAATGGGCCAATGACAATCTTCCTCAAGCAAAATATTTCAGTAATAATTGGGTCAAGAGCAATGATTCTCAGCCTTCTCTTCCCACTCATATACCACCTCAAGCAATCCCTTATCAATCACAGAGCACTTATGGCATAGGGATTACTAGAGGTAGAATGTGAGTTTGGGGGCAGTTTGAAAACCACTAATTTAGAGAGATATGGACTGAACAAGGTAAGTATGACATGCTTAGTCAGAATGAACAGGTTGGGCCAAAGGGCCTGTTTCCATCCTGTAGAAATCTATGACAACCTTCTGACTCAGAGGCACAATGTACCAACTTAAATACAGATAACACATTAAGCATCACACATTTAACATACTAAAATATTGCAGTAGACCATAACACTATAAGCTGTCAGAACAGGATTAAGCTATTTTGCCCAACAAATCTGCTCTGCCATTCAAATCATGGCTAATATATCTTCCTCTCAAACCCATTCTCCTGCTTAGCCCCCATCTTTGAAACCCTCACTAGTTGGGAACCTATCAATCTCCACTTTAAATCTACCCAATGACTTAGCCTTACCCAGCCATCTGTGATGACAAATTCCACAGATTCACCACCCTCTGGCTTTTTACACATCTCTGTTCTGAAGCGATGTTCTTTTATTTTGAGGCTGTTCCCTCTGATCTTAAACTCTCCCATCAGTGGTGGAAGAATCTAGGACCAGAGTAAGAATTTGCAGAGCAGGACCATTATCAGCCAGAGAATGGGGTTTCCCACGACAACCTATTCTGACCTACTGATGGTCTCTCTCATAACTGTCATTGGCTCCACATGAGAAAACTTTCCCGAGTCAGTCACAGACAGAGCAGATATATTGGCTGCATCAGAGTAAGAAGTGAACAAAGGGGCCCAGTTAGAACTCAATGCAGTGTTACGTTGCAGACCAGTAGCAATGGAAATTCGCCAAGGCAGTGTTATTGATTTTCTTTAAAACATTATTATTAATACCTACTAATAATATAACACATTTTGTGTGTGTGTGTGTGTGTGTGTGTGTGTGTGTGTGTGTGTGTGTGTGTGTGTGTGTGTGTGTGTGTGTGTGTGTGTGTGTGTGTGTGTGTGTGTAAAATACCCAGACCTTTACAGCTTAGGCATGATTCTGGAAAGTCAATCCAAAGTTCAGTCTTAGAAATCCATTGTCAAAATGCAAACTTTCAATTGATGTACAGAAGTAATCACAAAGGAAATGAATTTCTTCCACAGAAATATCTTTTCATATGAATGGTTGTCACAGCTCCCCTTTTCCTTGTGTAGGGGAAACAAAATGTGTGACTTCCACGATGCTTCTTGGCCACGATTCTCCTCCTTCCAAAACCCAGGTGCAGTCAGTCAAAGTGTCCTTTCCTTTGGTCACAGTGGGGATGCAATAATTCCTCTAACAGGGAGAATTAGCCAAATTGTCCATTATCACTCAGTGTTCGATGAGATGGCCACTGGCCACTCTCTCACCACCTGTGTCCCTGGAAAAAGCACCCAATGTTCTGTCTCCTCTTCAAAGTAGTGAATTTGGGTATAGCCTGTACTAGCTGATGCCACCCAGTCTCACCAAAGCTGTGAATGGTTGCAGCCTGTGCTATCCCTTGAAGTGATACTCAGACTAAATGAAACGGGAGCTTGAAATAGTGGGAAGAGGTCTAAATTCATGCTTACTGACTGACTAGAGTTGATGGCAAAGAATGGTCATTTGGTGAAAGGAACCAAGAGCCATTCAGTGAGTTCATGCTTCCAAGAGGGAAAATTGGAGTGGATTAAAAAATACCTCTGGCCAGTACATTCCTGAACCACACTTGTATAAAGAGGCTGATTTAAGACATACAGGTCCTACTCCAAGTCAAAAATAACTTTCAAAGAAGGTCTTGTGCATTCTCTTCCAGTAAATAAGTTCATTTTTTTCTGAATTACTTCTAAGTTTCAAACTCAAATGATGAAACAAACATAATTTGCAAAGTGTGAGGTGACTATCTGAAAATAATTTACTTGAGGAGAGATGTAATTAACAACAGCACAATGGAGGAGAATAATCAGTTGAGATTGGCTTCTGATTGATGTTAATTCCATACTATGGAGTGAAGAACTTAATCTATTCATTTAAGTGTCACATTATTACCTTGAAATTATGTGAGGTAGGACATAACGCATGGAACAAACAATGTGCCATCAAAATAACCCAGCCTGATTATTATTATCATTGATTATTTTGATCTACATTTTGAAGGTGCTCACCAATGACTGTGACAAGGTTCTTCCCCTTGATTTGCAATCCTTCCCGACTAGTGCACCTGCCTGCTAACCAAGCAAGCAAGATATACAGTAAAACCACTGGTATCCGGCACCTATGAGAATTGGTGGCAATGAGTCAGCATACAGGAGGGAGATTGAAAACTTGGCTGAATGCTGCACCAACAACAACTTTGCACTCAATGTCACCAAAACCAAGGAGCTGATTGGTGACTTTGGGAAGGGAATGTGCATGACCCTGTGATCATTGGGGTATAAGAGGTGGAGAACATCAGCAAATTTAAGTTAATGGGAGTCACTATCTCAAAGGACCTGATACAGTAACGGCATCATGAAGAAAGCACACCAGCATCTCTACTTCCTCAGGAGTTTGCAGGTTGGGTATGGCACTGGAAACCCTAGTATATTTCTAAAGAGGTGTGGTGGAAAGGTGCTGACCAACTGTATCACGGTCTGGTATGGGGACACCACTACCCCTGAGCAGAAACCTCCGCAAATGTAAACAACTGACTGTGCAATACAGTGAGGAGAATTTTTAAAATTAACAAATAATAAAGTAAAAAAGCAAAAAGTGAGAGTGCTTAAATTATTCCCTTATTGAGTTTGTCATTGAGGAGTCTAATGGTGGAGGGGTAGCAGCTGTTCCTGAACCTGCTGGTGCGAGTCTTGTAGCACCTAGTCCTCTTTCCTGATGGCAGCAGCAAGAACAGAGCATATGCTGCGTGGTGTGGATCCCTGCTGCTCTCCGATGGCAGCGCTCCCTGTAGATGCTCTCAATAATGGGGAGGGGGTTGCCTGTGATGTCCTGTGCTGCACCCACTAACGTTTGGAGGGCTTTTCACTCAGGGGTATTGGTGTCCCCATACCAGACCATGATGCAACCAGTCCACACACTTTCCACCATACATCTTGTAGAAATTTGACAAGATTTCTGATGTCATACCAAACCTCTGCAAACTACTGAGCAAGTAGAGGTGCTGATGTACTTTCATGATGCCATTAGTGTGTTGGTTCCAGGAAAGAACCTCTGAGATAAATTTAAATTTTAAATTTAGACATTCAACACGATAATAGGCCATTTTGGCCCACGAGTCAGTGCTGCCCAATTTACGCCCAATCAACCTACTCCCCCATTACATTTTGAACAGTGGGGGGAAACCGGAGCTCCTAGGGAAAACCGACACTGACACATGGAGAATGTTCAAACCCCTTACAGACAGAGTGAGATTCTCATCCTATTCCCAATCGCTGGTGGTGTAAAGGCATTGTGCTAATCACTAGGTCAACTGTGACTCCCAAGAAATTAAATTTGATCACTCTCTCCACCTCTGATCCCCCTATGAATCATTCCTACTTCGTAAACCTCTATTTTTCTTTCATCCATGTACCTGTCTATAAGTCTCTTAAATGCCCCTAATGTTTCAACCTCCATCACCACCCCTGGCAAGGCATTCACAGCACCCACAACTCTCTGTGTAAAACATCTACCCTTGAATTCTCCCCTATACTTTCCTACCTTCACTTAGCATGTGATTGAATGGTGGAGAAGACTTGATGGGCCAAATCGCCTATTTCTGCTCCTATGTCTCAAGGAGATTATATGAGAGTTTATTGTTATATTCAGAAATGTACAGATGCACTGTATTTCTTATTTGCAGCATCCGTATGGGTGTGCAGCAACTTCAATAGGTGCATATTAAATTACAACAATATGCTAAGACAGAAAAAAAACATAATACATAGAAAACAATATATAAATAAATATTCACAGTGACAGCAAGAAAAAACAACATCCAAGTTGTCAGAAGAGTGGAGGTCTCCCAGGTTTTACTGCCAATTTAAATTTAAACACTAAGCAGAGTGAGGCTCTGATAGCTCAGTGATTAAAGCACTGGCCTTGTAAACCAAGGATTGTGAGTTTGGTCCTCCCTGGGGCCTCATTTCTGCAAGGGGCACTGGACAAAGTGGTGACTCTCAGTCTTCCTTACAGTAGACAAAGTTAAAGAATTTTGTGTGTATTAAATGTTAGCATTATGTGACATTTCCATACCATGTATGAATCCACGTAGACACGGGGAACACAGGATTCAAACCTCGATTGTGCTAACCACTAATAGCCAACTGTACTACAGTCACCTGCACTGGAATGGCTGAGGGAGAATGAGGGAAATACGAATGTCTGCAGATGCTGTGATTGTAGTAAAAACAAAGTGAAATGCTGGGGGAACTCAGCCTGTCTTACAGAGTCTATAGGAGACAAAGATATATTGCTGATATTTTGGGCCTGAGCCCTCCTTCAAGGAATAAGAATGGCTAAGGGGTACACCCTGGATAGCAAACAGTGACTCACAGAACTTTGCTTAATTCCCAGAATTCTTTTAATGAAAAAAAAAATTGAAGGCTGGTTATATTTTTATTTCTGGTATGAAAATGCAAGTTATTTTTGGCTTCTGCTGTTATAGGAATCCAGCTTGCTTGGAATTTCCCCAGCACTCTGACACTACCCCTTTTAAAAAGCCTACAGCATCAACTCGTCTTTAAGTTGAATATTGCACCAATTACTGAACGATCTTGGAATGTTTGCATGCATTGCTCCAAGCTTAAACTGAACCTCTGTGCAGAAAAACAGACTTTTGGGCTGCCAACACCAATTATATTGACTCTTCCCTCCGCACTGTTCTTTCAGCTCCCCCCACCTCCAGGCACTTCCCACTGCAACTGCAGAAAGTGTAAAACAATTTCCACCCTCACCTCCACCCAGGGCCACAAACATACCTTCCAGGTAAGGCAGAGCTTTACCTGGATCATAAGAGGGCTCGCAAAATTATTGAGGATCCCTTCCACCCCGCATACAACATCTTTCAGCTATTGCCGTCGGGAAAGAGGCAGCACCACTAGGCTGAGGAACAGCTTCTTCCCATGGGCAGTGAGAACGCTGAAAGACCAAAGGAGCTGCTCACGCTTACCATCCAAGACACCCATATGTACAAAAAAAAATTTATTTCTTTATTTGTATATGTGAATACTTGTCCTGCATAGGTATTGTTTGTCTATATGTGTGTTATGTTTGGTTGTGTGTATGAATGTTTTGCATCAAGGACCAGAGAACACTGTTTCATCAGGTTGTACTTGTACAATCAGATGGTAATAAACTTGACTTGACTTGTCCAACCTGATCTTCGTATTCAGTGTACCCGGTGTGGCCTTCTCACCATCAGCGAGACCAAATGCTGAACACCTGCTCTCTGCCTGTGGTTTTAAGCTTGATCTCCCAGTTGCCAATCATTCCCACATGGAAATGTCTGTCCCTGTCTTCATCC
Organism: Narcine bancroftii; assembly: GCF_036971445.1. Classification (NCBI taxonomy): domain Eukaryota; kingdom Metazoa; phylum Chordata; class Chondrichthyes; order Torpediniformes; family Narcinidae; genus Narcine; species Narcine bancroftii. Next base: position 143,106,093 of record NC_091476.1, read on the forward strand.
ATTATCAGGGTGAGACCAAACACAAACTTGAGAAGTAGCACATCATATTTCTCCTGGACAGCCTTAAACACATTGATGTTTCTAGTGTTCTTTAACCACCCACCCACCTAACCCCCGCCCCACCCCCACCATCCTCTCTAGTTACACTGTTTCCAGCTCTTCTTTAACTACTGCTGTTCTTACCTTTTCCTCCAACCCCTCGCAGTGTTCCCTTCCTTTACCTCTCACTATGCTATTGTCCTCTTATTTCCTCCCAGATTCTTTCATCCCCTGATATTGTTGATATTTCCCTTCCTTCCTCAATCTCAATAAAGAGCCCTGACCCAAAATATAGTGGAGAGAGTGGAGAGCACCAAGCTTTTGTAGTCCAAGTCATCCTATCGTGGATAGTCAACATCTCCTCATCTGTCAGGAAGGTGCAACAGCGACTGCACTTCCTGAGAAGACAGAAGTAGGCAAGGCTACCAGCCGTCATCACATCAATCTTCAACAGGAGTTCTGTTGAGAATTTCCTGGCCATCTAGTGTGATAAGGTTCCTGTACAGCATTGTACCAAATGTACAATGTACAGCAATGTCAATGTTATTGTACAGAATGTCAATCTCCAGGACCATAAGAGAAGATAACTGCATCTCACCCACCACCCCCCATCAAAGACAATCGGGATCGCTGCCTGAAGGTTTTTTTAAATTTAGAAATACAGCATGGTTTCAGGCCCTTCCAGCCCACGAGCCCGTGTCGATCAATTGCACCAACTGACGTAAAACCCCCGGTACATCTTGAAGTGTGGGAAGAAACTGGAGCACCTGGAGCAAACCCACGCAGACACAGGGAGAATGTACAAACTCCTTGCAGGCAGTACCAGATTTGAACCTCAATCGCTGGCGCTGTAACAGCATTGTGCTAACCACACTGCCAAAGAGTGCAGGCAAAATCATTGAGGACGTCTTGCGTCTAGCACACAGAGTCTTTCAGCTACTCATGTCAGGAAAGAGATACAGGAGTATCAGATCCAGAATCTTCAGGGTGAGGAACTGCTTCTTCCCACAGGCAGTGGGAACGCTGAACGACCAAAGGAACTGCTCACACGAACCATCCTGGACTCTCATTTTCACAAAGCAATATCTGTTTATTTATTTGTATAGATGAAATACCTGTCCTGCATTTGTATTGCTTGTCAGTGTGTGTGTTATATCTGCTTGTGTGCCTGCTTGTTTTGCACCGAGCACCAGAGAACTCTGTTTGGTTGGGTTGTATGTGCACAAACAGACTGACTGTTTCTGCCCATGGAGGCAATGAGACAGGGATGTTGAGTGTGAATATAAAACTAATACAAGAGAAATCTGGCAGGGCTGGATAATGAAAGAAGTACAAAAGATCTTGGCCCCAAACACCGGTTTTCCACCTCTCCTTGCATCCCTCCAGCTTCTCAATGCTTGTCAGCACCCACAATGCATTATTTCTGAAGTCTGAAAGATTGCTTGTTGCTCTAACAGAGACAGAAACTCCCCAACCACCCAAAAATAGTAAAGCAGAGGACAGCATTGGAAGTCTTGCTGAATGACCCCAGCAGTCTACCAATGAGTTTTTGGGGATAGACGGAATGTAGGGTAGATAACCAGCCCATCAGCTAAGGACCTGAAAGACATTAGAGCATGCAATTTAGTTATTACAACAATCATCGACAGCACAAAACCTGAAGAACTGCATCTGTCATGTGCAAACCTCGGCATCATGCCCAGACTAGAAATTGTGTCATCTGATCTACAGGGGCATCCTCCGACATTGTTAATGGTACAATACTCAAGTCACCTAGATCCTGAGTAGATTCTCCCCTCTGATTATTCCAAAGTTTTCTATAGCTGGCTTGTTCATGATGGATAGATTCCACTTTGTGTTGTCTCATTGGACTGTTGTTCTACCAAGATCATCGCGGCCCATCCTCCCATCTGTTTCCACCCATATCGTTTTAAGATTGGGCTGCTTATCATCTTGTCTCAAGCCTCAGGGAAGGTTTAATCTTGGAATTTGAAGGCCCCTTCCTGTCCCTGAAAAATTCTCGAGGTCATGTTCAAGTTCATTTATCATCCGATAGTACAAGTACTGCCCAACGAAACAGCGTTCTCCGGTCTTCAGTGTAAAACACACAAACAGACATAACACACATGCAGTTAAATGATACCTATGCACAGTACATATAGACAAATATTAAAATAAATAAATATTATTATTAAATAAATAGCAGAATCTTGGATGGCTAGTATAAGCAGTTCATTCGTCGTTCAGCATTCTCACTGCCCATGGGAAGAAGTTGTTTCTCAACCTGATGGTGCTGGCTCTGATACTCCTGTATCTTCCTCTACGAGAGCAGAGTGGAAGGGGACTTAACGATTATGTGAGCCCTTTTTAGACAACAATCTCAGTAAGTCACAACGAAGGATGGGTGGTGGGGGAGGGGGGGAGAGGAAGACCCCAGTGATCCTCTCTGCCACTCTTATGATCCTGTGGATTAACCTCTGATTTAATGGTTTTCATAGTTTGATGCTTATTCCTTGTTAATGGAGTCAGATTTGTCCTTCCTACTGAGCTAAATATTAGTTCAAATGCAGCTCGGTAACTGTATCTACAGGAACTGCTGCACGCCCAAGGGGATATTTTACTCATTCTCACCTTGTGGGTATCATTGTCAAGACCAGGATCTCTTGTCTATTCCTAACTACCTTTGAACCATGGATTGTGTCAGTTAAAGTCAACCACATTACAGTTAGTCAAGAATAACACAGATTTTGAGACTTTTGTAGCTTTTCACGACACTGGTCACAGTTACTGACATGGGCTCTGCAGGATTTATTTTAATGAACCAAACTTTAATTCTCCCCCTGCTGTGGTGAATTTGAACTCAATGCCTGCAGAATGCAATGCAATTACGAAGAAGGTTCACCGGTGGTTGTACTTCATGAGGAGATTTGGTATGTCAACAAAGACTTTTGCAAATTTCTACAGGTGTTTTCGTGGAGAGCATTCTGACTGTTTGCATCACTGTCTGGTATGGAAGTTCCATTGCAAAGAACAGAAAAAGACTACATAGGGTTGTGAACTCACCCTGTGCCGTCATGGGCATCAGTCTTCACTTCATTAAGGACATTGCAAGAGGCGGTGTCTTAAGAAAGCAGCCTCTATCCTCAAGAACCCTCACTACTCAGACCCCTTCTCACTGCTACCATCAGGAAGGAGGTACAGGAGCCTGAAGACGCTCACCCTTTGGTACACAAACTGCTTCTTCCCCTTTGCTATCAGATTTCTGAATGGACAATGAAACACAGACACGACCTCACCTCTTCTTTTGCACTAATTTAATTTATAGCAGTATTTGCACTGTGTGACGCTGCTGCAAAACCACAAATTTTGTGACATATTCATGACAATAAATTCTGATCCTGATTCAAAATGCATGTCGATGTTTTTGGTTACCACCTGGTGAATTAACTGCTGTTTTACCTTACCCAGCAAATGACCCTCTTGAATGAATATCTGAAGAACAGGAACAATTTAGGGCAATCAGGAGAGAGCTTCTTATTTCAATTGTGGCAACCTAATTTTTAAGAGTCCTCAAATGTACAAAATCAAAATTCATCAAATTCCATCTGAACACTCTCTGCAGTGCAGTTGTTTATAATTAGCCTTCAAAAGCATTCCTTAATTCTGGATGGAACAAAGGACAAAATGATGCCATTTGTGGCTGATGCCATTTTCCGAGCACTCTGCTCCTGAGGTAAATTATGCCGGATGGATCTCCAACGCAGAACTCTGCAGAAAGTGTCAGAGACGGCCAAGTCCGTCACCAACACCAATGTGAGGCATTGCCTCCAGAAGGCAGCTAAAATCATAAGACCAGAAGGAAAATGAGCAGAAGTAGGCTATTTAGCCCATTGAGTCTAGCCCGCCATTTAATCATGAGCCGATACATTTTCCCACTGCCCGGCCTTCACCCCATAACCTTTGATGCCCTGGCTGATCAAGAACCTCTGAATCTCTGCCTTAAAACACCATAAGTCCTGTCACCCTGGTCTTGCTCTCTTCCCATTATTAATTTCAGGCAGAAGATACAGAAGATGTAAGTCCAACACCTCTAGGTTCATGAACAGCTTTTTTCCCCCAATTATTGTCATGTTCTTGAACCTCCCAGTTCACCTTAACTTCAAAACTACCTCAAGACCGCCAAAGATCTCTGTGCACTTTTGAAACAGCAGATTTTTTGCACTTCTACAATGGGAGATATTATTAGAATGGCTGACATTTCGAGCCGAAACTTTTCATCAGGATTGGGGAGTTTCAGCTCGAAATGTCGAGCATTCATTTTCTCCCTCTGATGCTGCTCAACCCGCCGAGATCCCCTGGCAGATTGTGCTTCACTTCAGATTTTAGCATCTGCAATCTCCTGCGTTTCTCTTGTAAATATTTATCTATCCTACTGTTCTTTCTCGAGCCTGCATTTTGGCAAGGATCACCTGGCTGTGCTCCTTCCACCTTTATACAGACAGGACCTAAAAAGAGAGGTCAGGACTGCTGGAAGGTGGTCACAAGAGCCTGAAAAATGGTTCCAGGACTTCCTTGAGTCAGTGGATTGGGCGGTGTTCAAGGATTCTGCTGAGAATCTGAACGAGTACATCGAGGTTGTCGCAGAGTTTATCAAAACAGCTGTGGATAAGTGTGTCCCCATCAAATCATTCAGGGTTTTCCCCAACCAGAATCCCTGAATGTACAATGAAATCTGAAACCTGCTGAGAACCTGACCACAGGTATTTAAGTCCGGAGATCCAGATCAATTGAGAAGGAGTGGGTATGACCTATGAGAAGCTATCTCCCGGGCGTAGTGAAGATTCCGGATGAAAATGGGAACAACAAGGGACACCCAACAGCTGTGGCAGGGCCTAAATGCCATAATTTTCAGACAGTTCTTTATTTGTTTACATGTGTACATTGTGTACAGTTATTTTTTGCACAACTATTAAGTGGTAATTCTAACTTTCTCACAGATAAAAGAATCTCAGGGCTGTATGTGATATTACGTACAGTATGTACTCTGACAATAAAACTGAAATCTGAAATCTAAATCTGATTTTTTTTCCCTTCGGCATATTGTGCTAATTTATTTTGTACTTGGTGTTTATCAGTGTACTTTTAGCACCTATGCAGCTGAAACAAGCAAGGATTTCAGTGAATCTGTACCTTCTACTTGCAAAATGACCACAAACTCCTACCAATCTGTAAAACCCACAACTTCTGCCAGCTCCTGCTATTTAAGAATGCGGCTTGTTTCCGTTGGCATTGCAGGTGCTCCAACTGCTAAGACCGACAAATCTGAAAGGAGAAAATGCCATAGCGAGGGGGGCTGCTGTGGTCTGGCTCCAGCAGAAAGCCAGCACCTTGCAGGTGGACAGGCAGAAGAGAATCTGACTCCCGCAGCATGACAGAGCCAGTGACAGGTGCCACCAGATAGACTCTCGCCCCTCGCACCTCAGTTCAGCAGCAGGAGCAGCTTGGGTCCGATGCAAGCATTTTCCGGTGAATATTTTGGACTAAGCCGTAAAAAAGTGATGATTTACAGACTTCTTTCCAAGCAAAGTGCAAAAGATGTGTGCCACATTGAAAGATTTCTCCAGTGAGCCACTGAATATAACACAGCAGTTAAATCGGTGACGTTGTGCAGGCCTACCATGTGCCAGCCAGTATATTCAACACAGCTGGATCTACCTGCAGTATGCAACATCAGTGGAAGCCTTTTGCTGTGTCAATGCTAGTTGTATAAACATATCAAAAACTGAAATTCATTCAAAAGCTGGAGGTTTGAGGCACTATTAAAAAACCACCGTAATCATCAATGACGGTAAAATTTGACCAGGGCATTCAGGGATAAACACAAGTCAACATCACCCCACAGATAAACCACGCCTGCTGATTTTCTCTTCAACTGCACTGGAACATCCTGAAGTTAAACAACACCTGATTAAAGGAGCTTCCTGCCATGCTATGGGTGCCGCTGCTGTAATGGGGAGAGCGGATACACAGCGCTGCTCTGAAGGGTTCAACCTCCCAGTTCTAATGCCGTCAGCTCTGTGCAGGCTTTACATGTCCTGTTAAGGGAGCCGATGGTGTTTTTTATTAAAAGCCTGCAACCCTTGGGGTCTGTGCTGAAGAGGGCGGCGCCTGTGATCGGCAGGGGTTGCAGACTCCGGGGGAGCAGCGGACCAGGACAGGGAATCATAACACCTCCGACGAGAAGGAGAAACAGAGGAAATGACCTACAGAATGGTGACCATGGCAGTGGACCAGCGAGGAACCCACACAGGCAGCGGATGACCCAGTCGGAGGATCCACATGGGCTGCAGGGGACTGGTTCATGGTAACCAGGTATTGGAGCCACGATTCAAGAGGGTGCTGAGGGAAAGTTGGGTTCCTGAAGAGCCTTGGGGCTCCTGATCATGTCGGAGCTTTGGACCTAGAGCTTGGGCTGTCGATGGATCGAACAGGAGTCTGTGTGGCTGCGGAGGCTGCAGGAGCACTGGAGGTTAATCTACGGGCACTCAGTGACTCTGAAGGGACTCTCTTTTGCTTCTCCTATCTTACTGTAAAGGGTTCTGGGTGACACTAATGTCAGCTCTTTGCCTTACGGCAGGCAGAAGACAATTTCATGTAATATTGCATGTTCTATTATATGACAATAATGGAATCTAATCTTGAATTTACTTTACTTCACTCTTGAACCATATAAGCATAGGCTTGTCTGTCCATGTCTGCAAAATTGAGCCAATGAGTAAACTGGAGGAATAACACCTTATATTTCGTCTCGACAGTCTCCAACCAGATAGCATTATTATCGACTTCTCCAATTTCTGTTAATCCCCTCCCCTGGTCTCTCTCTTTCCCTATGCCTCTTTCTCCTTTCCTCTGGCTCCCCACCCCATTCCTTTCCTCCAGCTCCCCACCCCATTCCCTTCCTCCTCCTATACCCTTCTTAGCCTTCTGCGCCCATCACTTCTCAGCTTCTCTCTCTTTTACCCTCCCATCTGTATGCACCTATGGCCTCTTATCCACTAACCTGTGCTCCTCCCCCTTCCCTTTCCTCTGTCCTCTCCTCTCCTCCTCCTCCCTTCCCACCTTTTTATTCAGGCGTCTATCTGTTTTACCAGATTCCTGATGGATGGCTCAGGCCCAAAACGTTGGTTACCCTTTACTCCCTGTGGATTTGAACATACAGTATAAATATATTTGAGACCAATGAAACCACCAACATTTCTTCAACAGCTGGAGATTTGAGGTGCTAATTAGCAACCACCGTAAGCATCACTGAAGATCAAAGCTGACCAGGGCATTCAGGGTTAAAAACACAGGTCAGCATCACCTCACGGATAACCACGCCTGCTGCTTTTCACTTCAGCTGCACTGGAACATCCTCAAGCTAAACGACACCTGATTAAAGGAGCTTCTTGCCAATATTATGGGCGGTGCTGCCAGAGCTGCTGTCATGGCTGCAATAGCACACAAACCACTACACTTATCGTGCTGCCCAGTTTTCTAGGTTAGATAGAAGGCCTTCCACAATACAAACCCCACAATTGTTCGGTCTTAGTCATCAGGTGATTTCTCCATTATTTCCACACACCATTGTCTAAAAAAAACACTGACACATATTCACCTGAGAAAAGGAATCTGAAAATTGTCAAACATGCAACACAATGAGTTATCTGTCAGCACCACAAGGAATGAGGAAAGTCATTGGAACATTGGGCATTTTTGTAAAGGGGCTGGAGTGTGCAACTATGCAAGGTGTTGGTAAGTCCACACCTGGAGCACTGTGGAAAATCATTACTTGAGAAGGAATATACTTGCATTTGTGGGGTGAGGTTTGTCTTGTGAGGAAAGATTGTGCAGGCTTGAAACATTAAATATTCTGAGGAGGTTTAACAAGGATAAAAATGATTGTTTCGCTCATGGAAGAATCGAGAATTAAGGGGTTTCAGATTCTAGCATTCCCTTTCCCTTGTGTGTCTCCAGAACTAAGGGCATGGTTTCAGAATAAGCAGATGCCACTAAGGAAAAATCCTTTCTATTCATCTTATAATTATAACTCATTTATAATGAGTTTATACAAACCAATTTAATCCTTGCTCAGCCTCTCTCTGATCTAGAATCAACCTCAGAACAGTTCTGGTAAAACCTTGTAAATTTCCTTCACTGTTACCAGCTCTTTTCTACACCAGAATGACAAGGTCTGCCCCCCAGAATCTCATCTCAATGATACAGCTCTAGCATAATCTCTGTGCTCCTGTTTTCCACATATGTTGGGTATACAGTCCAGGATTCCTCAGTCCCTCTCCCCTTTCCAGAGCTTAATCATTTGTCAGCTTCCACAGATGTCCGAATGAGATGGAACCCAACCTCATAACCCTCTATTTTCTTTTGTCCATGTGCCTGTCTAAAAGTCTCTTCTATGTCCCTATTGTTCCAGCCTCCACTACCACCCCTGGCAATGCATTCCAGGCACCCACAACTCTCTGTGTAAAAATTCTTACCCATGATGTCTCCCTCCCTTCACTTCCTACAGATGTCGTCTAGTGTTTGCTATTCTCATCCTGGGGAAAGTCGCTGGCTACCTTATCTACGCCTCTTATAATCTTGTAGACTTCTATTAAGTCGTCTCTCATCTTTCTTCGTGCCAAAGAGAAAAAAGCTCTAGCTCTGCTAACCTTGCCTCATAAGACTTACTTTGCAATCCAGGCAACTTCCTGGTAAATCTCCTCTGCATTCTCTCTAAAGCTTTCACATATTTTCTGTAATGGTATGACCACAACTGAACACAATATTCTAAATAAAAACATAAAACACGAAAGTCCGCAGATACCATAGATGAAGTTAAAAAAAACAATCTTGAGAAACTTAGCAGGTCAAACAGTATATTTTATATAGCAAAGATAGAGATAAATAACTGACATTTCAGGCTTGAGCCCTTCATCAAGGCATGGAAAAATGTCAGCAGGCATCTGAACAAAAAAGGTAAGGAGGGAGGGGTGGGAGAGGAGCATGGCCACAAAGGCAGGAGGTAGTAGATGGATAAAGGAGAGAGGGCACAATAGTCAACAGGAGAAGAGGGGTGGCTTAGTGAATAGAGAGAGGAGGGGATGGAGAACAGACAGGGGAAAGGGAAGGGAAGGAGGGAAAGGAGATCAAGTTAGCAGAAAGTGGAGAAGTCGATGTTAATGCCATCTGGCTGGAGAGTGCCCAGATGGAAAATCAAGTGTTTTTCTTCCAATTTTACAGGTGGTCTTGCTGGGACAGACATATGAGTATGGCAGTGGGACACAGAACTGAAATGGTTGGCCACTGGGAATTCCCTGTCACTGATGCCGACTGAGCAAAGGTGCTCAGTGAAGTAATCTCCTAATCTGTGCCCAGTCTCTCCGATGTAGAAAAAGCCACAAATGGAGCATCGAATGCCGTAAATCACTGTGTGCTCTCAAACTAAATGATTCCTTTGGTAATTGTGACTTCTAGATTGCAATCTGTTTCATTTAACAAATAGTAGAGAATGAATCAAGATGCCAGCTCAGTCCATGGACCATTTACTTTTGGAGATTAGACTCAAACCCCACACAGGGTCACCTTTCACCCTTGAGTATAGGTTGATGAAATGAGTCGGCCTAGAATTAGCACAATGGGTTACACACCATCCTTAAACTGAGCACATAACCCTCAGTCAATGCGATTGCTATGGCTTCTCACTTCAAAACTAGACCCCCCAGGTGAAGCAGCAAAATAAATTCATGAGTTCAAAAGTTTTTTGAATTTTTAAAAAAACTTTAAACTGCAAAGCCAAACGCACTCTGATAATAAAAGATGGCTATCTACTCACTTAATTTTATTCTTTTTAGAAATATGGATGTTACCTGCACAAAATGGTCCTAAAAAAATTAGAGCTGGGCAATTTCAATGGGTAATCAACAGTTCTGAACCTGGAGTCACTTAAAGGCTTGGCAAGGATGGTAGGTTTCCTGTCCCTCAAGGTGTTTGTCAATCAGAGGCATTCTTATGACAATCCAATAGTTTCTTGGTCATCAAATTAAACAAACAGTTAAATGGATAAGTGAAGGAATGGATAGAGAAATAAATAAATAAACCCACCAAGCCCCCATTTACATTATTAATTTTATTTTAAAATAAATTTCGGCCCACAAGCCCATGCCACCTAATTTTATACACAATAAACTTACATCATGAATACATTTCAAAAGATGGGCAGAAACCGGAGCCCCCGTGGAAAATCCATGCAGACACAGGGAGAACGTACAAACTCCTTACAGACCGCGCGGTATATGAACCCTGGTCTCCATCGCTGATGCTGTAGCAGTGTTGCATTAACCGCTATGCCAAATATACCATGCTATGAACCCCATTTTATTCTCCCTACATTCCCACCAGCCTGTCCCAGTTTCGAACAGTACCAATACACTCTGGCCAATTGACACACCAACCCGTATGTCTTTGGGCTGTGGAATGAAACCATAACACCAAAAGCAAAAGTGCCACCTCCTCAGCAGACAGCACCAACAGTCAGGTTTGAAGGCAAGTGGCTAGAGGCTCTGCTTGTTAATGCCAGTGTGGTTGAACAGTAAGTACCTCCTCAGCTCAGAGGCCATCAGGAATGTGCATTAAATGCAGGCACCGTCAGCAGGGTCAACTTTCCATGAATGCACACATTCAGCAAGCTCACTTCAGCTGCAGTGTTGGGGTTCAATCTCATGTCTCCACAGCACAAGTCTTCTCTGTTTCTGATCCAGCCATTTAACCATTATTTTAACCTTGTTCCAAAATCCAGTAGAACACTACAACACAGTACAGGCCCTTCAGCGCATGATGTTGTGTAGACCTATATATACCTAAAAATAAACCCTTCCTATCTCATAACCCTCTATTTTCCTGTCATCCATGTGCCTGTCTAAGAGTCTCTTAAATGTTCCTATTGTTCCACCCTCTACCATCACTCTTGCAAGGCATTCCAGGCATCCACAACTCTCTGTGTAAAAAAAAATTACCTCTGATGTCTCCCCTAAATATTCCACCCTCCACTTTGTGATAGAAAATATTCAAGGGAATCATTCCTGCACTGGTGGAAAACAATCCAGTTCAAATGAATTTTAATGTGAACTCAGCAGGGACCAGTAACGTCTGATGTGAACTTCACACATTTGTGTGCCATCCACTGGTCTACTCAACACCGAAGGCATTATTAGACCGCACATCACCTTGTGATCTGAGGTGCGGGGTGCTGTTTAACAATACATCATAGCCTGACATGAAGTAGGAGCTGGGCAGTGATGTCATCTTTCCAGAGGACACTGAACAAAAGAGAATTGATTATTGCTACACAATGCTGCAAAATGTAATCCTTCCACAGACAAGTGTTGGTAAAACTTATATCCAACCACTGAGTCAACAAAGTATCTGAGTTTGAGTAAAGGGCTCTAAGATTTGCATTACCTTTAAACCCTTTATCCTGTGTTTATGCATGAATCGCAAAATGTTGGCTTGCAGCTGCAACTTGAAATCAGGAAGGCAAATGGGATGTTGTCCTTCAATACTTGAGGGATTAAATTTAAAAGCAGGGAGGTTCTGTTGGAACTGTACAGTGTATTGGTGAGGCCATACCTGGAGTACTGCATACAGTTCTGGTCTCCTTACTTGAGGAAGGAATATACATGTGCAACATTTTGGGCCTGAGCCCGATATGCACTCATGATTTAGGATGGAAATAATGAGGAACAGCATCACCCAGAGGGTAGTGATCTATGGAATTTTCTGCCCAAGGAAGGAGCAGAGGTCGCCTCATTATATATATTTAAATCAAAGTTATATTTTTGCGGAATTGAGGATTATGTGGAAAAGGTGGGCAGGTAGAGCTGAGTCCATAGTCAGATCAGCCATGATCTGATGGAATGATGGAGCTGGCTGAACGGGACAGCTTGTTACCCACACTGCTATTTCTCATGTTCTTATATTGTGTTTTAGGGTGTTCTCAGTCCCCAGGTAGCCTTTATTAACCAATGAGGCTGGAGCAAAATATAAAAGATTTTGAAAAGATGGAATTTCCATTTATACTTAATGATTAATTAGTGATTGTTGTTTGTAGAATCTTAATGTGTAATTTAAATGCTTAATTGTCTTGAAAATGGTACCATGTAACATGTTGATTCCTTTGACTGTATCTTGCTTGAATTTTTCACTAAAGTTACCTCAATAAACTCTCTTGTAATGTAGATTTCCATTTCAACATTTTCACTTTGTTATTCAAAACTATTTTTCCCCAAATTACCATTAATCTGCTGTTGCCAAACTCATCAATTATATTATTTAAGGGCAGGCATGAAAATTTCAACACACACTTGAGTGAACTCTTTTCTCCACTGAGGTCATCAATGAATTGGTGTCCCATTTCCTGTCACATGCCAGGAGCTGTTCGCCAATCATCTGCGTGTTGACTGACTCGCACTGGCTTCTTCTGAAACCATGTGCTCTAACCTTTGGGAAGAAGGTACAGAAGCCTGAAGCCCATCACCTCGAGGTTCAAGAACAGTTTATTTTCCAATGGCGATCGAGTTCTTGAATCTCCCCTTGTTAAAGCAAGTCTGTCACCACTTTGTATGACTTATGGCACATTCATTCCTCTCTTGCACGATCTGGCTTTGTATTTATTATCTCTATTTAATTTAATGTATGCTATTTGTGTTGCTTTTTTTAATAAACTACCAGTTTGGCTGCACAAGTAAGAATTTTAGCACATATATACATATGTACATCTTGTACATTTCACAATGTGCACATCATGGGGCACAAGTTAATGGGGCCATTAGCACAACATTATTACAGCGCCAGCAATTTGGACCGGGGTTCAAAACTGGCATTGTCCTTAAGGAATTTGTACGATCTCCCCGTGTCTGTGTTCATTTCCACCGGGTGTTCCAGTTTCCTCCCACCCTTCAAAACGTCCGGGGGTTGTGGGTTAATTAGAGTATTTGAACGGCATGGACTCATGGGCCAGAAGGGCCTGTTATCGAGCTGTATGTCTAAATTTAAATTTAAAATATAAATTATCCTCAGATTTAAAATTCTCATTCAGATTATGGTCTGCACCATCCTACCCTCACATCCTCCAAGATATTGGCACACCTCCATTTCTGAACTATTGCTTGTCTCTGAATCAAAAGCTCCAAAAAAGACTATGTCTTCAGGTTGCAAGGATCCCAACTCCGGAATTTGCTCCCGAAACCACCAAAATCAACTCTTGCCATTTTTAACATGCAAGTTAAAGCCGATCTCTTTCACCAAGGCATCTGTAATTGCCCCTATTATCACCTCCACGTGAGTCAGCCCCTTTCCCTTGATTGCTGAAACTCCTGCAAAAGGCCTGGTGAAATTTTTGGATAAATGGAGGATGCTGCTAGTGGAATTACCACCAGTGCCACAGATGGCAAAGCCTGCTTTCGTCAGAAAGTCTCAGCAGAATTTCCTTAACAAGCATTGGCCATCTGGGTTATTTTTTTAAAGACATACAGCACAGTAACAGGCTCTTTTGGCCCACAAGCCCATACCACTCAATTACACTCAATTGGCCTACAACCCCCGATACATGTTGATGGGTGGGAGGAAAACCCATGTAGACACGGGAGAACGTACAAACTCCTTACAGACAGTGTGGGATTTGAACCCCTGTCCTGATCGCTGGCGCTGTAAAGGTGTTGCACTAATTGCTATGCCAACTGTGCAGCTCCGTGAGTTGAGTGCCACAAATATATCTGGAAAGTTGATTTAGTGATCCAAACACAAACCTGAAAGTTTCATAGCAATGCAATCTGATTGGAAATGATAACATCACTGCAGCTGAATGCTACATGGAATGTTGTGGCAGAGCGTAACACCAGCTCTTGCTAGTGTTGTCAGCGATTCAAAAGCATGATCGATCACTTCACTGACACGGAAATCAGTCAGATGATGGAGTAAGATAAGTCACCTGCTATTTTGCCTTTCTGGCCTGTCACTAGTTTCAGGGCTGAGTTCAGGGATAGAGCTCACTAATTCAAGATGAGAGCCCAGATGTTCTTCCCATTTGGCCCCTTGGCTTTATGCCAGTTATAGCGAGAATACTGGCTGCAATCTCATTCACTTTTATGGGGTTGCCAACATGGATGGATGAGGTAAGTGCAGGTAGATAATTTTTATTTTTATTTTAATGAAGATTAATATTTAATGACTGTACCTTAACTGTTGTCTTCATTGATCTGTGATATTTTAATTTTTAATTTACAACCATTTCAATTATTCGAAATATCATGGATTAACAAAAACTTGTAAGAACAGCTAAAAAGATACATGACATCGACAAGCTGTCAAATGGTCATCAGGGTGGTCTGGAGAAGGGAAGGATCCCTTCAGAGCCACTGCAGGGGTCCAGGTGGTTGCTTGAGAACCCCTCCATTTAATGATAGGGCCACAGCGCCAAGGCCGCCAACACAACTGGACCCACGGGACTAAAGATGGTGCGGTCATGTTTCAGGTGCGAATCTGTGTAGAGGAAGTGTTTGAGCATGACTCAACGCAATGAGTCTACGCTGCTCAGCCATAGTGGTGATGTTTGCCCCAGAATGTAACATTCTATGGGGGGGAGGGGGGAGAGTGGGGGGGATCCAAGGACAGAATTTGGGGCAGGTGCTGAACCTTTCCGCGAAACATATCGGCAGGCTGGGTGATGAATCTCATGCTTGTTCCCCATCCCCTGACACAATACAGCCTCTGATGCCTTGTTGGAATGTCTTTTTTTCCCCCTCTGAAATAAAACTTCCCAGTATTCAGTCCCTGGAAAACTGTTCGAATGAAGCCACAGAGTGCAGTAAGCCGAAGCAAACATCTCATTAAAATGTGCACAGAGAGGCAGCGTCCGGCTGGTGCCTGAATGTGGTGAAGACATCAGCAGAATTCTAATCCAAGAGTGAGGAGGAGGGGGAGAAAGGAATTGATACACTCTGCCTGCAAAAAGTTATTATGCATCAATGACACTGCTGTCAGGGGTTTGAAGATCAGTTATTATATCATATGTAATTATAATAATCCTCCTACTAGCTCTACTGGTTATACCTCCAAATGCTGCACAGGTAAGTCTTGCTGAAGCCTATTCACACCCACAAACAAGTCACAACAGTTTATTCCATGCCTGACCCTGTGTAATTGCATGCTCTCGGGGGCACTAGTTACTAACATCGCCTGCATCTATTTATCCTCAATAGGGTTGATGGGATCACGGCTTCTTTTGCTTTTCTGAAAGATTTGCACTTTTATGGTGTCGACCTGAGCTCAAAGGGCTGGCCAGCTGAGGAAACATTTTTGAAGTGCAGACATTTATCAGGGAGACTCACAGGGAAGCCGCTTAAAATGACATAGAGGTTGAATGAAAGTATTGATGGATGTAATACTTTTAACCGGATGCTGTTTGCAGGATTTGTTTGGGTTACATTGAACCATAGGAGAAAGGAGCATGGGTATACCTCACTGATCCTTGAGCTGCATCACCAATAGCTATCAGGCATTTGAATCTTCCTGTACTACCCTAACCAAAACACAACTCCAAGGTCGAAGATCCAACCGCATGATTGCAACATCCCAATTTTCTGGCACCAACTACAATTCTAAATATTTACCTTACATTTTAATATTTATTGGGTTTGTTTCTCTTGTGTGTCAATTTCATTTATATCAATTATTAATTAATATATTTTATACATGGATATTGGTGCAGCAAGTGGGAAAAATTTCAGTGCGTTTCTAGTTTGTACTTGTGTGTATGACAATAACCTCTCATCAGGGTAACACGGTTGGTGTGGCAGTTAGCGCAATACCTTTACAACGCCAGTAAAGGGAACCAGGGTTCGAATCTGCGCTCTTTGTAAGGAGTTGGTACATTCTCCCTGTGTCTCCCACCCTTCAAAATATACTGAAGGTTGTAGGCCAATTGAGTGTAATTGGGAAGAAAAGCCCTGTATGTCTAAATTATTTTTTTATTTTAAAAATAAATTTAAATCATCACCATTCAATTAGATTATGTCTCTTCTGGTTGCTGGCTCAGTCCCACTTTCCCAATGCTCATAAGCCTCAATCCCCCTGTCAACTAAAATGCCACCTCAACTTTGAATATATTCTGTAAATCAGCATCCACAACTCTCCAGTGTGGATGATACCAGAGCTTCAATCCTCTGAGAGAAGACACCCCCCCTCCACTCTGATTTTAATGTGCGACCACTTATCCTGAGGCTTCAAACAACGAAGAACAATATTGTACGGTTAAAATTTGCAAATCTAATTGCTTCACAGTTCCTGCTCCACAAACGCTAATCGACCCATTGAATATTTTCAATATTTTGTTTTTATTCTCCCTTCATTCTTCTGTAGTAGCTCTTGAAATGGTTAAGAGAAGAGCAATTATTTACTCTTCCGCTCATCTCCCAGCCTTGCCTCATTAGAGTTCTATCCCACATACTTCGTGTGAGACAGAGAATAAGATTTCATTCCTGTCTAAAATTTTTAATACATCCTTCCTCATTACAATTCTAACAATTCAGCATAACCAAACTTAGCAAGCAAAACAGACACTTTGTTCTGAGTTCTGCAGTGAGTCACTCATCTGTTGGAACCCCTAAACCTTTGCAAGGCACATCAACTCAAACCTCAGTGCCACACAGAATGAAAAATAAAGTGCTGAGAAACTCAGCAGGTCAAACAGTAAAGATACATAACCAACGTTTCAGGCTTGAGTTCTTCAAGGTATGAGCAAACTGTAGGCAGGCACCGGGTACTTTATATAGTAAAGATAAAGATACATAATCAATGTTTTGGATTTGAGCCCTTCATTGAGGTATGAGCAAAATTTAGGCAGGTACTGCTGAGTTTTGCCACCATTGTGCTTTTACTTCAACCACAGCATCTTCAGACTTCCCTATTTTACTCTTACCATTCAGAATGACCCCATTTGCCCCTTATATGAAAATATGTCATATTCCTTCATTGACCATACACTTGACCTCACTCCCAAACCATACTGTGGGATCACTTTGACTAACAAGGTGAATCATCATATCTCCACAAGGGAAATTTCAGATGTTCTAGTGAGTTACCTGCAAAGTATGACACTTAGTCTTAAAGGACGAGGTCCAATCTGCAAATGTGATGCTGATTGGATCCAACAAGAAGGTGCCCTCCGCCATCCTCCAGATGGAGTGGGAATGTGAACCTAAGCGTAAAGCCCTGAAAAAGTAGTGGAGACAGTCCATGTCATCACAGGCAAAACTCTCCCCACTATCGAGAACATCTACAGGGAACGCTGCATCAGAGAGCAACAGCAATCATCAGGGATCCACACGATCTGTTCTCACTGCTGTCAGCAAGAAAGAGTTCTAGGTGCCACAAAACTCGCATCACCAAGTTCAGGAACAGCTGCTACCCCTCCACTATCAGACTCCTCAACAACAAACTCAATCAGGGACTCATTTAAGGACTCTTACTTGTGGACTTTATTTTTTTCTCTGTATTGATCAGTTTGTTTACATTTCTTTATTTGCTTACATGTGTTCGTTGTGTAAAGTTTTTTCTTACACTACTAATAAGTAGTAATTTAGCCTCATCTGCAGGAAAAAAGAATCTCAGGGTTGTATGTGATGTCATGTATGTACTCTGACAATAAATCTGAAATCTGATCCAGATGGAGTGGGAATGTGCAGTGGGATCCTGATCTGGATGGAGTGGGAATGTGAAGCAGGATTCCTGATCAGATGGAGTGGGGAATGTAAGAATGTGAGGGCTCCTGATAAATCCGGTAACTTTTCAGAAGTAACATCCAAAGGCAGAATTGTTTTTGACCCATGCCAACCTCCATAAATTCTGCATCCCTTCTTCCCCTAATTTTACAAAAGCCAACACTTGCTGAGATAAGACAAATTCTTCTCAGGACATTACTTGGGGAAGGACACATTGGCTGACTTTGCAACAGAGATCCACACAAAACAATCTGCATTCACTCACCAACTTTAGCACCATAGAACATTACCGCACAGAAAATAGATCCTCAGCCCTTCTAGTCTGTGCCAAACTATTCTGCCTAGACCCACAGACCAGCATCAATTCCACAGTCCTCCATACCTCTCCCATTCATGTACCTGTCTAAATTTTTCTCAAATGTCAAAATTAAACCCGCATACACCACTTCCATTGGCATCACATTCCACACTCCCACCACTCTCTTGTGAAGAATTTACTCCAAATATTCCCCCTAAACATTTCCCCTTTCACTCTTCACCCATGTTCTCAGGTTTCTATCTCACCTACCCTCGGTGGAAAAATCCTACCTACATTTACTCCGTCTATCTCCCTCGCAATTTTGTGTACCTCTATCAAACTTCCCCTCATTCTTCTACACTCCGGAAAATAAAGTCCTAATCTGTTTAAAGTGCTTTATGTCCCAAGGTCATTTGTAAGAACATTTGGAAACAAAATTTAATGCTGAACCACATAAAGGTATATGATCGGTTGAAGAGTTAAGTTCTGTCTCCTTTTCCCCAACTCTTCATTCACAGAGGCAAACCTTTCCTCTCTCCTGGCCTCTTCTCCATATCTGATTATCACCTTTTTTGTCTGTTGGTCTGTAACCACCCCCCCTTCCCATTTCTTTCATTCAAGGGCTGTCTGCTTTTTCACACTCCTTGAGGAAGGTCTCACGACTGAAATGTTAGTAATATAGTATATCTTTACTTCCAGTGGACGCTGCTGAATTCCTCCAGGATTTCTGTGTTTTTACTACAAATGCAGTGTCTGCAGACTTTTGTGTTTCATGCCTGACCCAAAATGTTGACTGTCCATTGCTCTCCATCAATGGGTCACTCCACCCTCTCATTGTTTGGTCAAGATTCCAGCATCTGCAGTTCCTGTGTTTTTCTTCTGTTCTGGAGAGACCAGTTGTGATCTGGAACTCAATCGACAGTGGGAACAGGGGTTTCTGAAGCGAAGTGAATGAACCTTTGAAGAAAAGCCAGATGCATTGCTGGATCAGAGGGCAATGGGAATGTCTGGGATCCTCACCAACAAACTGGTACAGATCCAATGAGCTAAAAAGTCCATTCTCTTTCAAATGGTTCTCTGATTCATATATTGCTTGGATAGAACAGAAGGGCAGGAGTACACCCTTCAGCCCATCATATCTATGCCAATTTAAGCTGAAGTGAAACGTGAAAGTCTACAGACACTGTGGCTGAAGTTAAAACACAATGCTGGAGAAACACAGCAGGTCAAACAGTGTCCTTTATATAACCAATGTTTTGGGGTTGAGCTCTTCATCAAGGCCTGCCAACATTTTTCCATTCCTTAATGAAGGGCTCAAGCCTGAAACGTTGGTAATGTACTTTTATCTTTGCTATATATAATACACTGTTTAACCTATTGAATTTCTCCAGCATTGTGTTTTTAGTACCAATTTAAACTAATCCCAGCTGCCTGAGCATGGTCCATATCCCTCCATCCCCTGTCTATTTGTGAACCTGTCTAAATGCCTCGTGAATGTGGTCATCCTATCATTCTGTCTGCTTCCACTGCTTCCTCAGACAGTGCATTCCAGCCTCCTACCACTCTGCATAGAAACCTTTCCCCTCTCACCTTACAGCTATGCCCTCTGGTATTTGATATTTCCACCCTGGGAAAAATGCCTCTGGCCATCTCCTCTCTCTCATCATGTTAAATGCTTTGGTTGGATCATCCCTCATGATTCCTGTAAGCAGTGCGGTGGGTTCGTGTATTGGAGTTCAGTTGGCGCCTGCGCAAGAGATAAGGGCGTGAATTTAATATTGTTAGAGCGCTTAACTCACATGCATGCTCCAACCGAAGACTTGTGCATGTGCACAGGAATCGAGATGGCAGCACCCAGCCTACGGACCCTGGAATCTCCTAACACTAACTAACAACGTAAGCATGGACCAGAATGTGAAAAGATTCACCAAGGTTGATCAACAAATTCAGTCAAATCTACGATGATAAAAAAGATTTGATTAAAAAGTTTGCTTTAAGACCTCGGTACTCCAAGTGCACGGGCAAAATTCCAACTTACATTCATTTTGAGGTATGACCAATCCCTCAATCCTCATTATGGTCATAAGTCAAGGAGTACCTGTACTCTCTAATCCAAGCCACATCCTGATGAATCTCTACTGCATCCTCTCCACAGCCTCCACATCCTTTCTGTAATGTGGTGACTAGGACTCCACACAAAATTCTAGATGTGCCCTAACCAAAGTTTTATACAGCTACTTCTTTGACTTGGCTTCGCGGACGAAGATTTATGGAGAGGTAATGTCCACGACAGCTGCAGGCTCGTTTGTGGCTGACAAGTCCGATGCGGGACAGGCAGACACGGTTGCAGCGGTTGCAGGGGAAAATTGGTTGGTTGGGGTTGGGTATTGGGTTTTTCCTCCTTTGTCTTTTGACAGTGAGGTGGGCTCTGCGATCTTCTTCGAAGGAGTTTGCTGCCCGCCAAACTGTGAGGCGCCAAGATGCACGGCTTGAGGCGATATCATCCCACTGGCGATGGTCAATGTGGCAGGCACCAAGAGCTTTCTTGGTGCAATCATGTAAATAATGGTAGACTACTAAAATCTTGAGAATAAACTAATTTTTTTAGGATACAGAAGTAATGATTCAAGAATCTTTTATTGTTAAGTAATATTACATGAAATTGCTTTAGTCTACCATATGGCAAACTAAGATTTGCCATCAGCAGAGATTGGCCGACACCCTAACAGTCAGAAAATGGGAAGCAAAACAGAGACCCCCCCCCACCCCCAGAGTCCCTGAGTGTCTGTGGATTTGCATCCAGTACTCCCTTAGTCTCTGCAGCCACAGACTCCTGTTCAAACCATCAGCAACCCAAGTTCCAGATCCAACACGATCAGGATGCCTTTAGCACACAAGACCCTGAGGGAGCGCCTCCCAAGGGACCTCGGCCCTGAATGTTATATGTTCACCAGTTTGTAGCCTGCCCACTAAAATAACAAGCAGCACCCAAGAGTGTACAAGACAGGTGGAAATAGAGGTAGCAAAAGTACACGCTGTGCTTTCTTTATAAATTAAGTTCATGTCATTAACAATCAAAGGACATGTTTCAAGCAAAAAAAAAAATCCTGCCTATTCTATGTAAGAATGTATTTAAAATGTACTGAAGCCAACAGTGCCTCTTTAAATCAGCCTGGATCAGAGTTAACAGATTCTTTGTCACCATGGGAAGTTAAAAAGGTGGTTTGGAGACAAACCACATATCCTTCCTGCAAGCAGGCAGCGAGAGGGTCCAGCAACCAGACACTGGCGTGTGGCATGTAATACGGCCCGCTGTTGTGTTCAGGTCACTGGCTCTGCTGACAGGAACAAGAACCGATGGTGCAATCATTGAACTGTGTGCCCTTGAGTGGCACCAATTGTGACAGATGCTCCCAGCTAGCCACCAATATTTCTCGAGCTTCTGGTGTGGAAGAGATGGAATGCAGTCATATTCGGACAAGCACTTTGGACTGGCGCCTTTCTAGACCACTTCAATCCGTTGGGCTCAGAGCTCTCAAAGGAAAGGAAAGTCGAAAGCAGAATTGAAAATGACTCAGCACTTTGAAGCGCTGTGAATAAAATAAGCAGAGGAACTTAACTTCTGCGGCACGTTTCACAATATATCACAACAAAGAAAGAACATAATGCATTACAGCAATCCAGGAGTCATGGATAATCATGAGAAAAATCAAATCTATTTTCATTATATACATTTTTAAATAATAAATAATTCTGAGCCTCACCCCTCCCTATCCCTGTAATCTCCTCACCCTTCAGCATCTCTAATTCTAGATTTAAAAAATTTGGACAGGCCATTTTGCCCAATGAATCCATGCTGCCCAATGACTCCCAATTAACCTATAATCCTGGTACATTTTTGAAGGGTGGGAGGTAACTGGAGCCCCCCGCGGAAAACCCATGCAGATAAGGGAAGAATGTGCAAACTCTTTACAGACAAAGCGAGATTCGAACCCCAATCCTGATCACTGATGCTGCAGAGGAATTGTGCTAACTGCTATGCCAAACATGGGGACCCATTACTACATTTAATCACAACATATTTGGTGTCCTTACCTGCAGCTGCCACAGCCATGGGCTTTGAAAACTTGCCCTAAACCTCTCGACCTCCTTCCCTTCCTTTCTAACGGTGTCTATGCCTGACTCTTTCTAAACTTTAGGCCAATAGCTAGTCACATGCATAACATTTGTTTGACAGCACTTCTTTTGAAGGCTTCGTCAGTTTTATATTAATGCAACATAAATGCTGTTTATTCTTGTCACAGAGATAGGGTAATTATAATGAAAATGAGCTTATTGTCATACACATTGTACAATGTACACATGGACTGAAATTTTACTTAAGATGACTTCAAGATTTATTGTATGTGACGGTACAGAACATGTAATATTACACAAAATTGCCTTCTGCCAGCCATAAGTCTCCATTGGAGTTGACCACCACCCCTTACAGTAAGACAGAAAGAGAAGAAATAGACAGTCCCTTCAGAGTCACAGAGTGACTATTGATTTCCTCCAGCGCTCCTCCAGACTTTCAATCCCACAGCAACCCAAACTCCAAATCCAAACTTCTGATACGATCAGGAAGGCTTCAGCGCCTGATACCGTTCAGCAGCCCTTTCCCCCAGGTCCAACAGCCCACAACCCATGTGAGACCCCGACCACAAAGTCGCCAACAGCCTGTGCGGGTTCCCCTGAATCATAGCATCTTTGGAGGAAGAACCTTTCCGGTTTATTGAGTTGGTTCTCTGCTAGATCAGTCCAATAAATACCGATCCCCAGTGGATACTGACAAGATGGAAAATTGCTATTCTATGTCAAATTGGTACGGTTTGTACAGTGCGCTATTGGTCCCTGTTTTAGCTGCATTGGTAACAAATGTTCATGTATTCCCAAAATCAGAGATGGATTTTCAGAATAAAATGTAATGTAATAATTACTGCAGAGGATTTTTTTTCTGGGCCTTAATTTGAACAATTTCTTACACAAACCTCCGCCCATCAATGAATAATTTGTCCCAATGCCAATGGTCTTCTGAAAATTCTCCAGCACACTGGTGTCAAAGTAAACCAATTTTTTTAAAAAATAGCAGACACTGGAAATCCAAAGTAAAAACACACTGTTCAGCAGATCAGAATCAGAATCAGAAGGATTTATTGCAATGAACAAGTCAAAATATTCATTGTTATGTGGCAGCATCATGTAAACATTTGTATAAACCACCTCACAACAATAAATAAAAATAGTGCATGAAAAATCAAAGCGAGGCAGTGTCTTTGTTTCATTGATCATTCAGGAATCTGATGGCAGTGGGGAAGAAGCTGTCCACATGCCGCTGAGAGCTCATCTTTAGGCTTCTGCATGTTTTTTCCCAATGGCAGCCGAGTGAAGAGGGCATGGCCTGGGTGGTGGAGGTCCTTGAATAAAGAGGCTGCTTTCTTAAGATACTGCTTCTTGCTGATGTCCCCAGTGGAGTGAAGTCTGGTGCCTGTGATGCCGCAGGCTGAGTTAACAACCCTCTGGAGTTTTTTCTTGCCCTGAGCATTGGCATCTCCGAACCAGTGAGTGATATAACCAACCAGAATGGTCTCCACGGTACACCAAGTTTTCGTGAGTCTTCAGGGATATACCGAATCTCCTCAAACACCTCACAAAGAATAGCCCCTGGCAAGCCTTCTTTGTGATCACATTGACAGGGAAGCTCCAGGACAAACCCTTGGAGATGTTGACACCCAGGAATTTGAAGTTCTTCACCTTCTCCACTACTGTGCACTTGATGAGGACTGGGTCGTGTTCTCTTGACTTCTTCCTTGGTTTTGCTAATGTTGAGTACAAGGTCATTGGCGTGACACGACTCAACAAACTGATCTATCTCCCTTCTGTACACTTCTTCATTAGTGACCAATGAAATGGAATTAATGTTTCAGGTTAACTTGCATCAGAACTGGAAGAGAGAAGTATGTGTGGGGAGATCACAAAAAGGAGTACCTACCTGAAGTTGATGCATTCAATATAAATCTCCAAGGGTTTCAAATGAGTTGCAACATCTTCATGAAGATCTAAGAGGCTGCATATTTGGAATCTGGAGAAAATAAACTGCAATAGGAACTCAGTGGGTCGGGGGGGGGGTGGTGGTGGTGGTGGGTGGGGAGGAAGTGGTGGAACTGTTGATTGTTCAGGGTGAGACTTGGCATTAGTACTGAGTGTAGAGAGAGAAGAGAGCCAGTATAAAGAGGAATGGGGGAAGGGGCCAGTCAGTGACCAGTGAACTGAGGAGGGTGATGATGGGAAGAAAGAGACAGGTTTTGGAATATTGGCCTTCATAAATCAAAGCATTGAGTATAGGAATTGGGATGTTATGGTAAAATTGTGTAAGACATTGGAGAGGCCAAATTTGAAGTATTGTGTGCAGTTTTGGCCACCTAACCACAGGAAAGATATCAATAAGATAGAGAGTGCAGAGAAGATTTACTAGGATGTTGTCCGGACTTCAGGAACTGAGTTACAGGGAAAGGTTAAACAGATTAAGAGCATAGAAGAATGAGGGAAGATTTGAGAGGTATTTAAAATTATGAGGGGGATAGACAGAATAAATGTAGATAGACTTTTTCCACTGAGGGTGGGTGAGATACAAACCAGAGTGAAAGAATAAATGTTTAGGGGGAACATGAGAGGAAATTTCTTCACACAGAGAGTGGTGGGAGTGTGAAACAAGCTGCCAGTTGAAGTGGTGAATGCGGGCTCAATTTTAACATTTAAAAAGAATTTAGACAGGTACATGGATCGGAAAGGTATGGAGGGCTATTAACAGGGTGCAGGTCAGTGGGACTAGGCAGAAAAATAGTTTGGCACAGACTAGAAGGGCCAAAGGGACCTGGTTTTGTGTAGTAGTGCTCCATGGTTCCATGGTTGTAGGTGAGGGAGGGGAGGGTTGAATTGATTCATTCATAGATTTTATTTCTAACTGATCTGAAATCGCACTGGAAATTCTTTAGCTGGAGGGCCTTGCTTCAAAGAACAGCAATGTTTGGTCTTTGATTATGAGGGGAGACCAGAGCTGTAGCCAATACTTCAGAAGAGCAACACCAGGACCCAGCACAATTAAAACAAGATGGTTGAACTCTTGTGAACAAATCCTCTTGAAGTGTAGCTCAACAAACCACTTGCCTTCCAGATTACCTATTGTACCTCTATGCTGGACTGTCAGTGATTTGTATTCAAGGAGATGCCGTCTCCTCGCAACACCCACACTTGCCAATCTCTCACCAAAGAAACACCCTGCTTTCATCAAAGGTTCTCCTCACATTTTGTTCTGCTTGCTCATTCATTAAACCTGTCCATAAGACTCTTGCAAATTTCTACAGGTGTAACATGGAGAACATTCTGTCTGGTTGCATTGCTGCCTGGTATAGATGCACCAATGCACAGGACTAGAAACTACAGAGAGTTGTGAACTTGGCCATCGCCATCAAGATTCAAGATTCCTTTATTGTCAATGTAATAAAAACTGCAATATTACTCAGAATTTGCCTTCATCTGCTGTAAGGCAGACAGATTTGCCATCGGCAAAAGTTCTCTGAAGCACCTTTTACTGTCAGAGAAATAGAAGCTAAGCTGAGTCTCTTCAGATTCATTAAGTGTCCATTGATTAGCCTCCAGCACTGCCAAAGCCCCCGCAGCCACACAGAGTCCAGTCCAAACCATCAGCAGCCCGAGCTCCAGATCTGAACCTCCGACACAATCAAGAAATCTTCAGCACTCTTGGCACCCTCTTGCATCCCAGTTCCAACAGCTACTACCCCTTCAGCCAATCTCCAACCAGTCTCCAGCTGTCCGACACCTGGTGTGAATCCTTCAATAGCAGTCGCCAGCAACCTGCAGCCTATTTGGGTTCATCACCTCAAGCCACCGACAGTCCACCGCCTGTGTGTTCTTCAGCTGCAGAACCCCTCACTGGTCCCCTACCATGGTCACTGTCCCATTGGTCATCTCTTCTCCTTCGCAAAAGGGGGGGGGGGGCGTTCTCCCCATTTTCTGGTGGCCTGTGACAGTCATCTGCTTCCCCGAATCTACAACCCCTCGGGGCTGCTGCAAATCACAGGCACAGAACCCACGGTGGCAGAACTTTTAAATAAAACAACCGTCGGCTCCATTAACAGGCCGTTTAAAGCTTGTGCAGATCTGATGGCAGTCAGAGTGGGTAGTTGGATCCCGCGGGAGGGCTATGTCTCCACTCCCCACGGGTCTGGACCAGCGGCAGTGCTGCCATTTCGGCAGGTCTGACAGTGACGCCATTTTTTTTATTCACAGACATCAGCTTCCACTCCATCAAGGATATGTACAAAGGGCAGTCTCTAAAGAAAGCACTCTCCATCCTCACCACCCAGGCCATGTCATCTTTACGCTGCCACCATCAGAAAGGAGATACATGGGCCTGAACACCCAGGGGCACAAAAATAGCTTCTCCCCCTCCGCCATCAAACAGACAATGAACCTCAGACACTTCCTCACTTTCTCTTCATTTTACACTAAATTATTTATTTTAAAATGTAATCTATAGCAATATTTGCACCTGTGATGTTGCCACAAAACAACAAATTTTGTGACATGTTCATGACAATAACTTCTGATCTGATTCCTCCTGAAGCCCCTGTACATCCTCAACGCTGCCCACATTGTTTCAACACTCACAATGTACTCACAACGTAGCTCGTGCTACAATATTGTGTAAAAATGTAGGTCAGAGTGATGCAACCATGCAAGTCTGGACACAGGATGACGGAAACAGATCTCAGAGGGTTAAATATCCTTTTCTGTGGCAGCCTCTTTCTGTGGCTGCCACAGTTAGTCATTATAGTTGAGGTTAGTCATTAGCTGGAGCACTCAGATCTCTGTGTGTCAGCAAGTTATTTTTTGCTGTCACAAGAGCCTTTTAAAAACAAACCTTGGACTGATTTCAAAGGTGGGGGGGTGTGGTGGGGGGGGGGGGTAATATCCAATGTTCATGCTGTGACTTCCTGATGGAAGGACTGAGTTAATGGGAGGAGGGGGAGGGGAAGCTGCAACGTTTCTTGTCCAAGAATGGCTGCTCAGCACTGTGCAAAGTCATGCACATGTGCCGAGGGGGCAGATGACCAGCACACGCAGCCCACAGGAGACCCGGAGGGTTTACTTTGCTGCTCTAGGCACCTCCTGTATACATTGGTGAGGCAACATCTGCGTGCATTAGCAGTAATTACTTGCAAAGATAATTGATGGTTTCTGTGTGTCTCTATTGCACCTTGGCAGCACAGACACCACATTTAGGGCTTTCCTTTCACCAAGAGCTACATAACCAGTTTGCTTTTGGTGATTTAAAACTGCACTTTGAGGTTTCCAAGTTCCACATCTACAAAATATCAAATAAAACCTTCCCTCCTGGAAAGTATCTGTCACTTAAAATGAAGTGTATTTTTTTTAATGTAAATAACAGTAAGCCTTGAAACAAAAAGAATTACAGCGAACTGTACATTTCGATCAATTCTGAAGCTTGAGGCTGCCGGTTGCTTGAATTCCAGAAAATGGGGCTTTTACTGTTTATGGTGTCTTCCACCATTGGACTCCTAAACAACAAACTCAATCAGAGACTCATTTAAGGACTCTTACTTTGCACATTATTGATTATTGACTATTTATTTTCTGTATTGGACAGTTTGTTAGTACTGCTTTCTTGCCTATATTTCTCTCTTTTGTATACATATCTTGAGTATAGTTTTGCACTACCAATAGATAGAAATTCTGCCTAGCCCACAGGAAAAAGAATTTCAGGGTGGTATGTGATGTTATGTATGTACTCTGACAATAAATCTGAACTTTGTCTTCTTGACCTCAGGATGTTCAAAAAATATTTGTTGTTTTGTTACTGGACAGTATTAGTTCAGCTGCAACTGATCAATCAATAAACAGACTTGAAGAGGCATCCCATTGTCAAGCAACATATCCAAAATAATGTCTCAGACATTCCTGCATTAAAGGAGAACATTTGGCCTTCTCAGCATAAAAATTCCCATTCCCAGTTCTCCCAGATTCCTGTAGGTCACATCTCAAGTTCTCACATAGGGATTTTCTGCACTGATAACTTTTGCTTCCTGCATTCCAGGTACTCCCCAATTCACCGCTGTAATTGGGACTGAAGGATTGGTTGTATCTTGAAATGGACGCAAGTCAGAATTTTGCCCACACACGTGGAGTACCGAAATCTTAAAACAAACTTTTAATTAAATCATCATAGATTTGACAATAAAAACTTAAAGCTTTCTGAAAATGTTGATCAACCTTGGCAAAGTGTTCCACATTCTAGTCCATGCTTAACTTGTTAGTCAGCATTGCGAGATAGATAGCAGGGTCCATAGGCTGCGCTGTCTCTGGAGCCATACAGCCAAGATGTTTAGTGATCAAAACTGGATGCAGTACTCTTAACCATGACCCAACAAACAAACTCCATGCGTGTAACCTCTTTGGCTTTGGCCAATAAAACAAGTATCCAATACGAGTTCCTAACCGTTAGAGCCTGCTCTGCTATCTTCAGTTCTGGCCACCTCTTCATATGAAGATGTAGAAGCTTCAAAGTGAGTGCAGAGAAATTTACCAGGAAACTGCCTGGATTGGAGAACATTGTCTTGTGAAGCAAGGTGGACAGAGGCAAACCAACCATGAAACAATAGGCAGAACACAAACCCATAGAAATGTACCATGCCAAAGCACATCACTGGACTCCATGGCTCGGTGAGTTTCTACACACCATTATCATCCATTGTTATCTTCCTGCAACTTGAAACATTCTTCCATATCATTAACAGAACCACCAGCAAACTTTGTGTGGTTCCTACATTTGAATCCCAATCCAATCTACAAAGAAATCCACAATTAAATATATTTAAAGCTCTCCTTGTATTAGTTCTGATGGTAAAATATTCTACATAGGTTTCCTCCGGGTGCTCCGTTTTCCTTCCATGTTCCAAAGATGTACAGGGTTAGTAGGTTAATTGATCAATAGGTATAATTGGATGAAGTAAAACACACACGTCTGGAGACACAGTGGTTGAAATAAAGTACAACGCTGGAGAAATGCAGCTGGTCAAACAGTGCACTTTATATAACCAAGATAAAGATACATAACTGACATTTAGGGCTTGAACCCTTCATCGAGGTATGTAAAAATGCTGGCAGGCATCCGAACAAAAAAGGTAAGAGGGGAGGGTTGGGGGAAGGAGCACAATCCCAAAAGCAAAAGATAAAAGGTAGAGAAGGGAGGGAGGGCACAGCAGCAAGCGGGGGGAGGAGGAATGGCTAGATGAATAGAGAGGGAAGGGGTGGAGAGCAGAGGGAAAGAAGAGAAGGGAAGGGAGGGAGGGAGAAAAGGAGAGCAGTTTAGCAGAAACCAGAGAAGTCAATGTTAATGCCATCTGGCTAGAGAGAGTCCAGATCAAAAATTAGGTGTTGTTCCTCCAATTTATGGGTGATCTTGGTGGGATAGTACATGAGGCCATGGATAGACATGTGAGTATGGGAGTGAGGAGCAGAATTTATATGGTTGGCTACTGGGAGGTGCGGACAAAGCGAAGGTGCTAACAAAGCGATCTCCGAGTTTGGGTCCAGTCTCTCTGATAATTGGACATTGCTGGGAAGGGCCTGTTACTGTGCAATATTAGTCCAGATGGGAAACTGGCACATAACAACTTGCTCGCTTCAATCCTTGCGTAACAGTGACTTCACATTGATGCTCATTTATCTGGGTGTAATAATTAAAGCGATAGGAGAATTTCCCATTGGTTTCCAACTACAGTGAAGCCCCGTATCTGGCACCGACGGGAATTGGTCGATGTTGGATCTGTGAAGTTTCCAGTTGTTTGAGATCCACTCTTACAATGCCTAACTAATACACCAGCATTAAGAACAAACAGTTCAAAAGACCAAAGACAGTGCAAAATGTAAAGTGATTTGAAAAAAAATCAGTATTATAGTCATTAATTATGTAAGGGTCACTCTACTCAGATAATCGTCATAATTAAACCCCCCTCCCCCAATAATATAGGTAAACTTTTACTAATACACTTCATAATATACTAATAAAGATAAAGACTCTTACTAAGCAGAGATAAGGAGACACTTTAAGAGAGTCAGCCCAAAGGTGAGCGGCAAAAATCAGCTTCTAATCCTGGGTGACACCATTTTATTCAAACACAACTTTATTCAAACAGCTGCTGTGAGCAAAACACAACAAAGGCACTCCGCTGGCAGAATATTTGCTCCCATCGTCACCAAAGGTTTACGTGTTACTTTGGAGAACATTAAACTTTAATTTAAATTTCTATTTATTCTTACTAATTTATTATTTATTTACTTACTTACTTTTAATTTTTTTTTGCCAGTTGCTTGAGGTTGCCAGTTGCATGAATTCCAATAGCACTGCAGTAATGTGCATTTGGCTAGTGCTCTGGAAGGGGTGCCATGTTGACTGTTTTAGAGCGCTGTCCTCTGTAATGTGCTTTCACATTTGAAACCAGAAGGGAAATAAAATCAGATCATAAATCAAATTCTTGGGCTTGGTTATTAATTTATGATTATATCAGAGAACTCATAATGTTGAGGTTTGGACTAATGATCTGGAAGCAAAAATGTAAATCCCATGAATACAGCTGGGATGTTTTAACTTCATTAATTAAATTAATGGAATTAAACCTTTGGACCAGGAATGGTAACCATGAGGCAAGCGGATTATTATCAGATTCATCTGATTTTCTGCTGTCGTTAAGGGAAGAAAATATGAAGTCCTTTGCTGGTCCACCCTCTGCGAGAGATCAAAGAATAATTACAGTACAGTAAGAGGCTCCTCTGCCCTTTGAATATGCACTGACCCAGAACAACATGACTGATTCTTGTGTAATGCACAAAAGTGTGAGAAAAACTCAGCAAATCACACAGCATTCATAGAAAGTCGAGGGTAACCAACATTTTGGGCCCAGGCTCTTCATCAGGTTGAAGGCAGTCATCAGTATGAAAAGGTGGAGGGAGGAAGGGGTAGGGGGAGCCATATATGGCTGCCCTGAAGAAGTTTACCTATTTTTTACCTATTCCTGATAAAGAGGCCAGGTCCAAATTGTTGGCGACCCTTTTCTTCGTATGGATGCTGCATGAGATTCTCCAACACCTTTGGGTATTGCACTCGACCCCAGCATCTGGAGGCTTACTTAACTCCATGACTTATTCTCATCCTGTTCCTGATAACAACAGGCAAGTCATCCCATTGGATCACCATCTTCTCATGCACAAACAAAAGCTTTACCAGAGAAACCAATAGGTAACAAATTGTATACAGTGCGTCTCAGCACAGAACTTGGAACAGGTTGCTTGGAGACTGTTCTGCTCAACTGCCTCAAATAAAATGGGAGGAAAAACTGACGAAAGGTGTTGATCTTCTCTCTCTCTCTCTCTCTCTCTCTCTCTCTTCTCTTTGGGTTAACAGGTGCTGCTTGACCCGATGAGTTCGTCCAGCAGTTTGACTTTTTACTCCAGATTCCAAATATCTCAAAAAAAACAGTCCAACGTCGGAGAGTTCACCTCCTGCTCATGGGGAAAGCTGCTGATTGGCACCCCAGTATTGACTGAACTTTAACGGCAAGAAAAAAAAGTTTTGTCCAACAAAAATTCAAATGAGGTTCCCATGTGGTACAACTGATCTTGTTCCACTTGCTTGGATTTGAATCAGTGTACCTTAATGATACCAGTTTGTATAAAATTAAGACAGCTCTGTGATGGAACATAAAACTTTGTCATTCAGACTAAGGGTTTTTGACCTAAAACATTTACTCATTTTCTCTTTCCAGAGAAGGTGCCTGACCCGTCTGTGTTTCGATATTTATTATATTACTGTTGACTGCATACTACCTTGCATCTGCTTTTCACCCAGGCCAATTTCACTGGCCAAAGAAGGGTATATGTTATTTTGGTATTTTTCCCCTCTCAACTGGAGGGTTTTGTAAAGGTAAATTTTGATCCATTATTCCAGAAAATTTCACATGATTTAGATAGATGGTCATCATTGAACTTGTCAATGTTGGGAAAAGTAAATGCCTTGAAGATCAATAGTATTCCGAAGTTCATTACCTGTTCCAATCGTTACCAGTGCAAATTCCATGAACATATTTTAAGCAATTTGATAAAAATAATTAAGGATTTTATTTGGAATGGTAAATCCCCACACTTCAACCTTGATAAATTACAATTGCTAGTTGAAAGGGGGGCTTTGGCAAACTTAAGATTTTTTGCTTTTACTCTAAAGCATTGAGCACATTGGTCTCTCCCTCTGGAGAGAGCGCCTCCTTGGTATCATATTGAGTGTTCTGTTCTTCCTCCTATCCCTCCATTACAATGTTTGTCTATCAAGTTACCTCCTGAGGCAAGATCTCACCCAATTATATCGCATATCCATTTGTTCTGGAATAAATCACCCAGATTATTTAAATTTACTTCCTATTTGAATGAAGCCTCAAGTATTTAGATGAATCTAAAATTAAGTTGTATATGGATAGGTCCCCTTTTTTTCTGGAGGATTTGGCAAAGGAAAGGTAACATTAAATTGGGAGAAGTAAGGGGCATTTTCATTCTCCAGACAGTCCTTTTGCTTGTCCTGGAGAAGTTTATGGATTGGATTAGGGTAACTTGAGGAAGTTTGGACTGGTTCTTTTCACTCACATGCCATAGGTGCTCTGTGATTAGTAAGGGATTGCTTAAGGTGGTATGTGGGTGGAAAGAAAAAGTTTGAAAACCACTGTTTTAATCGTCCTTAATTGACTTGTTATGTGCATGGTTTCATAACTCCAAAGGAAATGGGCCAATGACAATTTTTCTCAAGCAAAATATTTCAGTAACAATTGGGTCGAGAGCAGTGATTCTCAACCTTCCCTCCCCACTCACATACCACCTTAAGCAATCCCTTACTAATCACAGGGCACTGATGGCATAGGGAGTGGAAAGAAAAAGGTTAAGAACCGCTCGGTTAACCCTTCCAAGTGGAGTTATTAGTTGTTTATATTCAAACTGTGCATTGCAATCAGATAAGCCCCTTTCAATTGTTACAGAATATATCAGGACATGATCCTATCTGTGGTTTTGTCATGAGAAGAGTAAAATAGCAATACAAAAAGGAAACGGATATAGCATTTGTGAAAAACCACGAGGTCAGACCATCAGAAGATCAGGCTTACATCAAAAAGAATGAAGGAAAAAATCGAAACAAGAACATCCCATGTGGTTCCCTTGATGTCTGCTGCATTACTCAAGAAGTTAACAGCTAATCTTTTATTTCAGTGCCACTTTCCTGAACAAACTTTCTATCCCTTGATTACTTCAGAATCCAAGAATCTATTTTATTGCAACGTCATTATAGCATCAGTGATCAGGACCGGGGTTCGAATCAAGCGCTGTCTATAAGGAGTTTGTACATTCTCCCAGTGTCTGCATGATTTTTCCCCGGGGGCTCCTGTTTCCTCCCATCATTCAAAACATATCAGGTTAGTTGAGTGTAAATTGGGAAGCACGGACACATGGGCCGAAAATGGCCTGTTATGGCCGAGGGTCTAAAATTTTAAAATGTAAAAAAATCCATCCTGAATATACTCGATAACTGAGCTTCCACAAGGTCTCCTGGACAGAGACTTCAAATGAAGGAAAATATCACCCCTTCATCTACCCTGTTAAGCTTCACAAAACTTTCTATTTTAATGAGTGCCCAGTGGCACTTAAATTCATCACTAATGAAATGCTTTGAGGGGCTGGTCATTGCCAGAATTAGCATGTACCTAATAAAGACCTGGACCCACTGCAATTCGCCTAACGTCACAATTGCTCCACAGCTGATGCAATCTCACTGGGTCTCCACTCTGTCCTGGATTACCTAGACAACA
This sequence comes from Narcine bancroftii, assembly GCF_036971445.1. NCBI lineage: Eukaryota > Metazoa > Chordata > Chondrichthyes > Torpediniformes > Narcinidae > Narcine > Narcine bancroftii. Next base: position 143,140,226 of record NC_091476.1, read on the forward strand.
ACAACACGCACATCTGGCTACTTTTCATCAATTACATCACCCCTCAGTACTAGTCAACAAGCTCCAAATTTTGGGCCTCTGTAACTCCCTCTTTCCACTGGATCCTTGACTTCCTTATCGGAAGACTACAGTCAGTGCGGATCAGTAACAGCATGTCCTCCTCACTGACAATCATCGCAGGCGCACCTCAAGGATGCATACTTAGCCCACTGCTCTACTCACTCTGCACCCATGACTGTGTGGCTAGGCATGATTTAAATGCCATCTACAAATTAGCCGAAGACACCATGGACGTTGGCAGAATCACTGATGGCAATGAGGAAGTGACAGGAGTGAGAGCAGCTGGTTGAAGACCAAGGTACAGGGTTATTTAAAAGAGCCGAACCAGGCAAACCTGGTCAAAATCTACCCAGGTCCCAGACTTACCTCAGAGGTGGTCAGGGAACCCAATAAAACTTACCTGGGTGTCCTTTTCCGCCTATATCAGTGGCTCTCAATCTTTTTCTTTCCACTCACATCCCACTTTAAGTATTCCCTATGCCATTGGTGCTCTGTGATTAGTAAGGGATTTCCTAAGGTGGGATGTGAGTGGAAAAAAAAAGTTTGAAGACACTATTTTAATCGTACCTAATTGACTCGATAATGTGCCCAGTTTCATAACTCCAAAGGAAGTGGGCCAATGACAATTTTTCTCAAGTAAAGTTTTTCAGTAACAATTGGGTCAAGAGCAGTGGTTCTCAACCTTCCCTTCCCATTTACATACCACCAATGGCATAGGGATTACTTAAAGTGGTATTTGAGTGGAAAGAAAAAGGTTGAGAATCACTGGCGCACCTCAAGGATGCATACTTAGCCCACTGCTCTACTCACTCTGCACCCATGACTGTGTGGCTAGGCATGATTTAAATGCCATCTACAAATTAGCCGATGACACCATGAAAGGAGAAATGCCTCACACGGTCACTCTGGAACTTTAAACAGAAAGGGAACAGAAAGAACACAGGGAACAGGGGATTCCCTGTAACTGCATGACACATCATTCACTTCATCAGCGCATGAGCGGGATCCCCCTTAAATTGCTAGGTTGGCGATTTAATAGGTAGGTTCGGCTGCTATTGAAAGACCCACATGACCAGTAATCTCACCCGGGTCCCAGTAGGGCTACCCAGGTGCTGCAATTTGAAAGCACCTACAGCTACCATCATTAGGGAGGTACAGGAGCTTGAAGATAAACACTCATTGGTATTAAAGCAGCTTCTTCCCTTCCGCCATCAGATTTCTGAAAGGTTGATGAACCACAGAAACTACCTCTCTTTTAACTTTTTTTTGCATTAATTTATTTATTATTTTAAATTGTGTATTTAAGGAAATATAATTTATAGCAATTTTTGCACTTGTAATGCACAATATTGCTGCCGCAAAACAACACATTTTGTGACATTTGTTCATGACAATAAACCTGATTCAGATTTTACCTCTCACTCGCACAAACCTTGGACAATACAGGCATAAATCCTCCTTGCTGGTCAAGTCCGCCTCCCAGACATCAGTGTTGCAAATATTTGTTGCACTTGCTCCATTGCACCTAGATCCTTTAGCCAGGGAGACTAGACCTGTGAACAATATTCCAAGTGTAGTCTCACCAGCATCCTATCTTTCTTTCTTTTTTTTTCTTTGGCTTGGCTTCGCGGACGAAGATTTATGGAGGGGTAATGTCCAAGTCAGCTGCAGGCTCGTTTGTGGCTGACAAGACCGATGCGGGACAAGCAGACATGGTTGCAGCGGTTGCAAGGGAAAATTGGTTGGTTGGGGTTGGGTGTTGGGTTTTTCCTCCTTTGTCTTTTGTCAGAGAGGTGGGCTCTGCGGTCTTCTTCAAAGGAGGTTGCTGCCCGCCGAACTGTGAGGCGCCAAGATGCACGGTTTGAGGCGATATCAGCCCACTGGCGGTGGTCAATGTGGCAGGCACCAAGAGATTTCTTTAGGCAGTCCTTGTACCTCTTCTTTGGTGCACCTCTGTCTCGGTGGCCAGTGGAGAGCTCGCCATATAACACGATCTTGGGAAGGCGACGGTCCTCCATTCTGGAGACGTGACCTACCCAGCGCAGTTTGATCTTCAGCAGCATGGATTCGATGCTGTCGGCCTCTTGCATCTCGAGTACTTCGATGTTGGAGATGAAGTCGCTCCAATGAATGTTGAGGATGGAGCGGAGACAATGCTGGTGGAAGCGTTCTAGGAGCCGTAGGTGATGCCGGTAGAGGACCCATGATTCGGAGCCGAACAGGAGTGTGGGTATGACAACGGCTCTGTATACGCTAATCTTTGTGAGGTTTTTCAGTTGGTTGTTTTTCCAGACTCTTTTGTGTAGTCTTCCAAAGGCGCTATTTGCCTTGGCGAGTCTGTTGTCTATCTCATTGTCGATCCTTGCATCCGATGAAATGGTGCAGCCGAGATAGGTAAACAGGTTGACCGTTTTGAGCTTTGTGTGCCCGATGGAGATGTGGGGGGGCTGGTAGTCATGGTGGGGAGCTGGCTGATGGAGGACCTCAGTTTTCTTCAGGCTGATTTCCAGGCCAAACATTTTGGCAGTTTCCGCAAAACAGGACGTCAAGCACTGAAGAGCTGGCTCTGAATGGGCAACTAAAGCAGCATCGTCTGCAAAGAGTAGTTCACAGAAAAGTTGCTCTTGTGTTTACCTATCTCGGCTGCACCATTTCATCAGATGCAAGGCCAAACATTTTGGCAGTTTCCACAAAACAGGACGTCAAGCGCTGAAGAGCTGTAAAATCACAGTAAAATTTTTCTATCCAAATCAAATTCTAGTCCCTTTGACACAGCCACTTCGATGCGGGAATATTGCGTCATTATTGCGCTTTGCCTTCTGTGTAAAAGGTACAAACACAAAATGGGGGGGTGGGGAGGTCATTGCAGTCCCACCTTTAAGCCAGCAGAGGTAATCACAGCGTGTAAGAAGGGTGATCCGGCAAGTCGGGACCAGGACAGGAAAGGATGTGTATGTGCATGATATACGTCACACTTGATGCCACAAGACCTGCTTCTTTTGCTCCCAAATGTTGGCTTGCTGTGTAAAATGACCCACTGGCCCATCATTATGCTGACTTTGTTTGGTTTAGTGTAAACAAGCACAGCTGGCTTAATGATGGGTCTTCTTTACAACACTATTGCAAGATCACTGTGTAAAGTGGGCTTCTGATGTTTGCACTCAATACATATCCCTCCATTCCCTGAATATTATCTGACTACCTTGAAGCTTCTTAAATCCAACTATTTTATCTGCTTTAACCACTAACCCTGGTGTCCTGCTCTTTTTTTTAAATTTTTTATTTTATTTTTTTTTTTAATTTTTTTTATTTTTCACACCATAAATCACATTAGCCATGATATACACTATTTCTTTTTCACACATATACAGTGACTTTTTCTCCCCCCCCCCCCCTCCTCCCAAGCCACCCCCCCCTCTCATCCATTTTAGGTATACAATCTAGGTTGCATTAAGCCAGTCAGACAATGTTGTCATTCAACAAAAATACACCAGAAATTCTACTGAGTCCATTCTTTTCTTTCCTTCTCCTTCCATCAACTTAGGTAATGTTTGTCCCCGGTAGGTTTTCGCTATTGTATTTAATGTAAGGCTCCTATACTTGTTCGAATATTTCAATATTATTTCTTAACCTATATGTTATTTTTTCTAATGGAATACATTTATTCATTTAAATTTAGTAGTTTCTTCCTTTTAATTTGGTTATGTATTCCATTAATATTTAAAGTCATATAGTTCAGCGTAGCCCTTTTATATTTTGTTTATCTTCTCTTTCCGTTTTTCCATCATTACCTTTCCTCCTTTTCCATTTCTGTTTTCTTATTTTCAACTCTTTATAAGACAACATTCCTACAACATCCAACATTTTCCTTATTCTCCTATTTCTATCTTATTTATCCCCAATCTCCCCTTCCCCTCCTGAGTTGTCCTTTATCCCTTGTCGGACAACCACATCTCCCCTCTCCATTTGGATTTGCGAATCCACTCGCAAGCGTCAACTGATTTTGCAGTGACCGCTATTTCTGAAAGGCCCCCCCCAGAAAAGATTTTACTTTTCATATGTCACAAAGGTCACTCTTTTAGTTCCCTCCTTATTCTCTCTATTCCATTACCTTCCCTTATTAATTCTTGTCTATACTATCTATATTTTCCTCTAAGTACAGATACATTCACGTATGCACATTGTCTCTATTCACTCTTATACCTCTTTACCCGCATACATATCAATCGTGATCATTTTTACTCTCATTACCCGTCTTCACCCCTCAGTCTATTTTTGTCTTTACCCACATACATATCAATCGTGATCATTTTAACTCTCATTACCCGTCTTCCTCCCTCAGTCTATTTTTGTAATTGTTCTGCAAATTTTCGTGCTTCTTCTGGATCCGAGAATAGTCTGTTTTGTTGTCCTGGAATAAATATTTTCAATACCGCTGGATGCTTTAGTATAAATTTATACCCTTTCTTCCATAAAATCGCCTTTGCTGTATTGAACTCTTTTCTCTTCTTTAGGAGTTCAAAACTTATATCTGGATAAATGAAGATTTTTTGCCCTTTATACTCCAGTGGTTTGTTGCCCTCTCTTACTTTTTCCATTGTCTTCTCCAGTACCTTTTCTCTTGTAGTATATCTTAGGAATTTTACTACAATAGATCTTGGTTTTTGTTGTGGTTGTGGTTTAGAGGCCAATACTCTATATGCCCTTTCTATTTCCATTTCTTGCTGTAGTTCTGGACATCCTAGGGTCTTAGGGATCCACTCTTTTATAAACTCCCTCATATTCTTGCCTTCTTCATCTTCCTTAAGGCCCACTATCTTTATGTTATTTCTTCTGTTATAATTTTCCATTGTATCTATTTTTTGAGCTAGTAGTTCTTGTGTCTCTTTAGTTTTTTTATTAGATTCCTCCAATTTCTTTTTTAAGTCTTCTACCTCCATTTCTGCTGCTACTGCCCGCTCTTCCATCTTGTCCATTTTCTTTCCCATTTCTGTTAAGGTCATCTCTATTTTATTCATTTTCTCTTCTGTGTTGTTTATTCTTTTTCTTAAATCCTTAAATTCCTGTGTTTGCCATTCTTTAAATGACTCCATGTATCCTTTAATAAGAGAAAGTATATCCTTTATCTTGCCTTTCTTTTCTTCTTCTATTTCACTGTACTCTTCCTCTTCCTCTTCTTCTTCCTCTGGGTTGACCATCTGTTGTTTCTTTGGTGCCCTTTCCTTCTCTTCTTTCTTGTTTCTATTGTCTTCTGTGGTCTCTTCTTGCTGCAGGTGTTCTGCAGCTGTCGATGCCGGCTGTGGAGATCGACTCCCCAGCTGGTCCCCCCTCCCGTCGGTGTGTTTTTTTTCATTCGCATCGCGCATGCGCGATTCCTCGCGCATGCGTGGTTGCACACTTTTACTCGGCTCAGCGAGCCATTTTTGTAGTCCATTATTTACTGACCTGAGGGAGCAGGTTTCTCTCTCCGCAGCGGGCCTCTTCGGACAGGTAAGGCCTTCAGCTTTTTCCTCCTTTGTCTTCTCTTCCTCTCTTCTTACCGTTGCTTTCGATTTTTCTTTTTTTGTCGCCATCTTCTTTCCACCTTTATACTCACTTTTCTGTAACTTTTATTTCTGTGCCTTTGTGTTTTCCTTTGTTTTTCCCGACTTTTCTGGAGAGGGCTGGAGTTCACCGTCCGGCCACTACTCCATCACGTGACTCCTCCCCCTGGTGTCCTGCTCCAGGTACCTACTCTTCTGTAACAGATCTGCCCTGCACATCTCCCTTAAATTTTCCCTTGCCTCCTTCAGTAAAAGTGACATTACAAGTAGATAGGGTTGTAAATTAGCCTTCATAAATCAAAGTATTGAGTCGAAGAGTTTGGATATTATGGTAAAGGTGTATAAGACATTGGTGAAGCCAAATTTGGAGTATTGCATGCAGTTTTGGACACCTAACTACAGGAAGGATATCAATAAAATTGAAAGTGTGCAGAAAAGATTTACTAGGATGTTGCCCAGACTTCAGGAATGGAGATACAGGGGAAGGTTAAACAGGTTAGGACTTTAGTCTCTGAAGCATAAAAGAATGAGGGGAGATTTGATAGAGGCATTTAAAATTATGAGGGCTATAGACAGAGTAAATGTAGGAAGGCTTTTTTGCACTGAGGGTAGGTGAGATACAAACCAGAGGACATGGGTTAAAGGTGAAAGGGGAAAAGTTTAGGAGGAACATTAGGAAGAACTTCTTCAGACAGAGAGTGGTAGGAGTGTGAAACAAGCTGCCAGTTGAGTTGGTGAATGTGGGCTCAATTTTAAGAAGAATTTGGATAGATACATGGATGGGAGATGTATGGGGGGCTATGGACTGGGTGCAGGTCAATGGGACTAGAAGGTCAATGGTACCGATTAGAAGGGTCAAGGGTTCTATTTCTGTGCTGTAATGTTCTATGGTTCTATGATTCTCCCTAAACCATGTCCTCCAGGGTGTGACACTTTTACCCGGGGGTAAAAAAAATCTGACTGTTTACCATGTCAGTGCATCTCATAATTTCATAAATCTCTTAACACTTTCCCACCAACCTCCTACGTTTCCGAGAAAACAACCCAAATTTGTCCAACCTCTGCCCATATGTGTGATGAATCAGAGATAATTCTGGAAAGCCTCATCAGTCCCCTTTCCAAAGCCTCCACATCCTTCCTCAATGGAGGCCACCAGAATTGTACACAACTCCAAGCATGGCCTCACCAAAGTTTTATACAGCTGCAACAAGTCTTCCACACTTTTATACTCAGTGCCCCACCCAATGAAGCCAAGCATTCCATACGCCTTCATAACAACCCAACCTACTTGTGTGGTCACTTTCAATGAGTTGCGGACCTGGACCCCCAGATCCTTCTGCATATCAATGGTTTTAAGTATCCTGACATTAACTGTACATATTCCTCTTACATTTGATCTCCAAAAGTGCAACACCTCACACTTGTCCAAATTAAATTCCCTTTAGTCATTGCAGATATTACCAAGACGCTTGGATGTAATGAAAAAAATTTGAATGCTCCAGCTGAAAAAAAAATGCTTGACTTGACAGTAATTGTATCATGAATGAAATTATAAGCCAAATTCATTCTGGAAAGAAAACCTATTTTATCTTACAGTTTGATACATTCAGTGCCCACAACATATAAAAGATTGATTCATGTTTTACTTTTAACAATCTTGGGTTTTATTTTGATACTGGTCAGAGTGAAAGATGGTAAGATCAGGAAATAGGATAATTTTCCATGTCTAGAACTCAAAGATCACCATCAAATATTATCAGGTCAGGTTGAGTGCTGTAAATTGCAAGCCTCAACTCCCTTCTAATCATGGATAAAAGATAAAGGACATATAGTTTATACAGTTCCTTTCTTCACCCCAGGTCATTCTAAAGTGCTTTATATCCACTAAAGTACTTTTCAAGTGGACTCACTCCTGTAATGTAAGTAATACCACTGTAAATTACCTCTAAGGCTCATGCAGAACAGCACAGTGATAATGCGTAGATAATTTTTTTCTTTTATGTTGGCTGAAGGATAAATATTTGCCATATATTAATAATAAGTCCCTTACTCTTCAAAATAATGCATGTGATATTTAACATCCAGCTGAAAGAGATTCATTTTCACATGTTATCTGGAGGACAAATCTACCTGTTCAGGACAGCACTCCATCTGTATGACACTGAAATAGACAGGAATAGGGTACTGGTTCTCAATCTATTTATTTCCAGTCACTTCCTATGTCATAGATGCTCTGTGGTAAGTAAGAGATTAAGTGAGTGAAAATAAAAGGTTGAGAGCCACTGGATTAGAGGCAACATAATGGAACTGCTGGGGAGTTGCTGTCTCCCTGCTCTAGTGACCCAGCTTCCCAGGTTCAATCCTAACCTCCAGTGCTGTCAGTGTGGAGGGTGCATGTTCTTGCTATGACCACAACCTCAAGATACATCAGTTTCCCAAAGCCATGTGGGTTGGTAGGTTAGTTGACCAGTATAGATTTTGCCTAGTGTGTAGAGTGTGTGGTAAAAACAGAAGCAGGAAGTTGATGGGAATGAAATGAGATTAATGTGATGGTCAGTATGTACTCAATGTGTTGAGGGGCATGTTTCTGTAGTTGGTGACTCTGACATCCTTAGAACCATAGAACATTACAGCAAAGAAAACAGCCTCTTCAGCCCTTCCAGCCTGTGTTGAACTATTATTCTACCAAGTCACAGTGGCCTACTTCCAGTCCACATCCTTCCATACCCCTCCTATCCATGCACAACCCAAATTTTTCTTAAATATCAACATTTATCTCACATTCACTACTTCATCTGGCAGCTTGTTCCACACTCACACTACTCTCTGTGAGAAGTATTTTCTCCTAATGTTCCCCCTAAATATTGCCCCTTTCACCCCTGATCCATGTCCTCTGGTTTGTATCTCACCTACCTTCAGTGGAAGAAGCCTATTTGCATTTACTCTATCTACACCCCTCATAATTTTGTATACCTCAATCAAATCTCCCTTTATTCTTCTTTGATCCAGGGAATGAAGTCCTAACCTGTTTAACCTTTCCCTATAACTCAGTTCCTGAAGTCCGGGCAACATCTCTGCACTCTTTTGGTATCTTTGCTGTAGTTAGGTGTCCAAAACTTCCAACAAACTAGATCTGCCAGTTTGTTTTATATTTATTTTGCATTAACCAGTTTAAAAGCTCATTCCATACCAGTTAATGTTGTATTGTGATTACATCAATGGAGGAAATAAATGGCTGAAGATGCTCATTTCTGTGTTAAAGAGAAGAGTGGCTCGTATTTTTACAAAACCATCCAGGAGGATGCTGAACAACCATTGACATACTAAATGTTAATTTATTGATGAATGAACATTAGCCGAGACATCTGATATCTGGGTGAGCAGACAGGGCCTTGGTTTTACATCTCATCTCGTAAGGTAGTATTCCCACTGCTGAAAAGTCAACCAAGTTCTCACATCAAGATTCTAAGTTGGAGCCTTTTGCCTCAGGAGTGGGGGATACCACAAAGAGTTTTAAGGTAATTATACTCAAGGTGGGGGGTGGAGGGGGGAAGGTTTCAACAAGGAAGATGTTGAATGCTTCCCCTTATATCTAAATTGAGGGGGGTATTTTTTCAACTTCAGGGGTGGCCCATTTAAGACAGAATTGAGGATTTGCTCCTCTTGTGTAGTTGTAAATCTTTTGAATAATCAGCCTCAGTCTTCATTGCAGCTGTCTTCATTGACAGGAGAGCGATGCAGAAGGTTAGCACCTTAAAGTTCCAGGGAGTCCACATATCAAAGGACCTCTCGGAGTCAGCACATCAAGGCAACCATGATGAAGGCACACCAGAGCATTTACTTTCTCAGGCGATTTGGCAGATTCTCAAATATTCTATAGATGTGCCGCAGGAAATATACTGATTGGTTGCATCGCAGCCGAGCTTGGAAACTCAAGTGCCCTGGGGCTGCAGAAAGTGGCAAACCTAGCCAAGCCTATTGTGGACACTGACTTCCCATCCACTGAAAACATCCATGTGAGATGCTGCCTCAAGAAGGTAGCCAACATAGAGGATTCCTATCACCATGGTGACAACCTCTTCTCACTGCTTACTTCAGGAAGAAGGTCCAGAATCCTGAAGTCCATTTCCTCTATGTTCAAGATTTTTTTTTCCATTTTTCCATTTGCCATAAGTGCTCTATGATTAGCAAGGGATTGCTTAAGGTGGTATGTGAATGAAAAGAAAAAAGTTGAGAACCACTGTTCTAGGGTCTGACCCAATTGTTACTGAAATATTTTGCTTGAGAAAAAATTGTCATTGGCCCATTTCCTTTGGAGTTCTGAAACCATGCACATAACGAGTCAATGGGGTACAATTAAAACAGTGGTTTTCAAACTTTTTCTTTCCACCAACATACCACCTTAAGCAATCACTTACTAATTACAGAGCACCTATGGCATAGGGAATACTTAGTGGTATGTGAGTGGAAAGAAAAAGGTTGAGAACCTTTGCAAACTTCTTCAAACTACCCGAATGCAAACCATAAACTGCTCCAGGACAAGCAAAAGGTCTGACTGCGCAATGAAAATGCCCTTATGTCTTGAACAAACTACAATTGTGAATATTTATTTACCTTCCTTTTAATATTTATGATCTATTTTTATCTGCTGACATATTGTGGTAATTTAATGTACTATCCTAGCTACCAGCTGCAGCAAGTAAGAATTTTGGTGCATCTGTATATTGTACTTATGTATGTAACAATAAACTCTCATCCTCATCTAGACCAGGCATTCTCAACCTTCTATTTTTTGTTATGGCCCCCTCGTAGGACTCTGCTCAAAGATTATGGGCTACCCTTCCCTATGAAGTTGGGGCGGCACGGTTGGCGAAATGGTTAGTGCCACCATCTTTAGAGCCCTAGCGATTGCGACCAGGGTTCAAATCCGACACTGTCTGTAAGGAGTTTGTACGTTTTCTCCGTGTCTGTGTGTGCTCCAGTTTCCTCCCACCCTTCAAAATGTACCGGGGCGCCATAGACTCATGGGCTGAAATGGCCTGTTACCGTGCTGGATGTCCAAATTTAAATTTAAATTAAAAAATTTTGTTTATTTGGTTCCTTCCGTACTTCTCTCCTACCAAGACATAAAAAAAGCATAAAAAGTATTTCATCTCAGTCCGTGGCCCTGTCCCTTATATGTGTTGTGGCCTTCGATGAGTATAGCTGATCTAGACAACTGTAAATGCTGACTCATTGAATACACCTTCGGTAAATATTTAGATGAATAGCGATTCAAGGATTACATAAATCGGTTAGGAAACTGGAGTTGATACCAAGATCAGATCTTGTTTAATGAAGTGGGGGGGGGGGGGGGAGCAGGCTCAAGGGATTGTACAGTCTTTTTGTTTATTTATTTAACTATTTGAATAAGTAAGATAAGCATCCTGCTATACCTGTTTTCGGCAAATAATCAGTTTATTAGGCTGGCATCTATTTTTAAATCATGGAGATTTTTAAGAAATCGGCAAAGCAGCGTTGCCCACGGTCATGACAGAGGTATTCTGCTTTTGAAATGATTCCCAATCTACTAAAATTGACAGGCAACCAGTAAATTCTGTCAGATGTCAAGTTAGATCATGAATGACCCAGTCATCACTGCCAAGGGCAGCCGCAGGCTATTCATCTCAGTTCCACTTGTCTCTATGCTCAGGTAACTGGCAGAGATGGAGTTGAGTTCAGAATTGATACCATATTTTCATGGAAATAACCCAGAATAGGTCACCACCAGCTTCAACTCAAGAAACAGACTACGATCATAAGACATGAACAGAATTAGGCTCTTCAGCCCATCGAGTCTGCCCCACCATTTAATCATGAGCTGATCCATTTTCCCACTGTCCGGCCTTCTCCCTATTACCTTTGATGGCCTGGCTAATCAAGAACATTTCAATCCCTTCATAAATATACCCAATGACTTGGCCTCCATGACTGCCTGTGACAACAAATTCCATATATTAACAACCTTTTTGCTGAAGAAATTCCTATGCATTTCTGTTCAAAGCAGACTCCCTTCAGTCCTGAAGTTGTGCTAGAATCTACCACAATGGAAAACAACCTTTCTATAGCTACTCTATCCATGCCTTTCAACATTTGAAATGTTTCAATGATATCCCCTCCACACCCCCCTCCCACCCCCACCCCCACCCCCATTCTCCTAAATTCCAAAGAGAACAGGCCAAGTCCGTCAAACGTTCCTTAGGATTACATTAGACCTAACTCAAAAAATGGTGTTCAACGACAATGGACTGTTTCTCCTTTGCACCCTCTTTATAATATCATTTTTAAGAGTTCTGAAAATTTAGACTATCAGAAAAAATAAATGAAAAGATAAAATGGTAACAATTAAGATTAAAAGTATTCAGGGAAATAAAATGGAACAGGATTTCTAGAGGTACAAAGAATGTGAGAGAAAGTATTCAAATTAATTAAGCTTTAAGAATTCCAGATGATCAGAGATGTTCAGTTGAAATAAAAAACAGAGTGAAGAGATAGGAACAGGTAGAATTATAGAACATTGCAGTACAGAAAACAGGCCTTTCAGCCCTTTTAATTTGTTCCAAACTATTATTCTGCCTGGTCCCACTGACCCGCACCCTTCCATAGTCCTCCATACCTGTCCCATCCACGTATCAGTCCAAATTCCTCTTAAATGTTAAAATTGAGACCAGATTCACCACTTCATCTGGCAGCTCATTCCACACTTCCACCACTCTCTGTGTGAAGAAATTCCCCCTCATGTTCCCCTAAACTTTTCCCTTCACCCTTAGCCCATGTCCTCTGATTTGTATCTCACCTACCCTCACTGAAAAACCTACTTATATTTATATTGTCTACCCCCCTCATAATTTTAAATATTTCTACCAAATCTCCCCAAATTTTTCTATATACCAGGGAATAAAGTCCTAACCTGTTTAACCTTTTCCTGTAACTCAGTTCCCCAAGTCCCGACAATATCCTTGTAAGCCTTCTCTGCACTGTTTCTGCTCTATTGATAACTTTCCTGTAATTAATTGACCAATTCTGAACATATTCTGAATTTAGATTCAGTAATGTCTTATACAACTTTACCATAACATCCCAAGTCCTATACTCAGTGCTTTAATTTATAAAGCCAAATGTGCCAGAAGCTCTCTTTACAAACCGATCTACCTGTGACACCACTTTCAGGAGATTATGTATCTGTATTCCCAGGTCCCTCTGTTCTACTGCATTCCTCAGTGCCCTACCATTTAATGTGTATGTCCTAACTTGATTAGTCTTTCCAAAATGCCACACTTCACACTTATCTGCATTAAATTCCATCTGCCATTTTGCAGCCCATTTTTCCAGCTGGTCGAGATCCCTCTGCAAGCTTTGAAAGCCTTCCTCACTGCCCACAACGCCTCCAATCTTTGTGTCATCTGCAAACATTCAGATCTAATTTACCACATTATCATCTAGATCTTTAATATAGATGATAAACTATATAGGTACAATGGTGTTTGGAATAAACTTTTCAAAAGTCATCTCAAATATCTTTTCAACATCAACAAAGCAGAGAGAAGAAACAACCCCCAGGTGTTGAATGAGATGAGAGAATAGACCTTGTGTCTCTAATTTTATGATATGGAAGTGCCTATCAGGATGAGTGCCAAGTTGCAACTGTGCACAGAATACTCAACTGACCAGATCAATGGAGATGTACATAAGTGAGCTCAGTCAAAGAAGACCTGTGCAATCTTTGTCCCATTGCTTCCAGCTGGAAGGAGGAGCATGGCATGGGGTGAAGTGTTCAACACTGCTGCGCAAACCATGCTGCCAAAAATAGCAGCCTGACATTGATGGTAAAAATGTCCCTTTTGCTATTTAACATGACACGCTCTTAGAAACTGATCACACTTCTTTGTAACATGACTCCAAGAAAATATACACCTCAGATATCTTTAAATGAACTCTTTCATTATTAACATGCCAGTTGGTCAATTAGGTTCCCCTTTTGGACTGGAGAATGTTCTATTAATGAGGTCAATAGGTTTCTCCAGACTGTACTAATAGTCTGATAGAAACTTTATTCCCATATCCGAAATATCCTTAACATTGTCAACCAGTTACCTGTTGTAGACCCAACCTCACAAAATAAGTTCAAGTCTGTCCCAAGAATGATGGTGACCATTAATTCTTCCTGAACATATTAGAAAAACTACCTCTATGTGCAGGAGTCATATTTCACGGCTCACTTACATTTTTTTCTCTATATTTAGCCAGCATCTCAGGAGCTGGGGTTGAGGCAACTTGTTATGGAAAATACTGACGTCCAGAAGCATGTGATCTGGGACTGAGTCTTCACACTTGATGGTCAGTTTGCCAAGTTTTATTACATGAATAAAGGAGTGACTTAATCCTAGCAGCTACCATCATTACATTTGGCCTCACTGGCATTGACCCATATTTCCAATTGACTTTAATTTTCTGCACACTTGTTTGCAAAGACATTGAATAAATTGGAGAGACATGATTTTGCATTTCTGTTCTATCTTTCACCATTTCAAGGTAGTCATAAAGAACTTTACAACCAAAGTATTATTGGAACCTGGAACAGTACAACACAGTACAGGCCCTTCAGCCCATTGATGATGTGCTAACTGATATAAATTTTAAAATTAAATTAAAATTTAGACGTGCAGCATGGTAACTGGGCCTTCTGGCCCACAAGCCTGAATACCCAATTAACCTAGAACCCCCTCCCATTACATTTTGAAGGTGGTAGGAAACTGGACCATCTGGGGAAAACCCATGCAGAACGTACAATCTGCTTAGAGACAGCACCAGATTTGAACCTGGGCCGCAGGTGCTGTAATAGTGTGGCGTTAATAGTACACTAACCGTGCTCGCATGATCAATCTCACTCATCCTCCCCTCACATTGACACTATAATGTAGGGAATCCAATAGTGAAAGTGAACACAGGAATCTTCTACAGACATCATCAGTCATCTGTTTTGTGATGTTGTTATTTCCTTCTCAAGCCATTTGAACTTCACTGGAGAAAAATACCACTAAGCTTCTGAGGATGGATGTCAGTTCATGGTTTTCATAGCATATCTACCTCTGTTGAAGAAACAGTTTTGAAACTGCTCTACCTGTGTCCCATTATTTACTGTAAATAAAGGCTGGTATTGTAGAGTAGGCTTTTTCACTTCTGGGATCTGGCCTCAAATAGCAATGCTATTGATTATAGCATGAGTGATCTGAGTTCAAATCTGGTGCTGTCTGTCTTCAGTCCAAACTACCGGCAACCAAAATCATAAAACCCTGCTCTACTTCAAAATTGCATCATGAAATCTTCTCCTGATTGAAATCTTATCCAAGGGCAGGACCCCCAACCTCAGAAAGTGGCTGAGGTACCAATCAAGCCTTTATTATTCAAGTCTCTGGAGGGGGATTGGAACCCTCGATCCTGTGTTGGTTTCTTCCGGATGCTCCTGTTTTCCTCCCAACCTTCAAAACATTCAGGGGTTGTAGGTTAATTCGGGTATTTTGGCAGCACGGGCTCGTTGGGCCAGAAGGGCCTGTTATGGTGCTGTATGTCTAAATTGAAATGATTGAAAGTCAATTTCAAGGCACATTATTCATAAAGTCCTGAGCATTATTTAAATTTAGACATACAGCTCCATAACAGGCCCTTCTAGCCCATGAGTCCGTGCCCCCAATTACACCCAATTAACCTTTAACCCCCATATGTTTTGAATGGTGGGAGGAAACCAGAGCACCCAGAGAAAACCCATGCAGATATGGAGAGAAGGTACAAACACTTTACTGACAGTGCCAGAGGCAAACCAGAGTCTCTAACGCTGTAACTGCTACATTAACTGTACCGCCCATGAGTGTATTAACTTAACAAAGCTGCCAGTCTGACATATCCAAACCCAAATCCAATCCTTTTCAAAGATGACCCGGCCTGAATATGATGCCTACAGCTTAGACCTGTGGGGCTTGAGTCAGACAACCAACCTCAATGTTGACCAACGATATTGGTGTCCAGTTGAGTTTGGGTACAATACCTAAATACAATTCAGGAAGTGCGAGCAAGAGAGGGACATTCAGCCCCTTGAATATCCTCTGGCATGTCACATGGTTGTGATTGATCTTTGGCCACAATGCACAAACAGCCTTTCTGTACCTTTTCCACCCCTGAATATACTTCTCAAAGAAATCACATTTGGATGCACTTGATCTATTCACTCTCTGCCGCTGAGAGGTGCTGTAAAACCATAACCCCCCACCCCCCCACCTAATTTTAATTGACAAAGTTCTTGCTGTTTATAATTAGAGGTGAGTTTACCTGTAGGTTCATAAGATTAATCAATTCCTGCAAATAGATGGTAGGCATCACCAACAGATAATGATTCTACTGAGAATTTTAAGTGGAACCATTCTCTATATCTGTGATGAAGGGCCCTATAAATACCACAGGGCGTGGTAGCAAACAAAACAAAAATTGACTCAGGCCAGCCCAAACATGTGTACTAGAGTAGGATGACATGACAGTAGTGTCCAATAATCTGTAGTGCTACACGTAGGAAATCTAAAAACATAACAGTGTGAAGACCAAACATTTAACACATCTGCTATTAATGACAGTGGCAGAAGAAGCAAAGTGCTGTTGGGCCAAATCAGCAAGGTGAGATGGGAAGTAAATATGACATGATATACATGCATACATACATACAACAAAATAACAGGCCCTTCTAGCCCACGAGCCTGTGCCACCAATTAACCTACAACCCCCGGTATGCTTTGACGAGTGGGAGGAAATTGGACCACTCAGAGAAAACCCATGCAGACATGGGGAGAACATACAAACTCCTTAGAAACAGCACCATATTGCTGACGCTGTAATAGTGTTGTACTAATGGCTATACCAACTGTGGTGCACATATGAGAAGATCTAATTAGCCAGAGAGCTTTCAACGTACCAGTCCATCAGCAGAGGTTTACTGAGAACTCGTTCTCTCATGGCAGGAGTGAGAATCCATTTTTGAAACTTGCAGACTGTGTATAAAATAGATAATTCTATGAATTGGTTTTATTTCCCCACCAGCTATAATTTTCAGACTTATGCAATGTATGATTCATTACAGCATCAGCCAGTAAAATGAAATGCACTAGAAGTGCACTGTTGTAATTTGGGAAAGAAGGCACACAAAGCTTCCATGACCCACGTCTCATATGAAGATTATGTCTTTTGATTGAAGGTCATTTTCACTTGGGAAGAACTTCTAAGATTTCTTTATGGTCATGGAATAAAAGAGGTGTAATATCACACAAAACTTCCTTTAGTCTGCCATAAGGCCAGCAAAGATTCCCCATCAGCAGAAATTGCCCGACACCCCTTACAGTCAAAGAAAGAGAAGCAAAAGAGAGTCCCTCCCAGAATCACTGAGTGTCTGTGGATTCGCCTCCAGCGTTCCCGCAGCCTCCGCAGCCACACAGCCTTCAGTCCAAACCGCCGGCAACCAAAATCATAAAACCCTGCTCTCCTTCAAGATGCATCATGCAATCTTCTCCTGATTGAAAGAAGTAAATTCACAGCTTATCCAAGGGCAGCACCCCCAACCTTAGTCAGTGGCTGAGGTATCAATCAAGCCTTTTGTATTCAAGTCTCTGGAGTGGGATTGGAACCCTCAATCCTCCCTGACCTTGGGGCGTGAGTGCAAGCCAATGAGCACAACTGATAGTGTTTAACGAGAAAAGCAGTGTGCGTAAATTTCCTGAGGTTGAAGTTAAAGCAGAAAGAATAATTATATGAACTTGGCCCATTTGATTCGATCTGCCTCTGGGCTAGTCATGCAGCTTAGGCTCTACATAATTTATTCTGACATCCTAATGGAAGACTGAGTCAGGGAGTATCGACCTTCAGAAGAGATATTACACGGAGGTCATGCTGCTGAATATTTGTTAAACTAATGAGAAGACATCAGGCACCCAAGGAGGATAAGATCTAATTAGCCAGAGAGCTTTCATCGTACCGGTCCATCAGCAGAGGTTTACTGAGAACTCGTTCTCTCATGGCAGGAGTGAGAATCCATTTTGAAAACTTGATGAGTTCTGCTTGCATGTCAGTGGATTCTTAATTCACATGCGACAAACTTGCCCCTGCCTGGCCAATTGGGGATAAGGTCAAGGACAATGCCGTAATACATAAGATGGAGGGGGAAGGAGACAGTCATTGAGTCACCAACCACAAGAGCAATCTTTATTAATGTCAGTTCTATCCCTGAATACCACAACTTCAAAGATTGCATTTATAAATATACTACACAGTGATTTTTTTTTCTCTCAGTAATAAAAAATGGAAGGTTGGGAACACCCTGCCAGTCAGGCAGAGGACATAGAGAGTTTACAGTTCAGGTATGATGAAGGGTGGTTGATGTGAAAAGTTACTCTCTTTCTCTCTCCACAGATGCTTCCTGAACTGCAGAGTGTTTTCAGAATTTTCAAGTTTTATTTCATATTTCCAGCATGTGCTGTTTTGTTCTGATTTTCAATTATCTGCCCTCATTTTGGGGGAGGGGAGATGCAAAGATCGGTAGCGATAGACAACAGTTGAGTAACTTGGCTCAGTGAGTAATGCCAACCTATCACCTACTTGTTCATGTGATTTTATTGCCATGTTACAACTCAATTGGAAAGAGTGTTCACCTCTTAACCCACAAGGAATTTAAAAAAAAAGACAAATTCATTTAGCCCCATCATAATTTAAAACCATTGCAAAGCACTTTAAATGATCTAAATTTTGAGTTGCACAACAGCAAGCTCCCATAATCACAGTTGGAGACAAATTACCATGTAATGTGTTTATCAGATGAGACTTGATGGCTACAATTGGTTAGAAGACAAGAAATAGGTTTCCTGTTCTTCTAGTAGAAGACCCACATGCATCTAACAAAGCAAATAGTCTCTGTTGAACATCTTTTCTGAAAGACAGTACATTAGACACTGGAGCATTTACTCAGCACTGGATTGGAGTTTGGGCTGGCTTTTGATCTCTGCTTGAACCCACCACCAGCAAGTTTCAAGCCAGGTATATTCATATCATTGAAAGAAAATGTTATTCATTCTGGGGTGTCACGTCTTTTAAATTTATTGTTTTAATCACCTAGCTTCTTAATATACAACAGCCCAGCCAAATTATCAATAATTACCAACAGTTGGGTGGTGCAGTTAGTTGGTTGCTGTTACAGCAGCACTGACCCGGATTCAAATCCAGCACTGTCTGTCAGGAGTTTGTATGCTCTCCCCATGACTGCATGGGTTTCCTCTGGGTGCTCTGACTTCCTCCCACCCTTCAAAATGCATAAGGGTTGTAGGTCAATTGGGTGTAATTGGGCAGCATGGACTCATGGGCCAGAAGGGGCTGTTACTGTGCTGCATGTCTAAATTTAAAAGTTACAAATTTAAATTTGTAACCCCTACTGCTCTCAAGCTTTATGACCATCAAGCCCAAAACATTGGTCATGAATCTTTATCTTTGCTATACAAAGTACACAGCGCCTGCCTACCTTGATGAAGGGCTCATGCCCGAAACATTGGTCATGAATCTTTATCTGTGATATACAAAGTACACAGCGCCTGCCTGCCTTGATGTAGGGCTCAAGCCCGAAACATTGGTTATATACCTTTATCTTTGCTATGTAAAATATACTGTTTGACCTGCTGAATTTCTCCAGCATTGTGCTTTTACTGAACTTACCAACAATGACGCATTCAAATATATGTTCTTCAATCGCCAAGTTGTAACACGTGCTTCTTGCCCTCATCAAATTACTGAACCTTGGTTCACTGTAACAGTGAAGAAGTCTTGATTGCACTGCAGTTGTACCACAGATAGGGGCACCTGCCTTTGCATTGAATGCCCTTCCAATACAACCATTGTCCAGATGGTCGTGGTTTATATTCAATAAAGCCAAAAACAGAATACAATGTACCTCCATGCCCTAACAACATACGTGGTTTTATTATTTTGTTCAAGACATTGATACAGGAATCGTTGCAGACTTTTTGATATTAGATTAGAAATAAAAGTACAATTTATATTTAAAAATATGACCCTATTCTAAAGTGCACATTTTGATTATTCCAGCTGTCAATGTCTCCACTGCACTCATATTACATGATGCACAGAAGAAGACTCTAATCTTTGTGAGCAACATGAGCAAATAACTGGTTGCTAAGTGTGGCTTTAGTTGTCATGACACTTAGCTATTTTAACCAAGCTTGATCATACAGTGCTCTTTTCATAAATAGCCCTTAGTTAGCCAAGGGACACGTTGACTGGACCTGGTTTACGTGCGTGCGTGTGCTCTGCTGTCAACTTTGCTCAAGTCACAAAACAGCTCCTGCCTCTAAGGAAGTTGTCCATCTCCCAGCAGTCGGCACCTCTTCCTCCCCATGCAGTGAATGCTTGGATCTAAACCTGAAAATACATGCCATGCTAATGTTAGCTCTTTAACTAATTCCACAAAGGTTTTGTAATACATTGGCTCCACAGCTACACACTCTCCTTTATTAACTCTTTAAAGGTTGTGTTGCAGGCTTGTTCAATGAGTGTATGCTAAAACAAATGTGAGAATAGAGCTCAAGGACAGACTATTCAGCCCAAGATCTCCATGTTAACCATGATGTCAAATGAAGTCAATTCCATCTGTCACACATTTCAGAATTATGAACAAATTGGAACAGTCTCACTTTAAACTTTTAAAATGCTCATTCTTTTTAAGAGTTTAAAATGAAACACGAGCAAGTGGAAAGTGTGCTGACCGGCTGCATCACGGTCTGGTATCGGTGCACCAATACCCCTGAGCATGAAGCCCTGCAAAAGGTAGTGGACACAGCCCAGGACATCACAGGCAAAATCCTCCTCATCAATGAGAACATCTGCTGGGAACACTGCTGTCAGAGAGCAGCAGCAATCATCAAGGATCCACACCACCCAGAACACTATCCATCTCATTAATACCATCAGGAAAAGGTATAGGTGCCACAAGACTCGCACCATCAGGTTCAGGAACAGCTCCTCCCTCTCCACCATCAGTCTCCTCAACAACAAACTCAATCAGAGACTCATTTAAGGGCTCTTACTTGGGAACTTTATTGATTTGTTTTCCTCTCTCTGTATTGCACAGTCAGTTT
Organism: Narcine bancroftii; assembly: GCF_036971445.1. NCBI lineage: Eukaryota > Metazoa > Chordata > Chondrichthyes > Torpediniformes > Narcinidae > Narcine > Narcine bancroftii. The sequence goes on from NC_091476.1 coordinate 143,161,041, forward strand.
GTTTACATTTCTTTATTTGTTTACATGTGTACATTTTGTAATCTGTAATTGCGCAATTCCTAACCAAAACCCATCATATCCACAATGGCTCAACCAACTTTTCTCTTTCCACTACAAAAGTAGTAACTAGTGTGTAGTTCTTCATAAGACTTTCATGATCTACCATCTGATGTGGTAAATGCAGGCTCACTCTTAAGTTTTAAGAATAAATTGGATGGATACATAGATGGGAGTAGTCTGGAAGGTTATGGAATGGTGCAAGTCAGTAGGACTAGTGGAATGATATTTCGGCACAGACTAAAAGGACTGAATGGCCTGTTTTCTGTGCTGTAGTTTTCTATGGTACTCTCCATTAATTCACCAGATGGAAGCATAACTGGCAAACCCAGCATAAGGTGCATCTCTAATTGTTCTTTAAGAAGGTGAAAGTGGCCTACCTATTGAACTATTGTGTCCTCCTAGAGAAGGAAATCAGAGCTACAAAAGTATTTGAGAGTCAGGAGATCCAGGAGTTAGACCCAGCAGCAATGAATACATTTCCAATTCAGGGAAGAGAGAGCCTCAGATGGGTACCTTCAAGCTATGTCTGATTTCCCTCGACATCCAGGTGGTTCCAGCTGTAGGCTTGGATGGGGAGGGGCAACCATGGTGCTCCTGATGGATAATTGCAGTGCATTTTGTAAATAGTATGCACTGCTGCCATTCTATGCTGCTGTTGGGGAGAATATATGTTCCCTTCACCTAGGGATAGGGACAATGGAGAGATGGAGATTGGGTCTTAGAGTGAACAGGTCCGTCAGCCTAACTCTTCCATGTTGAGCCAGTTGGCATTTTGGCCTTATCCAATTTTCCTTCATTTGGCCCACATCTTTCTCAACCCTTCCTATCCATCTATCTGTCCAAATTAGTTTTGAACATCATAATTGTATTCACTTTTATATTGTCCTCTGGGAGTTCGTTCCAGATACACACCACCCTCTGAGTGAACATGTTGCCCCTCAAGTCCCTCTTTCTCCCCATACTGTAGCCGGGCAGGTACACAAGATATACCAATAGTGTCAAGTAAATTACCACAATATGCAATGGGACAGTGAAAGAGGCAATAAATTTAAAATGATAAGTAAATAAATAAATATTCATCATTGCAGCAAGTGCAATATAAAAGTGATGAACCATTAGTGAAGAAAGATTGTGCAGTTGATATAGTTTGTGTTAGGCCAGTACAGGTGGGTTTAAAAGCCTAGTACCAATTGGAATAAATATTGCTCTTGACCCTGGGGATTCCAGGCTTCAGGCTGTGCCATCTTCTCCCTGAAGATGCCCACGATGGCAGTGCCTGCGCTCGGCAGCGGTCACAAAAGAGCAGCGGGTGGGTGCAGGGCACCAGAAATGGGGAGAAGGTCTCAAAAGGGAAGGCGACCACAACAGCGGACCAGCAAGGGGCTCGGTGGCTGAGGGAGCCAAACAGGCCATGAGCAATCTGTGGTCGGGGGACACACACAGTCTGCGGGCTCATGGGAAACTGATATCGGAGCTAAGATTCGAGGGGGCTGCCGATGGCAAGAGGGGCTCCTGAAGGCACTGAAGGCTTCTTGATCGTGTCAGAGGTTTGGATCTGGAGCTTGAGTTACCAATGGATTGAACAGGAATCTGTGCAGTTGCAGAGGCAGTGGAAGTGCTAGAGGCAAATCCATGAACACTCTGATTCTGAAGGGGCTCTCTTTTGCTTCACTTTCTCTCGTAATTTAAGGAGTGTTGGACAATCCTCATGGCAACTCTTTGTTTGCCTTAAGGCAGGAAGAAGGTAATGTTTGTCATGTACGTTACATTTTAATGTATTATTATGTGAACCTTGAACTTTGAAGGCAGAAACATTTGTCTTGGATTCTCTTGATTTTCTGAATTCCCATGCTCTACTTCATAATGGAATTCTTCATTGCAAACTTCAACGTCCATTGAGTAATGTAAATGCATGTTACCACAGCTCTGCTGGACAGGGAGTAGAGTTCACCCTGGATTGCCATGATGGTAAAAAAAACCTTCCCCAAACTTGCTCTTAAACCTCCAAGGACTGAACTTTTCTGGTTTTATTTCAATTTTCTAACATTTGATGCAGATTGATTTTTTTAAAAATTTCACGTTGTTTGTGTTGACAGGGTTCATAAGACCCATAGCAGGAAGTGAGTGAGAGTGGGAAACATTGAACAGTGCAGAGGCAGCAGGCAAACAGGAAAGCTGAAAACATGGAGAAACTCAGCAGGTCAAACAGCATAGCAAAGATATAGATACATAAAAAATGTTTTGGGCTTGAGCCCTTCATCAAGGTATGACATTTTGCTCATAGCCTGATGTAATGGTATGGATTGTGTATGTTAATTGGCTCGGGCTGGCCCGCCCCCTGATGACACTTTTACCTGGACTCCTCCCCTGGGACCCAGACCATAAAGGTTGGGCCACCTTTCCCTTCCCTGCACTTCCCTAGTTTGGATCCAGGCCAGCTCAAGTCTTCTGTGCAATAAAGCCTATCGTTCCCCTCAAGTCTTTGTCATTGCAATTATTGGGGCAACTGATAGTGCACCTGATGAAGGAAGGACTCAAGCCCAAAACATTGGTTATGTATCTCATTAATTTTAAAAGGCTTACCTTGAAGAATGGGACCTATTGCAGGAAAGATGAATAACATGCACCAATATGGTTAAGAATAAACTTGTGTCAAGAAATATACAAAGCTGCTTAAAGTAAGAGTCCTTTGCACAGACCTCCTGACACACTGGTTTCAGTGCACAAGTTAGTGCAGATGAAAGCACGAGAAACCAATTGTATGGTCCGTGCCAATACACTCATGGCACAGAATGGGTTCAAGTGAATAGGGATATTCATTGGAAATTGCTGTCTGGCTTCAAAGCACAAGAGTTTAGTGCATGCGAAGTGGAAAAACAAAAGAAACCCATGAATGCCCATTATCAATGTGTTTTTGCAGCAGGGTCCATGGGAAAGGGTGAAACTGTGCTGGTGTGAACAAGACAGCTCTCATTAGGACACCATGTCTCAAACAAGTGCATAGAAGTGAAGACATCAAGAAGCAATTTTACTAAGTGCAAAGTGCTCCCATCATCTCCAGCAAGTTTTAACGGCTATGAAAGCTTTTATAAGGGTGCATAATAGCAAAAGCAACATCTGGTGGGTGCATTCACATAAAACTGACTTTTTTTTTAAATCAGGGTTTTCTCCTCAACATGTACATTAACACATCAGATGGGTGTGCGAGGTGTGGAGTTTCTAAAAACAATGCACCAGCCAGGTATTCCTCGAGTTTCCAGGCGTCAAAAAGGCAAAATAAAATTTTGTGTATGAAAGAGAAAGGGATCATTTGCAATCACATTGAGTTAATGAGCAGCTGCTTCCAGGGTAAAACACGAAAATCTGCAGACACTGAAGTAAAAACTCAATGCTGAAGAAACTCAGCAGGTCAAACAGTATACTTTACATACAGTTGTAAAGATAAAGGTACATAACCAATGTTTCAGGCTTGAGCCCTTCATCAAGCTACGGAAAAATGTTGCCAGGCATCTGAATAAAAAGGTAATGGGAGGAAGGGGTGGAGGGAGGAGCACGGTCCCAAAGGCAGGAGGTAATAAGTGGATAAGTGAGGGAGGGCACAGCAGGAGCAAGCAGGGGAAGGAGGGACAGCTCTGGGAATAGAGAGGGAAGGGAGAGGAGAGCTAAGGGAAAGAAGACAAAGGGAAACGGAAGGGAGTGAGAATGAAGAGTGGGTTAGCAAAAACCGGAGAATTTGATGTTAATGCCATCCAGTTGGAGAGTGCCTCAATGGAAAATCAAGTGTTAGCTTCTTACAGGGTGACTGTCACAGAGGGTAACACATGGCTTCAAGTTGTTCCCGCTTATAAATGCGTGCCCACAAGAACTGCACAAACCAGAATTTGATATGTGAGAATGAGTTAGATTTAGTAGAGTGTAACCTATCGAGGGAGTACCTGTTCTATGTATTTGCCTCTTTAATCCTCTCAGCCCACACATACTGACATCATGTATTTTGAAGGTTTACTTGGGTTGACTAACGTGAACTGTGATTCAGTTTCAGTGTTGTTCGACTCACAGCTTTTAATGATGACAGCTGTTGGCTCCAAATCCCCCCCCCCCCACCCCACCAACCCTGGTTGATTTCCATGGAACTCCTCTTAGAGATGATATCCATGTTTCTTAGAAAAAATGGAGAAGCTATCAATTTTTTTTTCGCTTGCTGACAAACTCACAGGAATGCCTGGCTTTGAAGTGATACCCGATGGAGCATTTTTGTTAACATTAACAACAGCCAATCATGACATGCCTGTCATGGTGATCCTTTAATCCTCCTCAGGAATCTAACAAGGCACTTGAATGACATAATTGTCCTGATCTTTGTCAATCCAGCTGCAGTATAAATTCCTCGGGGTCCCGATTTCAAACTGACAGCCCCAGTCCACATTAATGAAAGATCTCGTTTGGAGCACTGATTTTTAATGACCCTGATATGCTGGTTGTGGAAATATACCAGGAAACCATCACAAGTAATCAACTGGCTACAGCAACCCTGTACAAAGCTGACACATGAAGTACATTTTCCCACCGAAGAATTTCACCAAGAACTCACATGAGTGACATCTTGCAGTAGATTGTACAGAGGAATTGAAATATGCCGACAAAGTTCCCCCATTGTTGCAACCCTTACCAACAGTAGGAAGTTATAACTTTTCCCAGCACGTGGCTAATGACTATTTACCTGGTGAAAGCAGCAAACGTTCAATGAGATACTCATTTTATTAAGAGAATCCTAAACATTACATGTCTGAACTTTCAGGAGATATTTTTCACCATTTGACACCATAAATAAGAATCAGACTCAAATATGGCACAAGGTTTAAGACTAAAGTTGCAAGATTCCTTTATTTTAATGCAATAATAAAACAGAAAATGTAACATTACATGAAATTTCCTCCTGCCTGTGGTCAGGCAGTCAAAGAGGTGTCATTAGCATTGCCCAGTGCCCCTTACAGCAAGAGAGAAAGAGAATTAAAATAAAGTCCCTTCAGAGATGGTGAGTGTCCATGGATTCACCTCCAGCGCTCCTGCATCCTCTGGAGCCACACATGTTCCTGTTTGATCCAATCCTCCAACATGATCAGATAGCCTTCAGAGCCCAAGGCCCTTCATGGCCTCAGTACCCTTTTGCGTCCCAGCTCCATGAGTACCTCGACCGCAGCTCGCAGCCCATGTGGGTCCGTCAGCCGCTGAGGCCCATGCTGGGCTGCAACCATGATCACTGTCCTTTGTGATGCTTTGTCTGACAAATCATTTTAGTTCTTCAGTTAAACATTTTTTTTTTAAACCCGAAGTTTGCGGCATCACTCTCTATTTGGCTTTGGGAATCTCTGTAGTCATAAAAGATGAAGCAAGGATTTATTTTTTACTGGATTGAATTGGGCTGGCTACGACCATCAGTCCCAAGGATAAGTGGTTGTAAGTGTTCAGTCACTCACAGACAAGTACATTGCCATGCTGCAAGACCAGAACAAGCGGGTGGACACCTGCTCCTCTGCTCCATCACCATTCCTTGTGTGGAGTCGAACAAGGAAGCCCAATCACATTGCAATGCTCTGGCATTAACTTGAGGAAAGCTTGCAAGTCCAGGCAAGCTAGACCAGAAGACAATCACCATTACTGGAAAAGGATTCCTCATCTGGAATCCAGGTGCATCAATGACAACCATGATGGAACATGAGAACTCAGCAGTTCAGACAACATCCATAACTGGGAATGGTCAGTCAATGTTACCAAGTTCCTTCAGCAGATGGGATTTTGCTCTAGATGCCAGTGTGCTAAAGGGCTGCATCACGTCTGGTATGGAAACTCCAATACCCCTGAGTGTAAAGCCCTGCAAAAGGTAGAGAACACACCCCAGGACATCAAAGAAAAAAACCTCCCCACCATTGAGAATGTCGACAGGGAACGCTGCCGCTAGAGAGCAGCAGCGATCATCAAGGATCCGCACCACACAGCACATGCTCTGTTCTCGCTGCCACCATCAGGAAAGAGGTCTAGCTGCCAAAAGACCCGTACCACCAGGTTCAGGAACACCTGCTGCCCCTCCACCATCAGCTCCTCAACAACAAACTTAATTAGAAACTCATTTAAGGACTTTTACTTTTGCACTTCATTGTATTTTTTTCCCTCTCTGTATTGCACACAGTTGGTTTTACATTTCTTTATTTGTTTACATGTGTACCTAATGCACAGTTTTTTTTTTGCACTACCAATAAGTGTGATAATTCTGTCTTGCCTGCAGCAAAAAGAATCTCAGTGTTGTGTGTGATGTTGTGTACTCTGACAATAAATCTGGCATCTGCAGTTTCTCATTTGTAACCCATTTTTAAAAATGACTCTTATCCTCATACCTTCAACTGAAAATGGTGCACTGTTTTAAAAAAAGTGTTAGTGGTTAAAAAGGTAAACAAAATACAGAAAACAAATGAATCATTCATTTCATATGTTGAAGTAAAGATTTGTTTCTTTGCAAATTTGATTACAAAACCAGAGAATGAATGGCTACTGTCACTTTAAGAAATGTCTGGTAGAGGTTTCCTTACACATCTGTTGATCTGGGAGGTGTGTTTGTTCAGGAGAAATTCTGATTGGACAATTACAACGAATGCAAAGGTTCACATGTGAACCCTACAGGCATTCCCTGTGAAAGGTGTACATGTTCACAAAACGAGACTAATTTCCATGTTTTTGAAATCAATGCTTTGCGCATTTCTTCTTTATTACTGAGGGTAAATACGGAATTATCTACCAAATATTTCATTCCAACAGTTTTAATTCATAGTTTTAGATTGGGTAATTCCTGAAGCATCTTACTGCTCTTGATGCTAGCTCGGTTTTCATTTGCTGGATGTTCTTTGATATTTCAGTAATGACAGATTTCTGACTGTGTTTAATTTGCGTGACCTCTAAACTGCTCAGAAATGCAGTTGCTAAATTGTATAGGCCTCGATCCTTCAAATGAACCTTTGCTGAAAAGATTGGCATTTATTCTGTAAATTTAACCCTCCAAAACGTGGTTCAAGTTAATTAAGCTTTGTTAATATGATGATACACACATATACATAAATATAATCTCAAATAACACTGCAGCCCTGAAATGTTAACTGTTTCTCTCTAGAGAGGCTGACTGACTTGCTGAGTATTTCCAGCACATTGCTCCTTCTCAGCCAATAACTGCTGATGAGAGTTTTGTTTTAATTTAGAGATACAGCACGGTAACAGGCCCTTTCAGTCCATGAGCCCATGATGCCAAAATACCCCAATTAAACGACAACCCCAATGCATTTTGAAGGGTGGGTCAAAACAGGAGCACCTGGAAAAAATTCACGCAGACAAAGGGAAAACATACAAATTCCTTACAGACAGTGCCGGATTCGAACCCAGGTTGCTGTTGCGCTAACAGCTAAGCTAACTGTATCCACCTGTCAGATACACAAGTGCAGTGCACAGATTTAATGAACTTCTTGCATTTTGCAGTCACACAGGTATGTAAATCACACCAATAAGTAGAAATTAGTGTAATGCACCTCAAGAAAAAAAGATAATAAATATCAATAGATAATATTCACTGTTGGAGTAGTGTAAAAATAGATAGGTAAATATTCACTGCTGTAGTGGTGTAAAAAAATGCTATTTCGAATAGTGCAGGCAGATTGTGTTTGAATAATATTGTATGTATCACTAGCCCCTTTTCCACTGGCACTCTTTCCCAGGAATTAACTGGGAATTTACTGGGACAGGGTCCAGTGGAAAAGGAACACTGCCTGAATGCTGGCATCAAATGATGTCATTTCACACCGGGGATTAACCGCCTCTACCTCTACTCATATTCCCGGTGTTTGTTAATGCCTGCAGGCTGACAAAACCAGTGGAAAAGGGACAGCAGAAAGTCACCCGTTTCCATTTGAAGGTTGGGTTCAGGAATGAGTTGTGTTCAAGGAAAAAGCAATTAGTGTCCCAGTTAAGGGTGGCCCAGTTGAAATGGCACAAAGCGGTTTCTATCCCAGGATCCTGCACAGCAACTTAACCGGGATACCAGCGAAAAAGGGGCTTCTGTCAGGTCATCCCTCAACCTCCTCTACTCCAAGGAAAACTAACGCATTCAAAATGTTGAAAGTCGATGTAAAAAGGTTGTTTCCCATGTTCGGAGAGCCTAGGACAAGAGGGCACAAGCTCAGGATTGAAGAGTGGCCAATTAAAACAGAGATGCAGAGGAATTTCTTCAACAAGTGGGTGGTAAATCTGTGGAATTTGTTGCCACAGGCGGTTGTGGAGGCCAGGTCACTGGATGTATTTAAGGCAGAGATTGACAGGTTCTCGATTAGCCAGAGCATCAAAGGTTATGGAGAGAAGGCCCGGGCAGTGGGGCTGAGTGGGAAAATGGTTCAGCTCATGATAAATGGCTGGTACACCTCGATGAAGGTCTCAAGCCCAAAACGTCAGTTATGAATTTTTACCTTTGCTATAGAAATGAAACTGTTTGACCTGCTGAGTTTCTCCAGTATTGTGTTTTTACTTCAACCACAGTGTCTGCAGATTTTCATGTATTACTTCTTGGTTTGATTACTTAGGTCTGTTTTAACATCGCTAGAAATTCTGGACTCATTTCAACTTGGCCTTGTGAAACCAGAAGAGTTGTGTGCTGAGAATCACTGTTAAGCATCTCAGTTTAGACTCAGCATTCCACTCATTAAAATTGATTTTTCATTTTACATTCCTGCCAGGGCAATTCTGTTAAATATATAAACTGGTAGAAGGCTAAAAGGTTTTCTTGGCAAGGCGCGATGTGGTTGGAATTTAAAGAGAGTGGAAATAGTCCAAGTCCTTTGTTGAGTCTGACAAAGAAAGTCTTGTGTTCTATCATTTCACAGAGAGACAAAATAGTCACGAAATGCAGCCCATCAGTGTCTCCAAAGAGCGTCAGTGCCAACATTTGGTCAGGGATTTTGCACAAGAGTTCTATCAAGTTCCATCCTCAGTTTATTTGAATTCATTGTGGTGTGAGACTCATTTCTTTAAATGCTCGATTCTTTTCAAGCTGTTTGCTGTCAATTTGCATTCTGCCTACTTTAGAGGCTTTTGTGTTTTGTTTCTTCCTGTGGATCTCTCTCATGTCATGTACCAGTCAAGGATCAAGGGGTCAGGAGGAAATCTAACAGGTTCAACAACCCCCCCACTCCCCAACACACTCTAGCCTGGAGCCCTTCCTGGTTCTCTCTCCAATGTGGTTTCCTCTGGGGAACCTGGATGTGTGCAGATCTCTGCGCTCTCTCTCTTCCTGCATGGCTTCCCATTCCTATCTCTGCAATCTCTACAGCAGCACAAACTTTCTAACCAGGGTGATTAGCATCAACTCTTTAGAGAAAACAAAAAGAGAATGTTTTTTTCAAAAGATAGAGAAACTTGAATGCAGCCTCAAGCTCCATGGGAAGAGTGAAAAATAACAGGCAAATCTTTTCTTTCCAGTTCTCTCCAACACAGCTGTCATAAGCGAGGCAAGGCACACTGGCAAATGATTGGAGTAGCTACGTCACAGTATGTGTGAGGATTTTAATCCCCTGTTATAGAAATGCCAATTTGTTCCTGTCTTAAGCAAGTCGTAGCAGTCAGTTAATTCTGTGTTGAATGTTGCTCCATGTAAACAGAATAACCTGCAAAACGGAGGAAACTCCAGAACAAGGTAAAGTGGATGCCCAAACACACAGTGCTTTGTTTCACAGACCTGCAATTGCACTCACAGTGTTAAATAAGTTCCACTGACTTACTTCTGAAGGATTTGTCACCAGTCGCTTAAAGCACTCCAACAATTCCAACTCCCTCGGGACTTTCTTTCCCGTTCTGATACAGAGCAGTCCATCCTACATTGAGGCTGAATGTTTTGTTTGGCTGCCCACGATGAAATGAACATTGCTTTCTGGCATGGGAGGAGCTGGGATTAGATAATAAATCGGCAGTGTACCAGTGTCACTTCTGGCAGAGCACGTTGCACACTCTGGGTGAAGAAGGTTTTCAACTGTATGGAACCTAGGATAGCATTCCAGCACAGTACTATGGGACCACTGCACTGTCCAAGATGCCCTCTTTTGGACAAGACATTAAAAAAAATCCTTGAGAATACTTTCCTCCTCCATACTGACTGGTATTTTATCAGGTTGCTGTTGATAGAAGCTTACTGAGCTCAATTTAATTTCTGTGTTTCCCATCTCACTGCAAGAACTTCCCTGCCAAGATATTTTCATACTTGCAAAGAGCTATGAGGTATTAAAGTGCTATAGGAATGCAAGTTTGTCTTTATAATTTTGTCAGCTAGACAGGCTGTGAGCCGCAACATCTGTAGAATTGCTTGTCTGCCTTTGATGCACCATTACCAATGCCTATTTTAACTTATCTTTCCAACATGAATGTCTCCAATCCAAATATCTTTCCTCAGATTTACATTTTTTTTAAATCAATCATTACAAAATACAATCAGGATTTGCTCTGTTGACAATAAATCCTCTCTTTGCAAATTGAAAGTTCTGTAAAAGCTAATGAATAAATTTTTCTGCTTTGTTGCCTTTTTTATGATTTGACTGGACACAAGAGAACAATATACCAGGGATTATCACGGGTATGAGAGAATGTTAATTGCCCTCGTTCTGAAATTTTTTCACATGCAAAAATTCCACAAAAAAAATGGACTTTAACATTCAAGTACAATGACTACAAAATTAGATGTACACCTCTACTTGGATACATAATCAAGGAGACACTTTTCACTGGGAATAAATGATATGGTGCTAGCCATAAAATAAAATTAATCCAAATTAACCTGCCTTACGTTGACCTCCATGTGTGATCTCTGAAATTATCATTCAAGGTAGTTGTTGAATTTTTACAACCTGCCACCAGTTTCATCAATTACCAGGTGATTTTATTCAAACTTTTTATTGTCATGTAATAAAACAAAAAGTAATATTACACAAAATTGCCTTTATCGTGAGGCAGATAAAGATTCGCCATGAACTGAAATTGCCCGGTGCCCCTTACAGTCAGAGAAAGAGTCCGTCCCCCCACCCAGAGTCACCAAGTGTCTGTGGATTCGCTTCCAGTGCCCCCACAGCCTCTGCAGCCTCACAGACTCTAGTCCAAACCATTGGCATCCCAAGCTCCAGATCCAAACGTCTGACACAATCAGGAAGCCTTTAGTGCCCTCAGTGCCTTCAATCATCTTGATTCTGATACCTTGTACCCTTCAGCCAGTCTAGAGTCAGTCTCCAGAAGTCCTCAACCCAACGTGAGTACTTTGACTCCAGCCGCCCGCAGCCTGTGTGGGCTCCTCGCCTCGAGTCAGTAACAGCCCACGGCCAGTGTGTTCTTCAGCTTCAGAGCCCCTCAATCATTCCATGACTTCAATGAAGATGAAGACCTCGCAATAATTTGGCTTGCCTACCATTAACTGTAGGATAAGTTGGACATAATAGAAATGTAAGGTTAAAGTTAATGTTTAATTTATTGAATCACAGAATTCCAAGCTGTGGGCCACATCTCATTAATCCTGCTGTAAAAGAATCTTAGCAAAACCAACAGCATTCCATTAATTGGTTGAAGTAAGGCTCCAAGAGAATCCCAACAAATTCCATTTACTCTCGGTATAAACAAATCCAAGGTATCTTGCTGATCAACATTTTCAAATCTCATGGAGAAAAATGGTTAAAATTCCCTCCCACTGTAGAGATTTCAAACATCCAGCTGTGCTGTGGCACATCTATACCATTCCCTGCTGGGATCGTGGAATTATTGCTCCAGCTAAAGTACTGACATCCAGTTCAGCAGAACATGTTTAAACTGCATTAAAGTCAGTCTACAAGGTCCAACATTTGACACTAGATCTGGAGTGTACAGCCTAGACAGTCCATCTCTTACAGTACAAACTGACCGACAATCTTCATCTCAAACAGTAAACGGTAAAGGAGTAAAATCTTTACTTCTTGCTCATTCACAAGATATAGGAGCAGAAGTAGGCCCATCGAGTCTGCTCTGCCATTCCAATCATGAACTTATCCATCCACCCACTCATCTCCACTTCCTGGCCATGACTAATTGAATATCTGTCAATCTCTGCCTTAAATATGCCAAACGACCTTGCTTCCACAGCCTCCTGTGGGAACAAGTTTCACACACTCATGACCTTCTGGCTATTCTTCAGCAACTCAGTTTTAAATTGTTGCCCCTTTATCCTGCAGTTATGCCCTTCTGTCTGAGCATCCCCTACAATGGAAAACATCCTTGCCACATCTAATCTGACCAGGCCTCTCAGCATTTGAAATGCCTCTGTGAAGTCCCCCCTTATCCTTCTATACTCCAGTGAGTACAGTCCAAGAGTCGATAATTGTTCCTCACATACTAAACCTTCCATTCTTGGTATAATTCGAGTAAATCTTCTCTGAATCCTTCCCAACGCCAGTGCACCTTTTCTCAAATACGGCGCCCAAAACGGTACACAGGTATTCCAAGTGAGGTCTCACCAGTATTTTATAGTCTCAGCATTAAATCCCTGATCTATAGATATGAACACTAACATTTCATTTGCCTTCTTCACCACTGACTCAACCTGGAGGTAAACTTTCAGGGTATCCTACATGAGGGCTCCCAAGGTCTTTTGCCCCTTGGAATATTTAATTTTTTTCCCCATCCAAATGATAGTCTGCCCTTTATTCCTTCTACCAAAGCTCATGGCCAAGCACTTACCAACATTGTATTTCATTTGCCACTTCTCAGCCCATTCTCCTGATCTAAGTCTCTCTGCAGCCTCTCCATTTCCTCCTCACTACCTGCCCCTTCAGTATATTCGCCATCCCAAACCATACTAAACTTAGCAAATACTTCCTTTAATTCCTCCCCTATTATTCCATTGCACTGAATTCCTGCTAAAACCTTTCATTTCAAAATTTGATCTTGAATGTTATCAGGAGGAAAGCACAAATCCTACACTTTAAGCAATCAAAGAGCAAGGAAATAGAAAAGGAACCTTTATAGTCACTGCATCCTGTTGTCATGTGCTGATGTTATCATTTCACCTCCTTTCCTCGTGGAATAGTTTCTCAGGAAACAATTTCACAAGAGCCAAAGGTCACAGTTAGGTCATAGCATGCATAAATATTGAGAAGTGGATGGAAAATGGGAAACACAGAAAAAATGCTGGAGGGACTCGGCAAGTCATGTAGCATCTGTAGGAGGTAAGGATATATAACTGATGTTTTGGGCTTGAGCCCTTCTTCGAGTAAAAAATTCAGGCAGGCACCTGAATTCAAAGGAAAGAAAGGGGAGAGGGAGGAGTACAGACCAACAGACAAAAAGATGTTAATTGGGCATGGATAAGGAGACAGAAGAGGGAAGGTGAGAATTCTTGGGAGGAAAGGCCTCTGTGAATGAAGAGCTGGAGGAAAGGAGACAGAAGAAAAAGGGGGGGGGGAGAGAAAGATAGAGCTGAAGGAAGGAGACATAGGGAAAGATGGTGGGGTGGCGGTGGGGGGTGGGTGGCTAACAGAAACCAGAGGTCAATGTTAATGCCATCCAGTTGGAAATCGGAACCTTCCTTCTGTGAGAGCTGAATGACGCTGAGTTAGCTGAGAAATAAATCAACCAACCTAGAAATTTACAGGAACAGTCACATAACTGGGTTTACATCAGCACATTTGGGCAAATGATCTATTGACTTAATAACTACTACTCCAGGAAGCCTTGTGTCAAACTGTGTGGGACTGCATAATAAAATGTTTATTTCCCCAACCACTTGCTACAACAACAGCATAAATTTAACTAGCATCCTGAACAGATTATGCCAAAAATGTTTCACAGGAGCATTATCAAACCTAATTCAAGATGACAATTTTAGGGCAAGAAGTTTGGTCCAGAAGGTAGGATACAAGAAATTCTCTGCAGATACGGCAGAGAGACAGACTGAGGAAATCTCAGCAATCAGAGACTCTGTCACCAATGATTGTTCAGAGATGATCAATACTGCAGAATTGGATGATGGCAAAAACTGTGGAAGGTTCTAAGGCTGGAGGAACATAATAAATGGGAGCAGGAGTCGTCCATCCAGCCCGTCACGCCTGCTCCACCGTTCAATGTGATCATGGCTGATTTGAGGCTCATCTCCACCCACCTGCCTTTTCCCCATATCCCCTAATTTACTTTGAGTATTTAATTTAAAATTTTCATCCATACATGAAGACAGTTGCAAAATTGAAAAGCTACAAATAGAAAAAAATGCAAAACCATTAGACATTTCACAATGGTTAAATCCTCTACTCGCCCAACCCCTCCCACCCTAGAAACCCCAGAAGAAGAAAAAAAAAGACAAGAACAGAAAAGAGGGAAAAAAAGAAAGAAAAGTTAGGAAAGCAGAAAGGATTGCCGAAAGAGTGCCACTCACCACAAGCATCTCCAATACAAATTCTACTTAATTATTTAGAGAAGGTTAACACAAATTGCTAGGAATAGGAGAATATCTACAAATTTATACGTGAAATTCGTATATACAGGTGCCAAATTTTCAAAAATATATCATATTTATCTCGTAACTAATCTTCTCAATGGGAATACAACTATGCATCTCGGCATTCCATCATTCCCTACTTAAGTGGAATCTGATTTCCAAGTAACTGTTATATATTTTCTTGCCACTGTTAATGCTATTTTGACAAATTCTAATTGGTATTTAGATAATTTCTATCTTGATCTTGTCCCTATGATATTCCCCAATAAAAATAATTCTGGATTTTGTGGAAACTTAATTCCTGTAACCTGTTATAAAAAAAATTCCTAAATTTATCCAAAAATATCTTATCTTATCTTATTATAATAAATGTATTATTAATTGAATTAGAATTAGTCTCACAAAATATTTAAATGTGCCTTTTGATGAAATCACAAAAATTTGATCTTTTTAACAACAAAGAGTTGACTCTCCATCTATAAACCGATTCTTCTTTGTCAGGCGTTGCAACTGTCATTAATAAAGGTGAATGATCTGATAAAAATTCTCGCTTTATATTCAGTTTCAATAATCCTATCTTGTAAGTGTTACAGAGTTCTGTGCTGTGTATTGGCCTATGTGTTGTGTGGTTTTATGTTAAAAAGTGACAGTTTGCCTGAGAGAGCCAAGGTGAAGGTGGACTGCTGAGAGAGTGGGAGACGGACTGAGCATGTGCAGAAAATTATCTAAAAATTTCTGGACTTGGATGATAAATCACCACTGGGGGTGCTGTGGAGTGGTAGAAAGCCTAAAACATGAATCATCATCTTGAAGACAGTTTAGAATGTTGGGATTTCAAAAAGGGATGAACATTCCGAAGGCAGTCAGAAGGATCTGGACCAAACCAGTTGTTCCTCTCTCTGCAAGCAACGCAAGAAGACAACTTCGAATTTTGTGCTCTCTCTCACTCAAAGATCTTTTGGCTTCAGTTTACCAAACAAACTGAATTTTGTTTATAATCTTTGCTTCAGTTGAGATCGTAGTTTTGTGTGCTTTGTGTTTGTTTTGTGTCTAAGATTTTCTGTGGGCTGGTTGGAAATATAACTTAGACTTTAATTACATATGTTATATTTAGGCTGGGGAATTTATTAGTTTTACTCTGTTATAGAAATTTGCATAGTAACTAGTGGGCATTGTTATAAAGGGGGAGGGGAATTTGAAGGTGAATTTTTGTTAATAAAGTAATTGTTCATCTTTACCCCTATGTGATATGCCTTCTTTGTGGTTGCTGGTTTGATCTTGTAACACAATTTGGGGGCATCGTCTGGGATCAAACCAATTTGGAAACTTTAGGGACAATTGATTTGTGCTTA
Source organism: Narcine bancroftii (assembly GCF_036971445.1). NCBI lineage: Eukaryota > Metazoa > Chordata > Chondrichthyes > Torpediniformes > Narcinidae > Narcine > Narcine bancroftii. Next base: position 143,176,977 of record NC_091476.1, read on the forward strand.
GTTATCAGTCGTCTGAGTTTGACTCAACCTCCAGTTTGAAATTAAAAATAAACGGTGAGTGTATAAATCACCAGCAGAAAAACCAGCAACTATGAATATTGACCAGTTCATTGACCTTCAGTGGTTAATTTAAAAATGGCTAAAAAGTCAGAACTGATGGTTATAGTTGGAAAGTTAAAACTTCTTACAGTAAGAACTGGGATGAAAAAGAAGGAAATTGCCTGAAAGATTGTTAAGCACTATGTAGGAAAGGGGGTATTTGAAGAAGCTGCATTAGAACCATTTCCAAAGGAGAAAACTTCAGAGGAAGTAAAGTTGGCTTTGAGAAAACTAAAGTTAGAAGAAAAAAGAAAGGCAAAAAGGAAATTCGAACGGGAAGAAGTAAGACAGGCAGAAATGGAGGAAAGAGCAGCCGCAAGGGAGGAGATGGAGAAAGAATGGAAACATGAGCTAGAACTATCTAAATTGAGGCAGACCCTAACCCAAGGAGAGGGAGAAGCCCAAAGCCCACATGCTGGTCAAGAGGAGAGGTTTCTGGTCAGTAGAGAAGTGAAGTTAGATCCTCCATTTGAGGAAGCTGAAATAGACCAGTATTTTCAGCATTTTGAGAAAGTAGCTGTAAACTTAAAATGGCCACCAGACCTGTGGTCACTCCTGCTACAAAGTGTTCTTAAAGGGAAAGCCAAACAGGTATTTTCGTGTCTCACTGTAAAACAAGCAGCTGATTACGAATTTGTAAAGCAGGCTATACTCCAATCTTATGAACTAGCCCAGAGGCTTATAGACAAAAGTTTGGGAGTTTAATAAAGCAGCAACCCAATCTTACCTGGATTTTTCTTATAGGAAGCTTGTGTGTTTTGATCGGTGGTATGCCAAAATGAAAGTAGGAAATCATTTTGATTTATTGAGGGAAATCATTCTGATTGAGGAGATTAAAAAATCCGTTCCTGACGACATTCAAGTGTACTTTGCAGAGAAAAATATAAAAACTTGGCAAGAATTGGCTAACTTCGCAGAGGAATATGCTTTAACCCACAAGCCTAAGTGGACACCAGGGAAAACCTTTCAAAGGAATACTGCTGATAATCCAAGTAGAGTAGAAAGAAAATCTAGAAGTAAGTTTAAAGGAAGAGAGGAAGAGAAATGGGTGAAGGAAAAATTTTCGAGTGTTATTTGCCACTATTGTAAGAAGCCAGAGCACATAATAGCAAATTGTCCTGTACTGAAAAGGAAGAAAGAGGATGAGGTTGTACCAACTGCCTGTGTTCAGAGTGAGAAAGTTAGGGATATTTTTAAACCATTCATGACTGAAGGTTTCATTTCGGTTAAAGAAGGATCCAATTAAGTGCCAGTTAAAATCCTGCAGGATACTGGAGCAGCCCAATCGCTTGTATTAAGCAACGTTTTGAATTTTGGTGAGGAGACCGATACTGGAGATGTAAATTTAATTAAAGGCATTGGTGGTGAAGCAGAGCTTATACCTTTGCATAGAATAGTGATCAAATCAGACTTAGTTAATGGCCCGGTAACGATAGGGATAAAATCAAGTCTGCTGGTGGACAAAGTTTCTCTTTTGTTAGGAAATTATTTAGCAGAGGGTAAAGTCATACCTGTAGTGAAGCTCACAAGTAAGCCATTTGGTTTATGAGTCTGAAAAGGATTTGGAAATCTATCCTGCGTGTGCCATTACTAGAGCCATGTCTAGAAAAAAGGTAGAGGTAGAGAAAGTCTGTGATGATCCTGTAGTGGAGGCAAGCATTGAGGACAAACATAAGGATCCAGCTTTGCTGTTGTCAAGAGAATAATTAATAGCTAGACAAAAGCATGATCCTGATCTTGCTGGGATAAGAGATAAGATTCTGTCTAACCAGGAAATTGAAACTGTGCCAGTAAGTTACTTTGTTCAAGATGGAATATTGATGAGAAAGTGGAGACCACAAGTGATACCTGCCAGTGAAAACTGGGCGGTAATAAGGCAATGTGTAATTCCCAAAACTTACAGGAATGAAATATTAAAGTTGGCTCATAGTACACCTTTGGGAGATCATCTTGGAGAGAAGAAGACGGTAGAAAAGATAAGGAAACAGTTTTATTGGCTGAAATTAAGAAAGGATGTTGTGAACTTTTGTAGAACCTGTCACACTTGTCAACTGGTGAGCAAGCCAAGGACCACCAGTTGCACCTGTACAACCCATCCCTGCTTTCGGGGAGCCCTTCTCAAAAGTGATAGCAGATTGTGTTGGCCCATTGCCAAAATCCAAAGCAGGAAATGAATATTTGTTACCGCTCATGTACACAGCTTCAAGGTTTCCAGTGGCTATTCCCCTGAGAAACATTAAAGCAAAGACGATTGTGAAGGCTATGCTAACATTTTTCACACTGTTTGGCCTACCAAGGGAAATTCATTCGAACCAAGGGAGTAATTTTATGTCTGGAATATTTCAACAGGTGGTGTATGAATTAGGAGCCCATCAAATTGTGTCATCTGCCTATCATCCTGAAAGTCAAGGGGCCTTGGAAAGATTCCATTTAACTGTGAAAAATATGATGAGGGCTTATTCCATGGAAAATAATAAGGATTGGGATGAAGGAATCCATTTGTTATTGTTTGCTGTTAGAAAGGCCACTCAGGAGTCTCTTGGCTTTAGTCCATTTGAGTTGGTGTTTGGTCATGCAGTCAGGATCCATTACTATTGTTGAAGGAACAGTGGAAACATAATGATATACAATCAAATCTGTTGGATTATGTTTTCAAATTTAAAAACAGATTACATCAGACTTGCGAGATGGCAAGGAAAAATTTAAAAACTGCTCTGGGAAGAATGAAAATTCGGTATGATCAAAAAGCAAAAATTAGGGACATTAAACCGGGCGACAAAATATTGGTTTTGTTTCCAATGCAGTCAAACCCTTTGAGAGCTTAGTTTTCAGGACTATATAAGGTGAAATCAAAAATTAACCTGGTCACCTATGTCATTGAGAACGAAGAGAGACACAGGTCTGTCACGTGAACATGCTTAAACCTTACTTTGAGAAAATGACTGAGGAGGAGACTAGGATTCCAAACAAGGTGCTAGTTATAGAGGAAAGTAAGGAGGAGATAAAGTTTGGGGAAGGTCATGGAGCACAGAAAGTGATAAGCCCCAGGCTGGAAAATTCTATAGTTTTGCAAAACTTAGACACCAAGTTAATGCATTTGACTAAATCGGAAAGGGAAGAAATGAAGACATTACTTATGAAATTTAAGGGTATATTCCCAGATGTTCCAAGAACAACTACTGTGACTTGTCATGATGTGGAGGTCAGTGATTAAGTAGCATCCTTACCAAGTTAATCAGGAAAAGAGCAGATTGTTGGATCAAGAGGTGGATTATATGCTCAAAAATGACATCATCTGAAAATCAAGTTCAAATTGGAGTTCACCATGTGTTCTGGTGCCTAAGCCAGATGCCTCAATTAGGTTTTGTACAGATTATCGAAAGGTAAACATGGTGACAAAGATTGATGCAATCCCTATTCCCAGAATAGATGATTGTATAGATAAGGTGGGGAAGGCTAAGTTTCTTACAAAGATTGATCTCTTAAAAGGATACTGGTGTGTTCCTTTGACAGAGAAAGGCAGGGAGATTTCTACATTTGTTACACCTTCGAGATTGTATGAGTATAATGTTATGCCTTTTGGGATGAAAAATGCACCTGGCATATTTCAGAGAATGATTAATGCAGTAATTCACAGTTTAGAGCACACAGGAGCCTATATCAATGATTTAGTAATTAGTACGGATACATGGGAAGAACACATGCTTGAATTAGAGCAGTTATTTCAGAGACTGGTGGAAGCACACCTCACAGTGAATTTGCATAAGAGTGAGTTTGGACATGTCACTGTAATTTATCTGGGTTATGTGGTAGGGACAGGGACAGATGGCACTAGTTGGAGCGAAAGTATTGGCTATCACTGTGTTCCCTATCCCCGGTAATAAGAAAGGTCTTCAGAGAGATTGTAGATTTTGTAAAAACTTTGCAGAAATTGCACTCCCATTAACAAAACTACTTGGAAAGAAAGAAAAATTTATCTGGTCAGATGCATGCCAGGAAGCGTTTCTGAAGTTAAAGGCCATTTTATGCCATCAGCCTGTACTTGTGTGCCCTAACCATGAAAAGCCATTCTCTTTAGCCGTAGACACCAGTGACAAAGTGGTTGGTGCTGTACTCTTACAGAAGAAGGATGGTGATGGAGTAGAACATCCTATTTCATACTTCTCGAAAAAGTTTAACGACCGTCAATTATATTATTCAACAATTGAGAAGGAGTTATTGGCGCTTGTTTTAGTGTTGCAACATTTTTATATGTATATTTGAACTGCTCAAAAACCATTAATAATATATACTGATCATGATCCATTAGTTTTTCTGTCTAAAATGAAAAATAAGAACAGATGGTTATTGAATTGGAGCTTACTATTACAAGAGTATGATTTAATTATTGCATCATAAAGGGGACAGATAATGTAATAGCAGATTGTTTGTCATAATGTTAATCTGGGTAGATATGAATCTAATCACATACTTATTGTAAAAAAAAATGGAATATTTATTTTATTTATGTATTACTTCCATTAATTGTTAAAAATTTGTTCTTGTGGACCAATTTTATTTAGCAGGGGAGGTGTTACAAAGTTCTGTCCTGTGTATTGGCCTATGTGTTGTGTGGTTTTATGTTAAAAAGTGACAGTTTGCCTGAGAGAGCCAAGGTGAAGGTGGACTGCTGAGAGAGTGGGAGACGGACTGAGCATGTGCAGAAAATTATCTAAAAATTTCTGGACTTGGATGACAAACCACCACTGGGAGGTGCTGTGGAGTGGCAGGAGCCTCAGAGCATGAGTCATGGTCTGGAGGACAGTTTAGAATGTTGGGATTTCAAAAAGGGATGAACATTCCAAAGGCAGCCAGAAGGATCCGGACCAAGCCAGTGGTTCCTCTCTCTGCAAGCAACACAAGACAACTTCGAATTTTGTGCTCTTTCTCACTCAAAGATCTTTTGGCTTCAGTTTACCAAACAAACTGAATTTTGTTTATAATCTTTGCTTCAGTTGAGATCGTAGTTTTGTGTGCTTTGTGTTTGTTTTGTGTCTAAGATTTTCTGTGGGCTGGTTGGAAATATAACTTAGACTTTAATTACATATGTTATATTTAGGCTGGGGAATTTATTAGTTTTACTGTTATAGAGATTTGCATAATAACCAGTGGACATTATTATAAAAGGTGAGGATTTTGAATTAAAGTTTGAAGGTGAATGTTTGTTAATGAAGTTAATTGTTCATCTTTACCCCTGTGTGATATGCCTTCTTTGTGGTTGCTGGTTTGATCTTGTAACAGTGTGCAGACAAATCAATTCTAGAATAAAAATTATGTCTGTTTGAAAAGGAAGAATACTCTCTCTCTCTCTTGGATGCAGTCTTCTCCATACATCTATTAAATTCAGTTATCTCATTAATGCCAAAGTGATTTTTAAATCTATCCAACCTTGTCTTTAATATATTTACTGAGGTAGCTTCCACTGCTTCAGTGTGCAGAGAATTTCATAGATTCTCCATTCTCTGGGAAAAGAAGTTCCTCCTCATTTTGTTCCTAAATCTACTACCCTGAATCTTGAGGCTATGTCCCCTAGTTCTGGACTCTCCCACCAATGGAAACAACTTACCTACCTCTATTTTATCTATGCCTTTCATTTTGTTTTATAAGATCCCCTCTGTGTCTTCAAAGTTTCAGTGTGCCCAGACCCAGATTACTCAATCTCTCCTCATAGGTTTACCTGCACTATTGTATTTTCCTTTTGGCTTTGATTCAAGGTGCTCCACTCAAGCTACACACTGAAACAAGGTGCTCACACTGCACAAACTATGAACGATCCAGAGGGTGAGCATTCCTAAGACTTTGGACCCAAAATCCACAGTACTCCAGAGTTACCAGAGTCACTGGTTGGGTGCAGAGAGTTCCCAGGAACTCGTTGATTGCAAAATACTAAGGGGTCATCACATGATCATATCTGTTCTGACCTGTAATGACACATCAACTAACGTCATTCAAACAATGATTAACTGCTCATGGTGACTGCTATGGAAGCTTCCTCTGTGCACAAATGGGATGTTAGACAGCCCATATTTTAAGAATTACCACCCTCAAAAAATACTTCAGTGAGGATGAAGCATTTTCTGTTCTTTGAAAAGGTCAACGCTCACAGTGCCTTTCTGAATACTCAGAAGGTTTAATCAACAAGTGCTTTGAAGCCACTTTCCCTGAAAGTGTTGTCACATGGATAGGATTGACTACCTCGAAGCTTCTTAAATGAAATTATTTTATCTGCTTTCACCTTAACCCTGGCAGCCTGCTTCAGATACCTACTTCTCTGTGTAAAAGAACTGTCCCACATGTCTCCCTTAAACATATCCTTTCCCTCTTCTCTGAAAGTGACAATCCAGGTGGATAAGGTTGTAAGAGAGTTTTTAGCAAATTGGCCTTCATAAATCTAAGTATTGAATATAGGCTTTGGGATGATGTGGCAAAGTTGTATAAGACATTGGTGAGGTCAAATTTGGAGTATTGTGTTAATTATTGGTCAACTAACTACAGGAAAGATATCAATAAGATTTATTAGGGTGTTGCCTGGACTTCAGGTAAAATAAAGGTAGGCTTTTTCCACTGAGGGAAGGTGAGATACAAACCAGAGGACATGGGTTAAGGGTGAAAGGGGAAATGTTTAGAGGGAGTATTAGGGAGAACTTCTTCACACAGAGAGTGGTGGGAGTGTGGAATGAGCTGCCAGCTGAAGTGGTGAACGCGAGCTCAATTTTAATATTTAAGAAGAATTTGGACAGGTACATGGATAGGGAGGTATGGAAGGCTATGGACTGGGTGCAGGTCAGTGGGACTATGAATAAGAATGGTTCAGCACAGACTAGAAGGGCTGAGGGCCCTGTTTCTGTGCTGTAATATTCTATTGTTCAAAAAAGACGTTAATACAGTACAGCATACAGATTTCACAACATTTTCATCTGTACAAAGGTACAAGTGCACTTCACCCTGGCTCGATTGTAAAACCTGTGTTCAATGTGCCCCAAGAATTATTTCCCATCCACATGGTTCTACATTAAGTGAGTTTTTAAATCAACTTGCCCATATATCACTTTAATGAACTGGCCTTCACAAGTTCATACAGTTGACATACATACAACTCTCTGTAACTACATTCTGGACTTCCTAAAAGAAAGACCACGGTCTGTCCGGGTTGGTGGCAGAATATCAAGTACTATTATGCTGACCACTGACGCACCTCAGGCCACGTCAGCAACAACAATGAGTTGCACTACAGAGAAGAGGTGGAAAATCTCATGAGATGGTGCGAGAGGAACAACCTGAGTCTCAACGTGGACAAGACAAAGGAGATGACTGTGGACTTCCAGGAACAACCACCCTCCACTACACATCAGCAATTCTGAAATAGAGAGAGTGTAGAGTTCACTTAACTAGTTTCCTATTGTAGACACTCAACATCTCCTCACTTGTCAGGAAGGCGCAACAGCAATTGTATTTCCTGAGAGGATTGAAGTGGGCAAGGGGACCAGTTGTCGTCATGTCAAACTTCTACAGGAGCTTTATGGAGAGTGTCCTTGCTGGCTGCATCACAGTGTGGAATGGTTGCTGCAGAGAAATGGATTAAGGGTCAATCCAGATGACCATAAGAGTGGTAGAGAGGATCACTGGAGTCTCTATGCCCCCCCCCCCCCCACCATAGATGTGATATATCGGGATCTGAAGAGGGTGAGCAAAATCATTGAGGACCCCTTCCACACTGCACACAGCATCCTTCAGCTGCCCCCAACAGGGAAGAAATACAGGAGTGTCAGAACCAGCACCACCAGGCTAAGGAACAGCTTCTTCCTAAGGGCAGTGAGGAACTCTTCACACTAACCATCCGAGGCTGTCATGAAAAGAATATTTATTTATTTGTATAGATGAAATACTTGTCCTGCATAAGTATTGTCTGTATGTGTGTTATGTCTGATTGTATATCTGCGTGTTTTGTACCGAGGACCGGAGAATGCTATTTTGCCAGGTTATACTTGTACAGTCAGATGACAATAACTTGACTGAACCTTAGCATTAAGACAGTGCATTGGCACATCCTGTGTCTACAAAGGTAACTAACAAAGCAGGCCTATATTACATGATTCTTACATCCACTCTGTACTTGATTAATGCAGGTCAAGTATAGACGTGCAGACTCTGGGAAAACAGGCCTGTTTCTGTATCACCTCCCACACTGAAAGTAGCAGACAGGCCAGAATGTGACCACAATCCCCTCAAGCTGTGTGCAATTTGCAGTCGGGAGAGCCGCAACAGGTCGCAGGCTGCTGGATACTGACTCATGGGAACCAGGCATTGGAGTCATGATCCTGAGGGCAACAAGAGCTCCTGAATGGCCTTGGGCAGTGAAGGCTTCCAGATCATGTCAGAGGTTAGATCGGGAGCTTGGGGTGCCGATGAATCAAACAGGAACCTGTGCAGCTGCAGAGGCTGTGGGAACACTGGAGGTGAATCCACAGGCTCTCAGTGAGTCTGAAGGGATTCTCTTTTGCTTCTCTTTCTTGTACAGTAAACAGCACTGGGTGACACTCATGGTGACTCTTTGCCTTACAGCAGGCAGAAGATAAAGTATACCATGCATTTTTCATTTCTAATGTATTATTAAGTGACAATAACAGCAACTGTGAACCTTGGACCCTTTCTCTCCAGCCTAACATTTAGATGTTTCCTTTCCTTCCAGGTCTAATGTTTTTCCTTCCACAGATGCTGCCTGACCTGTTAAGTGTTTTCAGCACATTCTGTTTTTAATTTCAAGTTCACGACATAAGCTGATTTTTTTTTATTTTTAATTTCCCTCTGGTTATCAGCTGTCAAAGCCTGGGAAATAGGCTTGCCTCGAGTTTTGGGATCTTCAGCAGCAATAAATCGACTGAGTAGAAGCAAACTCAAATGGATCCTATTTTAGGAACTAGAGGCCAAAACTCGGGCAATTCTATACATTGAGTTCAGGAGTGAATTTTCAGGCATTCAGCGCTCCTCACTCTGTCCAAACCTTCACGACTTTAACAAGACCTCGAGACCTTAAGGCACAGGGAGCAGAAATAGGCCATTCATCATCTGCCTTGCCATCATGAGCTGATCCATTTTCCTAATCAGCCCTCTGCCCGGCCTTCTCCCCTTAATTTGGCTAATCAAGAACCTTCAATCATTGCCTTAAATACACCCAATGACCTGGCCTCCACAATTGACTGTGGCAACAAATTCCACAGATTAATCACCATCTGGCTGAAGAAATTCCTACACATCTCTGTTGTAAGAGGACGCCATTCAATCCTGAACTTGTGCCCTCTTGACTGAAACTCCTCCAACATGGGAAACAACCTTTCCACATCTACTCTGTCCACGCCTTTCAACGTTCAAAATGTTTCAATGAGATCCCCCCACCTCCCCCATTCTCCTAAATTCCAATGAGTTCAGGCCAAGGGCCGTCAAATGCTTGACTCAATCAAATCCCTGCTCCAATGAGAATGATGTCAGTTTCCCCAGTCTCCCCACAGAACTGTAATCAATGATGTCATCTAAGATGTCACATTGTGACTTCTGGAAATATATTTTTAGATGCCGTCCAATCCATCCTCAAGAAAACAAACCATCTATTTGTGGTTATTTTAAATAATGACAAGCAGTGAGAATTTGAATTGCTCCTGCTTTCTCTTAAAGGGATGTTGCCTAAATCTAATCTAAACCTTTCGATTCTTTCTTGCGAATGAATGTTGTCGAAACAAAAAATTGATGGAGGAAGTCCTAGGGCCTCGCAGCATCCATAGGAGGTATGTTCCCGACATATTGGGCCTGAGCCCTTCGTCAAGGTACAAGTCAGCAGGTTCGTGTGTCCTTGGTTTGGCTGATCATGAACAAGTGAAGCTGCTGAGTTGATATCAGAACACAGTCAGTATTTTCCTCAGCCTATTTTCTGACTCTCGCCATAGAAAGAAAAATCGATTAAATTACTGTTTGTCGCCAAATGGCTTCCATTTGGAAAGATAAAGAATAAAGGCACTAGTGAGACCTCACTTGGACCATTGTGAGCAGTTTTGGGCTGATATTGGAGAAGGTTCAGAGGATGTTCACTTGGATGATTCCAGGGTTATCATATGAGCAGCTCTTGAGAGCTCTTGGCCCATACTCACTGGAAGTTGGGAGAATGAGGTGGGGGGGGGGGAGGTCCTCATTGGAACAGTTCAAATGTTGAAAGGCATGGACAGAGTAGATGTAGAATGATTGTTTCCCACGGTGGGAGAGTCTAGGACAAGAGGGCACAACTTCAGGATTGAAGATTGAAGGGTGTCCTCCTACAACAGAGATTCGGAGAAATTTCTTTAACTAGAGGGTGGGGTATCTGTGGAATTTGTTGCCACAGGCAGTTGTGGTGACCAGGTCACTGGGTGTATTGATTAGCCAGGGCATCAAATGTTATGGGGAGAAGGCTGGGCAGTGGAGCTGAGTGGGAAAATGGATCAGGTCATGATTAAATAGTAGGAAAGACTCAATGGGCTGAATGGCCTATTTCTCCTCCGATGACTTATGATCTTGATCCTTTGCAAAAAAATATTTTACCTGCAAAAAATAAATAGCAACGGCAGGAGTGTAACATACTGTTTCCATCTCTCGTCTTGATCTGCATAGACAATAATTGCATGCCAGACAGAGACTGTTCTAAACCACTGTTGCACAATCAGCTTATTTATTCCAGTCAATTCAGCATGGTTACCCAGGCTCTGATTTTCAGATTTATTGTCAAAGTACATACTTGACAGAACATACAACCCTGAGATTCTTTTTCCTGTGAGCTAGGCAGAATTACCACTTAATGGTAGTTAAAGAAAACAGTACACAGCATATATGTGTAATCAAACAATGAACTAACTGTGAACAACTGACTCTGCTATACAGAGAGGGGAAAAAAATAAAGTGCAAAAGGAAGAACCTTTAAATGAGTGCCTGATTGAGTTTATTTTTGAGGAGACTGATGGTGGAGGGGTAGCAGCAGTTCTTCAAACTGGTGGTATGAGTCTTGTGGCACCGATACCTCTTTCCTGATGGCAGCAGTGAGAAATTAGCATGTTCTGGGTGGTGTGGATCCTTGATAATTGCTGCTGCTTTCCGACGGCAGCGTTTCCTGTAGATGTTGTCAATGGTGGGAGGGTTTTGTCTGTGATATACTGGGCTGGGTCCACTATTTTTTCGGAGGGCTTTGCACTCAGGGGTATTAGCATCCCAGTACCAGACCGCATAACAGCTGGTCAGAATCCTTTCCACCACACATCTGTAGAAATTTGCCAGGATTTCTGATGTCATACAAAACCTTTGCAAATGCCTGGGGAAAGAGAGGCACTGACGTACTTTCTTCACAATGCCATGTGTGTGGGGTCCAGGAAAGATCCTCTGAGATAGTGATGCCCAAGTGATCCTCCAATGGTCACTGGATCCTACACTGGATGATTACATTTCTTCTATAACTGTTCATTTGGCACATTAAATATTCCTGGGCTGATGTTGTCGGGAGTTTCAACACAATGGTGACAAAGACTGAAGGAGACAACTAGCTTTGAGTCAAGGGGCATAAAGGGCTCACAGCTCAAAGTACTTGTCCAGCTTTGAAATGCTTGGCAAGTCTGTCACTGACATGCACTGGAGTGACCATTCAGGGTGAGAAAAATGCATATTTCTGGTTGACAAGACAGGCAAAGGTCATTATTAAGAGGGAGAGCTTGGTTGAGAGAAAGTTCCTCAGGCAAACAGATGTTTCTGCAAAGACCAATTAAAATTTTGGTTGGAAAATGGCAAAAAGAAAGTGAACCAAGAGGGCAAGAAGATAGATTTGGTTTGGCATTGAGTTGGGATTAAACAACTCTCTTCAGTATCGTGGTTAGCGCAACGCTATTACAGCGCCAGTGACCTGGGTTTGAATCCGGTGCTGTCTGGAAGGAGTTTATACAATCTCACCTGGTTTCCTGTGGGTGCTCCGGTTTCCTCCCACACTGGAAAACCTTCTGAGGTTGTAAGTCATTTGGGGTATTTGGGCAGCACAGGCTTGTGGGCCAGAAGGGCCTGTTACTGAGCTGTGTGACTAAATTTAAACATTTTAAATGGCCCCCTTCTCTGCTCCAAACACCTCCACTTCCAGGTTATTTAAAATTTAAAGTTAAATTTGCCGCAGACAATGGAGGATTGTTTGGTGCATCATCATGTTTGACCATTCCACGGAACAAAGCAACTGAACAAGTAAAAAATGCCTGCGCTGCCCAATTACACCCAATTGATCTACAACCCTGGTACATTTTGGAGGATGAGATGAAACCAGAGCACCTGGAGTAAACCCTCGCAGACACGAGGAGAACAGAGAATATAAAAACTCCTTATGGACAGACAGCGCAGGATTTAAACCCGATCATTGGTGCTGTAACAGCAGTGGGCTAACCACTACACTAACCGTGCTGCCCAATCTCATCGTTATCAGGACAGACACTTCCAAGAAAGGCCATGAAGAGGAAAAGACTCAATGACTAAACTCATACAAGATCAACAAACTCCTGCAAATAGGAGTGTGATAATCTATGGAATGAATATTGGGCAGAAAGAACACGCCAACCTTTTGCAAAAGACTGAAGTACAAGTCCGAAGATCCCTGAAGTTGGCATCATGGTAGACAAGGTGGTGGAGAAGGCATGAAGGAAGCTTTCCCCATTGCAGAACTGCATGAAACCAGAAGCACAGGTTTAAGATCAGAGATAAGAGAGCAGATCTGAAGTGTGATCTTGTTTGCTCAGAGGATGGCTGGAATTGGAATATTTTGTCCAAGGGGGTGATGGAGGCGAGACACTCGCAAAACTTGAGAAGTATCTAACCATGCACTGGCATAGAAAGGGATGGACCAAGTGGTGGTAAATGGGATTAGTGTAGATGGATACTTAATGGTCAGCATGTATATGGCAGGCAGAAAGTCAGGTTGGTAGCAAGGAAGGGCTGTTTCCAGTATTCATTAGGCACATAAACGATGTGTGCATGTGCACCTTTCCAAAGGAAGTCAATCTTAATTCAACTTTCATGCTTCTTCTGCAGGTCTACAAAGGTCTCCTTCAGCAGGACACAACAGACTACAAGGGTTCAGTTTAACATCTCCTCAACAAACAAGCATTTCTATGGCACAGCAATGTATCAATCTAGATTGTGCCCTCAAATTTCTATAAGGGGACCAAACCCCAAACGATCTAATTCCCAAGTAAGAATGCACCACTGAATCACAGGTGACACACAAGAGGCTCAGTGTGCAGAAAAGTTTTCTTTTTCCAACTCTGTTCTCAGGATGAACTACACAATAATGAACTGCAGTGTTATCCAATAGTTTGTCATCAAATTGTTCAACTCCATGGACAACAGAGGGCTGTCTGCACATCATCATGTTTGACCATTCCACGGAGCAAAACAACCGAATGGGTAAAAAAATGCAAGTGTTTATCAAGCTACAAAGAGGAAGGTCCTTTGAGACACAAAACATTTCACTCCCTAAAATGACTGGTTAGGATTAATTACTTTGATTAATTATTGATGATAACCTCAAGGCATATGCTTCTGATGGTGAATGAAATGAAATTGCTCAAGGCAACCTCTGGCTGGCAACACCGGGTGGTGGATTACACTTTCAGAGCTGTCTTCCACTCATTTTCACATGCACCTTTTCACGCCCATGCAATGGGTGGGGTCTGAATTTTATTTGGTGATGTTCCTAGCATTCAGGAAATACCTGGGTGCACACTTGCCACATTGCAACCTGCAAGGGCGCAGATTGAGGGTCGTAGAATGGGCTTGGGCAGAGTAGACATTCTTCAGCCAGAACAATAGAAACGTCCTCCTCCCATACACTAAATTTCTACTATATATGTGGTCACTTCATGAACACTTCATTCAGGACAAATCTAATTCAGTGGCTTTACCCAAAATGACACCGTTCAGGATTGTTCAACCATCACCCCTTCAAAACAAACCAGTTGAACTCTTCCCTGGATGAATTATTTGCCAATTAGCTGCTTAGATTATGTATGCTAATAATTAGCCTGCTATAAAGCAAATCTCAGAGGATGCTGGTGCCCCTGAGATGTGCAAGAGGCTGTAGTGAGTTTGTGACTCCATGATTAGGACAAGTCTACAATAGGATTGAAGCTCTCTCTCTCTCTCTCTGGTGCCCAACTGGCACAGTGCCAAGAGTAAGCATTGTGCCAGGTGAGATTTCCACTTCCTTTATGGACACTGTTTGCTCAGTTGCATGGCAAAGCAAAATCCTGCTGATAAATCATCACCCCCACCTCCCCCCCCCCCCACCCCTTGGCAGCTGGCACAGCATTTGATAGAATGCCCATATCACAGTCGGGAGATTGTGAGCTGACATAGCATGGTTCCTGGGCAGTCTAAGGCAATTGCTGCAGCTGGAAGTCCATGAGAGAAGGTTTAAAATAGTGCACACAAACGTGGCCAACTTATCCTCTGTTCAGCTGTAAACTCTTCGTCCTTTTATTTGTGATTAATTGGTCAGATTTACAGCTGAGCACAATGCCTACTTTTCTTCAGAGCCACACCCAAGATACCAGGCATGTTCAGAGCTAAACATCATGCTGTGCTCTTTAAAGGGGAAAACGCAATAACGTAGCATTACAAACTCATGACATGACCACACCATAACACTGCAACAAACCTCCAAAAGTGTATGGGGATTGTGGTTTAAATTTAGACACAGCACAGTAACAGGCCCCACTGGCCTATGAACCAGTGCCGCCCAAAGGCACCCAGTTGACCTACAATCCTCTATTTTTTGAATGGTGGGAGGAATCCAGAGGCCCTGGGGAAAACCCACGCAGACATGGGGAGAACGTACAAACTTCTTTCTGACAGCGGTGGACTCAAACCCAGGTCACTGGCACTGAAAGAGCCTTTCGCTGACTGCTATGCTAACTGTGCCATCCTGGTTTATGGGCACACTGATGCAACCCTGTTGTGCTCTGGCGCTAATGGAGATTGTGGAAGAGAAGTTATTACCAATCTTCACTGATTGTGGGCTGGAGGTGAGGAAATCCATGATCCAATTACACAGCAGGGTGTTAACTCCTAGGTCTTGGAGTTTGCTGATCAGTTTTGAGGGGATGATGCCAAACTGTAGTTGATAAAGAGCATCCTGATATATGCATCTTTGCTGTTCAGTTGTTCCAGGGCTTTATGTAGAGCCAGTGAGATGGCCATAGACCTGCTTCTACAATAGGCGAACTGGAATGGATCCGTGTCACTGCTCAGACAGGAGCTGATTTGTTTCATCACCGGCCTTTCAAAACACTTCATCACTGTTGATGTAAGTGCTACTGGTCGATAGTCATTAAGGTAGGTTACGGTGATCTCCATCAGTACCAGAGCACCACAGGACTGTGTTCTTATGCCCTTGCTCTACTCATTTTACAACTACGACTCTGTAGCTCGGTACACCAATAACATCATTTATAAATTTGCCAACGGTACCACGGTAGTGGGTTGTATAAAGAATGGAGATGAGTCAGCGTACAGGATGGAGATTGAAAACTTGGCGAAATGGTGCACCAACCACAACCTTGCACTCAATGTCACCAAAAGTAAGGAGCTGATTGTTGACTTCAGGAAAGGAAAGCCAGAGGTTTACAATCCATTGTACATTGGTCATTGGGGAATCAGAGGTGGAGAGGGTGTGGTGGTACACCACTGGCCTACTCCAGGGGGCAACCTCTGTACCTGCAGGAGTGTAAGTGGACAGGACAACGCCTGGCCGGCTGTCAATCAGTCAGCCTGAAGGGATCAAGCACCACCCGGTCGGGTGTCAATCACCCTCCCGAGGCCTCACTCAGAGTTGCTGCAGCTACAGCCAGCCTGGCTCTGTGGAAGTCTTTGTGGATTAAAGCCTGTTGTACAGTCTTTACCTTGTGTGTGTCTGATTCTGGCTAACAGTGCACCATAGAGGGTGAGCAAATTTAGGTTCTTCACTATCTCAGAAGATCTTTCCTGGACCCAACATACCAATACATTGTGATGAAACCAAGTTAGCACCTCTACTTCCTTGGAATTTGGTATGGTACCAGTAACCCTGGCAAATTTCTACAGATGTGTGGTGGAAAGTGTGCTGACCAGTTCCATCATGGTCTGGCATGGGGACACCAATCTAAGTGTAAAGCCCTCCAAAAGGTACTGGACACAACCCAGGACATCAGAGACAAAACCCTCCCCACTATTGAGTACATCTACTGGGTATGTTGCCATTGGAGGGCAGCATCGATCATCAAAGACCCACACCACTCAGCACACACTCTGTTCTCACTGCTGCCATCAGGAAAGAGGTATAGGTGCCACAACACTCACTGTGCTGAGACAATGCTGTTCTTTCAATCTCCAATCTCCAATACTGTTCCTTTTCCCAGGGAGCGGAATCTAAAATTAGATGGCTTAGATTTAAGGTGAGAGAGGAAAGGTTTAGAAGGGACTTGAGGAGTATTTTCTTCACACAGAGGGTGGTGGGTATATGGAACGTGTTGCTAAAGAAAGTGGTGGAGGTAGACACAATTGTAACATCTGAGAGACATTTGGACAGGTACATTGGAAAGAATGTTTAGCGGGGATCTGGACCAAATGCAGACATATGGGACTCACTTGGGTCGGCAAGGACATTGGGCTGAAGGGCCTGTTTCAATGCTGTAGAACTGTTTCTTATGACTGCCTCTGAGATAGATGCAAAAAAAAAAGCAGGAATATCTCTCAGGAATGCTGGAGTCAAGGGATCGCTCAACACAACAAAATAGAGATTATCTGTTCATTGGCTCATTTGGTGCTTGTGGAAGATTCCTGTGTACAACTGGCTACTGGATTTTCTCATATTATAACAGTGAGTAAACCAAATAAACCTCTTTATCAGTATTGTAGTGCTTTGCAATGGGCTTCAGAGAAAGCAAGTCACAGAACATACAGCCACAATTCGCAATGAATGGTTAAAAGTGCATGACAAGGAAAGGACTGTTGTGTCAGAACAAACAGAGCTTTCTAACCTGGCTCCCTGCTCTGGCCCATTCAAGATGCCACTTTGTCTTGCCAACACACCACACACTCTGTACCTGAATCAGGTGGGTTTTGATTCCCAAATATCAACTTGCCTGCTCCCCTGCCCAACTGCTTCTGGGTATGAATGGACAGAGTTCAATGATTCTGTGAAGTGAACACCTCCCTGAGATTCCAAGAATACCCAGAGTGTGCTGATGTCAGAAGAGCTTTGTATGTAGGAGCCAGAGCCAAGAATGATGATTAAACGAACAGGTTTGTCAAGTTGTCCTCTGCAACCCACTATGAGAAGCAGGTGGAAAGAGAGGACACTCAGCCCTCTGAGCTGATTCTATCGTTCAATGACATGTGTCTCAATCCGATATAAATGGGAGCTGCATGGTTAGTGCAATGCTGTTAGAGCACCAGCAGTCGGGACCTGGGTTTAAATCCAGCGCTGTCAGTAAGGAATTTGTACATTATCCCCGTGTCTGGATGGGTTTTCCCTGGAGGATCCACTTTCCTCCCACTATTCGAAATGTACCAGGGGGTAAAATGGCCTGTTACTGTGCTGTATGTCTAAATTTAAAAATGTTTTTTTTTAATTTAAAATTTATAACTGCCCATTCTCCATATAGCTCTCAACTGGCAGTAATCTGTCAATCTTATGTAAAGATTGATTATTAACTTTATGTCATAAAATACCCAGCAGTGAGAAGAGTTCTTCTGTGACCAAACAAACAGATTATCTCTATAACATTCACACAGCTGTGTAACGAGCACAATTTACACCGTAAAGAGAAACAATAAAAATAAAGATCAGTTAAGAGGTTCATTCAGGAGCCTGATGGCTGCAGGAAAGAAACTGTCTTTAAGCCACTAAATGGGCACTTTCCCACTCTTAAGCCTTCTCCCCTAGGGATGTGATGGAACCCTCAGTCTGTGACTGCCTTTCCTAGGTCTCGAGAGATATGGAGGGAAGGGAAGTTTGCCTTATGATCTGAGTTGTATTCTCTACATGGTGTAGTTTCTACATATCTGGAGCGGAGCAGCTCCTGTCCCACGCTATGATGTATCCAGCACTTCTGCTTTCAGTGGTGTCTCCGCTGAAGATGGAACCCAGCCATCCTCCAACCAGATGGCATTAAGTGGTTGATGAAACCAGATGGACTTCTCTGGCTTCCATTGGACCCCCACCCCCCCACCCCACCCCACCCAGTCTCTCCATTTCCCTATCAATATATCACCTTTCTTCAAGCTCTGTCTCCTTTGCATTCCATTTCCCAATCAATTCTCACCCTTCTTCTCCTGTCTCCTTTGGCCTGTCAGGCTATGCTCCTGCCCCTTTTCCCCTCAGTCTTTTTACTCAGGCACCTGCCTGCATTCTGCTCAGACCTTGAAGAAGGGCTCAGATCCGAAACGTCAGTTATATATCTTTATCTCCTAAGGGACGCTGCGTGACCTGCTGAGCTCCTCCCGCATTTTTGTGTTTTCATTGCCTTAAGAAATGACCCATTATCAGTTGTTTGTGGAAGAGAGGTCCAAACTCTTGCCACCTTCTACCTGTTCCAATGTCTACCAAACCCCCAGTCCTTAAAGGTCTTTCATCTAATTCTTAGAAAATAAAAAAAAAACTTCAAATGCTGGAAATTTGATTAAAAAAACAGTCTAAGATGGAAATACTCAGCAAGTAATTGGAGCACATGTGGAAACAGAGACAAAGTTAACAAGTCAAAGTATCAACTAGTTATTTTTTTCTCTCCACACATGCTGCCTGCTCTGTGGAGTGTTTCCTGTCTCTAATCTTTCGATGCTACCCCCAAAGTCCTGGCTCCCATCCAGAGAAATACAGTGTTGCTGGAGGAACTCAGCCAGGCTTATAGGAGGTTAAGAAATGTTAAGGTAGGGCTCAGGGCCGAAACATCGGTAATACGTCTTTACCTCCTCTGGACGCTGCAAGACCTGCTGAGTTCCTCCAGCATTTCTGTGCCTTTACTACAATTACAGCGTCTGCAGTTTCGTGTTTCATTCTATTCAGAAAAAACTCATTCTCTTCATTAACTCTGCCAATTCCCCTTAACATCTCAAAAAATAGACAAGTTTACCCCTTGATCTTGCCAAGTCCAATCTTATTGTTTTCCTTTTAAACTCCACCCTGGGAATAGATTGAAAGGCGCAATCTTGATTTAAATGGCCCACATTTTGACCAGTGCTTCACAAAGAGCAGAATTGGGTGCATTATACCCCTGAGTTTGGCAAGAGCTAGGTTAGATTGAAAGGCGCAATCCTGATTTAAATGGCCCACATTTTGACCAGTGCTTCACAAAGAGCAGAATTGGGTGCATTATACCCCTGAGTTTGGCAAGAGCTAGGTTAGATTGAAAGGCGCAATCCTGATTTAAATGGCCCACATTTTGACCAGTGCTTCACAAAGAGCAGAATTGGGTGCATTATACCCCTGAGTTTGGCAAGAGCTAGGTTGAAGGATTTAACCTTTGTGTAGGCAGACTTGTAGTTTCACATATACCAGGTCAGAAATAATACTGCCACCTTTCCATGGATGGGTTCACAGTTAATGGAATTGAGAAATTGTTCAGATCCCATCAGAAATCTTTCGGGAAATTAATCATTTGGTGGATTATACAGCACTCGGATGATGTTAGAAGAACAAAACACCTTGTGTATATTACAAAGGAGTCTGCTGCTTCTAGGTATTCCAACTACAGTTCAGATATAAATGAGCTGAAGATTTGGAGAAAATAGATGCCATGGTAGAAGATCAGTGGTGAGTGAGGAAGGGAGTCACCGGTGCATGGCCTGGAATGGAGGGCTGTAGTTTATAAGAAGAGCGGCAATAGGCTGGAATATTCTCACTGTAAACTGAGGAATTACTTTATTCAAAATAGACATCGATGAGATGGATAGTCTTTTCCCAGAGCTGGGAAGTCAAAAAGTAGAGAGCTGAAGTTTGAAAATGAGAAATTTAATGGAGTTCAGAGATGGGCACCAAATGAGTGTGATTATCTGGAACAAGCCATTGGAAGAAATGGTTAAGACACATACAAATACTATGTTTAAAAGGCATGGGGACAGGTACATGTAAAGGGATAAAGACTTAACAGGAGCAAATGGGAGACATCATGTTCAGCCCGTACAAAGTAAATTCCTTTCTGTGCTGTATGATTCTATGAGCTTACCAGCTCAATGGGCTGAGTGGCTTGTTTCTGCTCCTCCTTCTGACGTTACACTGTATGTTCTCACTGCCTGGCCCAATCTTGGCTTGTCCTGGCCATGGTATTTGTTGCTTTTGACTGGGGTCATATTCTGGAGCTCAGGCTAGTTCATGCCTGGCTGTCTCCTTATAAACATATCCACAGAGACTCGGTATGGAGGGAATGGGTGAGTGATTGCCTTCAAACAGCAGGACTCTCCCTGGCAGAGCAGAAGAGTCCCATGATCGACATCAATGTTCAATGAAACCTACAGCAATGTCTGGCTAGAATAGTATACAGCTAAGTACAGACAGTTATCGTCAGTGATGACCTGCTCCCCAGACAGTGTGGTGATGTGATTTGTTTAATATATACACTGGTTTTTACTGTGCTACTCATACTGGAAAAAAAACCATCAAAACCACAAACCATCATCACCATTCTACCCCTTAAAATAAATTAGCTGTGTAAATAGCTCGGAATAACATTTAAAAGTTCCATTGTTTGTAAAGCAAGGGAAGTTTCTTTCAAGTTTGTTAGTACAGCACCTCGACTTCCTCAAGAGCTTGCGGAGGTTTGGTATGACATCAGAAACCCTGGCAAGTTTCTCCCGAGGTCTGGGGGAAAGTGTGCTGACCAACTGCATCATGGGCTGAGCCCTTCAAAACATAGTGGATGCAACGCAGGACATCACAGACAAAACCCTCCCCACTATTGATATACATCTACAGGGTACGCTGCCATCAGAGGAAAGCAGCAATCGTCAAAGACAATCATTGCCCAGTGCACGCTCTGTTCTCACTGCTGCCATCAGAAAAGAGGTGAAGGTGCCACAAGACTCACACCACCAGGTTCAGGAACAGCTGCTACCCCTCCACCATCAGACATCTCAACAACAAACTCAATCAGGGACTCATTTAAGGACTCTTACTTGTGCACTTTATTGATTTGTTCTATTGCAGTCAGTTTGTTTACATTCATTATCTGTTTACAGTTTTTTGATTGTTTACATGTTTATGCTATGTACAGTTTATTTTTTGCACTACCAACTAGTGGTAATTCTGCCATGCCCGCAAGAAAAAGAAATCGTCATGTATATACCCTGACAATAAATCTGAAATCTGCCACTGTAATGGGTATATCCAAACTTTGTTTGAGTCAAAAGCCCCCTTTGCAATTGCAAGTGGTCCCACGAATTAATGGTCTAGTGTGAAACAAAAATCTTTTAAATGCTGGCGTGAGATGACATAATTTCATGCCACGGATAAACTGCTTCGACCCCTAGTACAATCCCCGGTGTCTGCAGACACCATGATGGCAATCAGATATGTGTAGAATGGGCAATAGCATTCTGGGATAGAAATGAACCAAGTTTTTGCATGTGCAGGAAGGTAAAGGAAGAAAATATTAAAATAAAGGTATTAACTTTGCCATGGGTAAGTCGCAGTGGGAGAGGGAGAAAGGAGATAAATACAGCCCTTTCTCTGCCGCACAGCATTCTGGGAGGGTAGGTCCACCATCGCTTTTTCGCATGGTATTTATAAATTGCGTGCAATAGCGCTACCAACTTTTCCACGCTATTTAAAAATTGGTAACTATTGCTAGCTCTTTCCCTTATAAAGGTTTATATAGGTTGCCACAACAACAGGGGGCTGAAGGGCTCACACTGTGCTGTACATAAAGCTTAATTATGCTATAAATAGACATGATTAATTTTGATCAAATATAAGATCATAATACATTGATCAGGATTTAGGGCAGGTTCACCATCACTGGATGTGTCGTCATCTCATCAAATTCTTGTAATTGCCATTCTTTCACTGATTCCATATATTCTTTAAAAAAAGATACATCCATTGTCTTGCCTTTCTCTTCTTCTTCCACTTCTTTCTGTTCTTCTTCTTCTTCTTCCTCTGGATTGACCATCTGTTGTTTCCTTGTTTTCTTTTTACCCTCTTCTTTCTTGTTGTCGTTATTGTCTGTGTTCTGCACCTGCTGCTGTGCTGCAGGTGTCTCTCTCAGCTGTGGAGAATGACTCCGCAGCTGTTCCCCCCTCCCGTCAGTGTGGTTTTTTTCATGCGCATCGCGCATGCGCGGTTGCGCACCTTTACTCGGCTCTGCGAGCCATTTTTGTAGTCCCGAGCCCGGGACCGCCACTGACCTGTGGGAGCGGGCTTCTCTCTCCGCGGCGGGCCTCTTCGGGCAGGTAAGGCCTTCACCTTCTTCTTCTGACGTCTTTCCTTCTTCTTTTCTTCCCGTTGTTTTTGGTTTTTCTTTCTTCGCTGCCATTGTCTTCACACTTTTACTTTCACTTTGTTTTGGTTTTTAAGTTTGTGCCTTTGTTTTTTCTCTATCTTTTTTTAACTTTTCTGGAGAGGGCTGGAGTTCCCCGACCAGCCACTACTCCATCACGTGACTCCCCCCCACTGGATGTGTCATAACGTCACCAGTAGAAGGTCGATCAGTCCTAATCCCGGGGATGGCTCCTTGCAAGAGTGAGTGCATGCAGTGTCCCAGTTCAGAGTGGTGAAGTCTGAACAGCAAAAATGCCTTTCCTATCCTGGGACACTAAATTGCTCATTTAGTGGGACGCGTTTAAAAGAGACTTAGAGCGAAAATGCACGGAAAAGAGGTTCTTCAGAGCTCCGCGTCACAGCAACCATCAAGGATGCCTTTACAGTAATTCTACCCCAACTAGTTTTATTATCCCCACTTTCCCATCAGCTTCTCCCATGATCTTGGTGCAGAGATACAATGGGGCAATATTCAGCAGCCAATTTACCTAACTGCCTGTTGTTCCTTGGGGTTTGGGATGGAACTGGAGTATCCGGTAGGGCTGTGATGAGGAGAATGTGCAAGCTCAGCACAGGCAGATTTGGAGCTCTGGATTGAACCCAGGCTACTAGATATGTGAGGTAACCCCAGCACCCTGTGATTTCATTAAAGTTTCTCTTTCCAACGATAGATCTCAAAGGTCCAGTGGCACAAATCCAAAGGCCACCAGAAATTTTCTCTGCAACTCAGCCAATATTTATCAGTGAATAAACATCATAAAAAAAAACATGTGATCTGGTAGCTATCAAAGTTTCATTTTGTGGGAGCATGCAATGCAAAAACCGACTACTGAATTCCCAACGTTACAACAGTGATTGCCAATCAATTGTATGATCAACACTGAACCTTGCAATAATTATTTATACAAATTTTTTTTCCCCACTTTTTTGCCAAACATTCACAAATTTTAAATTTATAAAATTGATTGTAGTCACACGAGAGTATGTGAAACGATAAACAATTTGAGGAGGAACTCAGCAGGTTCAGCAGGATGAGTGGGAAACAAGGAATGGTCAGCCTTTCAGGCCAGAAGCTTCACCTTTTACTTCTTAGTTTGCTAACTGGGAGATTTCGTCAGTGTGACAGGCGGCTCGGCTTTAACCTCAATGTTACTGGACTCCAGAGCTCGTCTGGAGATGGAGTCTAATTGCAAACCATGCAAACAATAGGAGCAGCCTTACTGTAGAGATGGATAAGCTTTCACAGACAGCTTTCCTCATGAGCAATTATTGTTTCCCTGCAGACCACAAAATCAGAACCAATGAACTATGTTCAACACATGGCTATTGGGAATTATCAATAGTATTATCGGCAGTTTCATGCACATGAAGGGGAGAGAATCAAATTAAGATATCAGATTTATTGTCAGATTACCATTGGAGCGCTCACACCCCTAACGTCGAGGTACTCGAGATGGCAGAGGTCGACAGCATCGAGTCCACGCTGCTGAAGATCCAGCTGCGCTGGATGGGTCACGTCTCCAGAATGGAGGACCATCGCCTTCCCAAGATCGTATTATATGGCGAGCTCTCCACTGGCCACCGTGACAGAGGTGCACCAAAGAAAAGGTACAAGGACTGCCTAAAGAAATCTCTTGGTGCCTGCCACATTGACCACCGCCAGTGGGCTGATAACGCCTCAAACCGTGCATCTTGGCGCCTCACAGTTTGGCGGGCAGCAGCCTCCTTTGAAGAAGACCGCAGAGCCCACCTCACTGACAAAAGGCAAAGGAGGAAAAACCCAACACCCAACCCCAACCAACCAATTTTCCCTTGCAACCGCTGCAATCGTGTCTGCCTGTCCCGCATCGGACTGGTCAGCCACAAACGAGCCTGCAGCTGACGTGGACTTTTTACCCCCTCCATAAATCTTCGTCCGCGAAGCCAAGCCAAAGAAGACATTCAGGACATCACGTACAACCCTGAGATTCTTTTTTTCCAAGCAGGTGCAGCAAAATTACCACTCATTGGTCATACAAATAAAAACTGTACACAGCAAATATATGGAAACAACTTAAAAAGCTGCAGATCGCAAATGTAAATCAACTCACTGTGCAATACAGAGATTACGTAAATAAAATGCACAAGCAAGAGTCCTTAAATGTATCTTTAATTGAGTTTTTCGCTGAGGAGTCTGATGGTGGGAGGGGTAGCAGCTGTTCCTGAACCTGGTGGTCGGAGTCTCGTGGAACTTGTACCTCTTTCCTCACAGCAGCAGCGAGAGCAGAGCGTGTGGTGGGTGGTGTGGGTCTTTGATGATTGATGCTACTCTCCGACGGTAGCATTCCATTTGAATGTTCTCGATAGTGGGGAGGGTTGTGCCTGTGATGTCCTGGGCTCTGTCCACTACCTTTTGGAGGGCTTTACGCTCCAAGGTATTGGTGTCCCCATACCAGACCATAATGTAGCTGGTCAGCACACTTCCCATCACACATCTGTAAAAATTTGCCAGGGCTTCTGGTGACATACCAAGCCTCCACAACTCCTGAGGGAGTAGAGACGCTGACGTGCTTTCTTCACGCTGCCAGAAAAGATCCTCCAAGATAGTGACTCCCAAGAACTTAAATTTTCTCAGCCTCTCCACCTCTGATACCCCAGTGATCAATGGATTGTACACCTCTGGCTTTCCCTTCCTGAAGTCAACAATCAGCTCCTTAGTTTTGGTGACATTGAGTGCAAGGTTGTTGTTGGTGCACCATTCAGCCAAGGGCAGATTGAATGGTCTCTTTTACTGCTTCTTTGATTTATTGACTCTACAACCCAAAGTAAATGATGCAAGGTGTGAAATGTTTGGTGAGTTATCTTAAAATAGCTCATGCAAAAGTTATGGGGAAGTAGCCCAAGTTTTTTTTTCCCACACCTTGATTGCAATTGTGTTCTCCTTCCAAATGTTTGGAATGTCAAACAACTCATCTGTGCCAGTGCAAAGTGTTCCCAGTTACAAATGCACAATACATGAATTTCCGACATTCAATAGTCCAACAACTTCATCGCAGTGAATGGCAGGACTCGTTCTCTTTCCCTCCACTTTGAGCACTAACTTTTATCTTGCAAGCATTTAATGTTGTTCATTACAAAACTGTCGAAGATGCAGTTGGCACATCATTGTTACAGCACCAGTGATCGGGACCGGCGTTCGAATCTTGCGCTATCTGTAAGGAGTTTGTACATTCTCCCTGTGTCTGCTTGGGATTTTCCCAGGGACTCCGGTTTCCTTCCACCATTTGAAACATACTGAGGGGTGGAGGTTAAATTTAATTTATGTTTTAAATGTAGTCATGCAGCATGGTAACATTTCACCCCATAAGTCGGTGGTGCCAAATTTACAGCCAATTAACATTCACCCCCACTACATTTCGAATGGGGGAAGGAAACTGGGGCCCCCGGGGAAAACCCACTCAGACACGGGGAGAACATAGAAACACCTTATACAGACCACACGGGATACGAACCCCAGCCCCACGCCAACTGTGCCACCCAATCTGGGAGTAAAATGAGTGGCACTGACTTGTGGGCCGAAATGGCCTGTTATCATGCTGGATGTCTAAATTTTTTTTAATTCAACAGTCACAAAATCGAGCGATTTTTGAATGCTATCTGACCCAAGGACAAGATCGACATATTGGCATCTTTTATTCAGCAATACCTTGTATTGTGAATGTCGAATATAAAGGACAAGGGCTAAAACTCAAGACTGATATATTTCTAGCATTCTGTTCGGCCATAAAATACAGAACATTTTTTTTTGCAGGAGAATTATCTGAGCAGCCTCATTGAGTTACATGGCACTCATAAGGATCCATTATCCTTTATGTATGAAATGTGCAAATAATGCAGAGGGGATCAGCTCTTTGCACCAATATCCTTTTACATTTATTCAGATTTTAGTCACATTTTACCTAGTGGTGAGAAGTGTTCTGATAACTGTCTGACAGGTTAGTTCTAACATCCACGTAGAAAGTATAAGAGCCCAATTCACCGAATATCGAGTTGCAATGAAACAAGATCAATTAGTCCAAAGCATGGGCGGCAAGATAGAACTGTTCAAAGTACAAAATTATTGTCAGACTACATACATTTTTCAAAAAAATTTATTTTATTTTACTTAATAGTTTAAAACTATACAATAAAACATTTAAAATAATACAAATCCATGTGGTATGTAAAAGAAAAGTATGAACCCCCCTCCCCCCCATCTATCCTCCTACAAAAGAAAAAAAAGGGTAAGAACTGGACAAGAGACCCTCAACAGGGGGGTGCCTTTTATTTTGAAGTCTCTTATAATATACTGAGACCTTGAAAAGAAGGGAATGTCAGAGCTTCATTTAAATATTAACACCCATATTTTGTAAATAAGTCTCCCTATCTTCCAAAATATATTTGTCTCTTAAAATATGTAATTTTCTCAAGTGGTCAACAACTCCAAACTTCAACGTGCCATCTTTCCATACACAAATCTGCGACACACTTCCAAGTTATGGTGATATCTTTTCTTCCTATTGCTAAAGCAATCTGAACAAACTTCTTTTGATATGTATTCACTTTCAACTTGAGTTCAATAAGAGTACATACATGATTTCGCATACAACCCTGAGATCCTTTTTCCAGTGGGCCAGGCAGAATTACCACCTATTGGCAGTGTAAACTGTACTCAAATTTAAAAAAAAATATGTACAAAAAAAAAGACAAATGAAACCTAGAAAGCAGTGCAAACTAACTGTGCAATTTAGAAATATTCACGAATCAATAATGTGCAAAGCAAGATTCCTTAACTGAGACTGATGGTGGAGGGGTAGCAACTGTTCCTGAACCTGGTGGGGAGAGTCCTGTGGCACCGCAGCGAGAACAGAGCATGTGCTGGGTCGTGTGAATTGCTGATGTTCTCCAAAGGCAGTGTTCCCTGTAGATATTCTCAATGTTGGGGAGGGTTTTGCCTGTGATGTCCTGGGCTGCGTTCACTACATTATTCAGGACCCTGATGGCATAGGGAAAAAACGGTCTTTAAATTTGTTGGTTTGTGCTTATGCACTCTTGAGTCTTCTCCCCGAATAGGAGGAGGGAGAAGAAAGGGCATCCAGGGGATGTGATCGATCCTTCAGTATGGGATACGTAGATGGAGACCGTGGCGAGGAGGGAAGTTTGTGTGACGTTTTGAGCTGCATTCACCACCTCCCTGTTATTTTTGCTCCCGGTATGAAGCTGACGTCCTTCATTCCAGCTGAGTGTTGGCTGGAATGGCTCATGAGACATCGAGTTGCTCTGCACCTGTTGAAGAGACAGTGCATAGCTGCAAGCAACCACAGTCCCCTGGCACAGATTTGCCCACTAACAAGTGACCTAATTCCTGGAGTTCACTTGGTCATCGTTTTTCACAGCCATGCATTAATGATGCAACTATTTATTGGTGCTGATTATGCAGACAATTAGGCTTGTATTGAAGTCTAAAAAAGCAGCACCCTGAAGGCAAATAAGCCACAGCTGGCCTCCGCAGCCAAGTTATTCAACAACAAAATGTACCAGGCATTGGAACATTCGCCTTCAGGAACACAGTGTGCCTCACAGTACTCCTGGCTCCATTTCCACTGCAAGGGACAAGCGAGCTTTAAATATGAGAACATGCATGGATTCACAGAAATGCTGGAGGAGCTCAGCGGGTCTCGCAGCGTCCATAGGAGGCAAAGATATCTAACCAATGTTTTGGGCCTGAGGAAAGCAGCCTGTAAATAAGTCTCAGTAATTTTGAATATTCCAATTTTAATCCATGCATGTGTGTGTGAAAAGTGAAAACCTCCAATGATGTGATTGTAGTAAAGACACAGAAATGCTGGAGGAACTCAGCAGGTCTCACAGCGTCCAGAGGAGGTAAAGGTGTACTGTATGGTTTTGGGCCTGAGCTCTTCTTCACAGTGTGAGTACAAAAAGCAGACAGGCACCTGAATTAAAAAGGCTGGGGGAGAAGGGAGGAAAGGATGGGGGGAGGAACACAGGCCCAAAGGTGAAAGGGGACATTGGAACATGTTCAGGAGAGGAAAGGGGAGAATTATCGAGGGAGGGAGTGGCTTGAAGAAAGGAGACGAGGGAAATAGAGAGAGGGACTGGACTAGAAATGGTTGCCCATTGGGAGATTCACGCTGTTGCAGCAGAGAGAGTGAAGGTGCTGAACGACACGATCTCCCAGTCTATGTCCCGTTTCTCCGATGTAGAGGAGCTGATCTGGAAGATTGCTTCCCTCGGCATCTTTGCTCTGTCCACTGCAACAGTGTGGATATCCCAGTGGTCACCCATTTCAATTCACTGTCCCACGCCCTTGCTGACATTTCTGTCCATGGTCTTGTTCACTGCCAAATTAACAAAACCTTCAAGCTGAAGGATCAACTCCTCCTATTGCGCCTGGGCACCCTCCAGCATTTCTGTGTCTTTACTGCAATCACAGCGTCTGCAGACTTCCATGTTTCACTTACATGCATGGATTAAAATCTGAATATTCAAAATCACTGAGACTTGTAAGAAAACTGCGCATGGACATTTTAGATTTTATGTAAATATAGTGGCATCGACTAAATTATTTGGGGTCCACTTTCTTTTGAACTTCTGGCATTTTTCCCCACTGAAGACAAACATCTCACTGTTTGAAGTTTTTGGATCAGTATTCTGTCACTGATAGAGGTGTGAGCTGAAAACTTTAGTTACAAAATACTCAGCCCAGAAAGTCCATCACCAGAGATAGAGCTGAAAAGGCTTTGGTGAAAATTCTCCATTTTAAAGACCCCCAACTATCACTCATTTATTTTCTAGATTCTACTGGGACTTACTCTTGTCCATGAACTATTGAGAAGGAAAGCATTTGGCTCATCATAACTCTGGTTTCTTGTGGAAGAATCTACTCTGTCACCGTCCCTTTCCCTGAAATCCTCCACCAAGTTATTTTCCTACAAGTACCAATGTTTTTCTCTTTTGAAAGTGCCTATTGAATTTTTTTTTAATTCTCTCTGTATTGCACCGTCTGTTTGTTTAAATTTGTTATCTGTTTACAGTTCTTTATTTGTTTGCATGAGTATGCCGTGTACAGCTTTATTTTTGCACTGCATCATCCACTGAAGAGGAATCTTAAGGTTGTTTGTGATGTCGTTTATCTGATAATAAATCTGAACACCTCCTTCAGCCACAACTTTCGATTATCATTCTCTGCATTCTCCCAATTTTCCTCCCGACGCCTTTTAACACGCATCTCCTAATCTGTCAAAGATGCATTATTGGGAGCACCAAACCCCTCTGTAAACCTGTCAATGTCTTGTCCAGCAAAACCTCCATCCAGCAAATCTCCTCCTAATGTTCCAGTTCCAAGGAGAGCATTCCCTCCTTCTCTAGTGCAAACTTACAGGCATACCTTGATGAAGATCTCAAGCCCAAAACGCTGAGTACAATCTTTGTTCCATAAGGTACACTGCTGAGTTTCTCCATCATTGTGTCTTTATTTGCAGATGCGGTCTCTGATTCCTGGAACCATAACCATACAAGGACCTTCATGTCCTTCCGTAATTGTGACAATCATAATGGACAGTGTTTGTTTTAAATTTCGATAGTAAACTTTGATTGCAATAAAAGTATGTGGACAAAGGAAATCAAAGGCTTTTTACATTTCTGTGCCATACGCTCTATGCATTCTTACTGCCGTTTAGTCTGTGCATGTTGATTCCGTGCCAATCATTATTCTATTTTGCCCCATTGCTACTAATAGGGCTCACAGGTGTGATATACTTTTCAACTGTTTGAGGAGCTTCCCCTCTAGTCTCAGCTCTTCAATTCCCAGTTACAGGACTCTAGACTATCATCCTTCCCCACAATGCACTGAGCTGAGGCTTGGTAAAACCTCGTCTTCTGAAGTCCAAATTTTCCCCTGCTTTCCCAACTATATTCTCAATGCGCCCTGCCTCTTTCAAAGCTCTCTTCATCTCCTTCTGTTTCACACTCAGAACAATTACATCTTGAAAGTTCAAGATTATACACTCAAACGCTGATGATATTTTATACAAAAGCATCCATGAGATGCTGTTTGAGGGAGGATGGTATAATTGCACATTCTGCTTTGTACCCTGCAGAGGGTACTCAATAGTTATTCATTTTATTCTTTTTAATTTAGACATACAACACAGTAACAGGCCCTTCCAGCCCACAAGCTTGTGCTGCCCAATTACACCCAATTGATCTCCGTTTTTTTGAATGGTGGGAGGAAACTGGAGCCCCTGGGAAAAACCCACACAGACACAGAGAGAATGTATAAACACAGACAGCGTGGGATTCGAACTCCTGTCTTGGTCGCTGGCGCTGTAACAGGGTTTCGCTAACTGCTACGCTAACCCTATCCAAGCTACAGGAAGAGACAGACTCTGTTTTCCACTCATTGCTAATGGCGGCACTTTTGATGGTGTGACACCCCTTCAGCACTCTTCTGAAGAATCAATTTAAAAAATACCCTTGCTGTGTTTGAGTAATGATGGTAATGGCTATTATCAGTCTACTGTAGTATTCGCACAGAAAATGGGGAGGCAGGCTATTGAACCACACTTTGGCACTCCTTTGACCAATCACTCACCTCTGTGAAATGACATTGGAGCAAGGCACAACTCTCCCAGTGGCCATTCTCCAACTCCAACTCTCTCGGGCAACGTTTCAAAGCATCAGTTGAAAGCAATCTTTACTTCCATCTCTCTAATTAATCTGAAGGGACTGTGTTAAATCCTTTGGGTTGGAAATGGGATAAAACAGAGCTGAGAGTTTAGAAGAATCAAAGGCTTGGATCAAATTATGGTTTCCTTTTCTCTATTATTGAAAATCTCACACTGACAGACACCGTGGTCTAATTCTAAAATAAGGAGGAACTGATCAACTCTTCTATTCAATTGGAAAATAAACAGTAATGCAAGACAAAGACTGAAAGCATAAGAATACAGCTGACTTTTTAAAAAGTATAAACAGTGATCAAAACTATTCAAGCTTTTCAAAAAAAAACAGAAGGGACTGTGTAATGCCATTAATTTTATATTCCATCAACCCTTTCTTGCACTATCCCTCAATCCCTTGACATCTAAAAATCTGCCCATCTATTAAATATTGTCATTGTTAGAGGATGTCAAAGATTCTTTACACTCCATCTGAAGAATCTTTTCTCTTTCTCTCTCTCACTTCTGTCTCAAACACCCAGCTTGTTGCTTACAGTCTGTGACCCCTCGTTCTAACTACCCAACCAGAGCCAACATCATCCCAAGACGCAACAAGATGTTATCTACCTCAATGAGATCACTTCTCACTAAACTCTGGAAATTGTTAACCCAGTTGGCTACATCACTCCTCCAACTTTGGAGGCAAAGATCGAAATTGAAGTGAGCACGTGATGCTTCCCCCCCCCCCCACCCCACCCCCACCAAATCACAAGGACATGTAGATTGGGTAGGTTAATTTGCCACTGTAAATGACCCCTGGGGTGGAGGTGAGTGGTAGAGTCTTGGGGGAAATTGATGGGAATGTGGGGATAACAAGATAGGATTCATGCTGGTTAGCATGGGCTTGATAGGCCAAATGGCCTTTTTCAGTACTATATGATTGACATTCATATTCAGGGTGAAAACTGCAAAAGTGGAAAAATGAGAAACTGGGGAAAGAATGAACATTTCATTTGTGATTTGATAGAAAACGGAAACAGCAAAACACTCAACTGCCAATGTCAAATATTGATAATGAAACCAAACAGGCAGGGTAAGTTAAAATTGAACTGGAAGACCTTATTAAAGCAAGAGCTGTGCACATAGCCAGCACCGCTGAACAGTACGCCAAAGGGAGAGGGTAATAGAAAGAAGTGTAAAAACTGAAATTACAATAAAAGAAAAAAGTTATGCTGGCACAATTCTTTCTCTCCCATTGATACTGCTCGATCTGCTGAGTTTCCACAGCAAATTTTCTTCCGACCTTCTCTGCAGTTTTGCTTTTGAAAGTCAAACTTCCACTGCTGTCCACTGTAAGAAGGTATCAATGGACAATATCAGTACTCAAGTACTGCTTTTTCCCTGCCATAGATGAAGATCTTAAGCCAGGTTGAGCAAAGCTGAAAAAGTTCTGCTTTATTTACTATCTCACAGTCTGCTGTTAACTGGGCAGCACTCTTTGTACAGCGCCAGATAAACGGATTCGAATCCAGCGCTGTCTGCAAGAAGTTTGTATGTTCTACCCAAGTCTGTGTGGGTTTTCCCCGGGTGTTCCAGTTTCCTCCCACCTGCCAAAATGTATGGGTTTGCAGGTTAATTTGGGTGCAATTGGCAGCATGGGTTTAAATGGCTGGAATCAGCTTTGACTGTGCTGTAAGTATCTTTTTTTTTTAAAATTGAACTGCTTTTAAGGTCATAATTATGGGTTTTATGCCATTATATTGTAAATGCACAGTTCTGTTCATTCAAAGGATGTCAACAGATATGCCCATCCCACTTTTGCTCACTTCTTTTGGAAACAAGTTAAACAGACAGGTCTTTTTTTAACTATAACGAATGCTTTATTTTTCCCCATTGGTAATTGTCACACTTGCCTTCCGGAGTGGCCGTTCACACAGGAATGACCAGATTTCACCACGTTTAGACTAAATACCTGAGGTGCGGTATTTACGTAGGCTGGATGTCGACGTCAACCGTGACGTATAATCTACGTGCAATGTGCCTGTTATGGTCAGTGGCAGAGACCGATAAATCCAGACATTCAATTTGAAAACTAATCTCCTGATATAATGTACATTTTATGCAAAATCTGTTAAGAACACCAGGATTCCAGTCATTACAAATATGCCAGTTATTACCACAGAAAAGGAATAAAAAATACATGCGTGGCCCTTATAAATCCCAGATTTCCAACTAAGCAATTAATCTAAAGCCAGCGATATACACCCGCTGGATATGCTCGATGTAAAACAGTTTTTTTTCCAGATCCATATCTGCGATTTGTTACGTCTCACTCTCAAATAAATGCATTTTTCTAGGCACTCATCTCACTTCCATGGCCAGCAATTTCCTCTCACCACCCCACCCCCCCACCCCCCCACCCCCTTTGCTTTTTTTTCCTCTCTCTCACATCTCAGAAATGGTGAGCAAGCAAGATACCCAGTTCATGCCGAACACCTCAGACTTAATTTAGTATGGAGAGCACATTCCTGGAATGAAAGCGAGTGCTGTGATATATCTGTTTTTGTAGACTATCGTTAAAAGCACATTGGATTCATCTTTTAATATTCATCTTTACTCTCATTTTTCACCTGTCTAGTTTCCCCAAAGTCTGTCTTCTGTAACAAAGAAATAGACGTTAAGTTCTGTTGCACTGCTGAGGATATCAATTACTTTTTATTTAAGAAGCCCGATTTCCAAATTCGTCACTTATCATAAAGAAATAGCTCCTTTGAAATACCAACAGATCTAACTTAATGGAGCTTTGCATATCATCGTGCGACATCAATAACGTCCTATTCATTAGCCCGTTGATACCGATCACCTGCAGTTGTGTTTAGACTGTAGGCATTCTGTAATAATTTCTGGGGTCCAGGAGGTAAATTATGGAATGGGAATGAGTCCCTCACTTCTGATATGATCCTTTCACACAGACTGCGTTCCAGAATTTTGGGAATAAGTTTCTGGAAAGCAGCGGTGGTGTAAAAAATGTAAGGGTTAGACTTTCAGCGATCATTAACTCTTGATAAAGTTTACCTCTGGAAATAACCTTTCAAGTCATTGATGGTCAGAGCTGTATGAAGCCTTACATACCCAATCATATAATAGGAGATTTAAATGCTATACCTAAAATGCAATCTCCAAAATGTTGATTATGGAACACTCCCTCGCCTTAGGGCTCAATTAACAAATGCACAGCTCTTTAAAGCTCCTTGGGGAACGAGTTAGGCACCAAACCAGAGATGAAGCCTGTTATATATTGGCATGGGTTTCAGAGAGGTTAAGCCCCAAGATTGTGTTGCTCATACCATATGTATGCTGGCATGTCTGCCACTTGCTCTGGAAAGACCACAGGATCAGAGGGCCACAGAAGAAAGGGTGTTAACAGACTGTGAAAATACACCAAGGCACAATGTCAGGATATCTGGTGCCTGGAAAAGCTCAGTGAGTCTCGGGGGAAAACAATGAGTTCTGTGAATCATATACACTTAAAAAAAAAGCATACCCCTGAGTGCCTGGGGTCTGTTTCAAAATTGGATTTGCAATGTCTAGCCACGGCAAGGCAAGAATTGACTGTTGGACAGCTGCTAGATCATTGGAGTAGAAGTTAGTGATTATTTCTTCTTCTTCTTCTTTGGCTTGGCTTCGCAGACGAAGATTTATGGAGGGGGTAAATGTTCACGTCAGCTGCAGGCTCGTTTGTGGCTGACAAGTCCGATGCAGGACAGGCAGACACGGTTGCAGCGGTTGCAGGGGAAAATTGGTTGGTTGGGGTTGGGTGTTGGGTTTTTCCTCCTTTGCCTTTTGTCAGTGAGGTGGGCTCTGCGGTCTTCTTCAAAGGAGGTTGCTGCCCGCCGAACTGTGAGGCGCCAAGATGCACGGTTTGAGGTGATATCAGCCCACTGGCGGTGGTCAATGTGGCAGGCACCAAGAGATTTCTTTAAGCAGTCCTTGTACCTTTTCTTTGGTGCACCTCTGTCACGGTGGCCAGTTGAGAGCTCGCCATATAACACGATCTTGGGAAGGCAATGGTCCTCCATTCTGGAGACGTGACCCACCCAGCGCAGCTGGATCTTCAGCAGCGTGGACTCGATTATTTAATGAACAACATAACCCACAGCTTTGGCATTATTCTGAAAATTAAAGATTATTTCTGAAAGACACAAGCATTTTCTTCATTCACTCACAGGACGTAGGTGTGTCTGCCCAATGACTCACTCATTCCCCAACCTGAATGGATCTGGTGAAGGTGGTGCTGTACTGTCATTCAGAATTGTGTAGGTTCTGTGCTGAATGTACTCTCATGTCACTGTTAGATAGAGTTCCAGGATTCAGATCCTTGACCATGAAGGAGTAGCAAGACATTCCCAAGGCAGGATGGTGGTGTGCAACACCCAAAAGAGCTGAATAAACTTAACAGGTCATGCAGCTTCCATAGAAAGTAAAAGGCTATTGATATTTTGGGCCTCAGCCCCTTTGTCAGGGTGGTTGCAGCTAGGAGAGGAGCATGCAAAGGGCCTGCTGTTCTCATCCTTCAATCTGATGGAGTGTGTGGTTGGAAGGTGCAGCTCTACAGCATAGCTTTTATAAAATGACGGTTCTTGTACTTCTTCCTTTGTGCCTACGGTGGCAATCTACCTCCAAAACACTGGGATTTTGCTCTTGGTCAACTAATCATTATGATCCCATTGGGAATCCCAAACCCCAGAGGTGAGAGAACAAGGACTATTACTGAAGCTGAGAAACTCAAGTTCAAAACAGCAATAAAAAGTGAGTATTAGTCATGGTAACTCTGGAACATCAGGATTATTGTAAAAACCTACCCAAATGAACAAATGTCCTGCAGAAATCAGCTGTTCTTGTCCAATTTGGGTCTATGAGAGATTGTAGAACCAAAAATGCCTCAGAGCCATTAAATGGCCAATTGCCTCAGAAATGGTCATGCAAACCCCTCAGTTCTAGGACATTTCAAGATGGGCAGTAAATGGTAAAGATGTCAAACTGGAGTATCATTAAATGAACAATAGGGAATAAACTAACTCCTCTCTCAATAAAAACGACCATAACGTGGTCAGTGCGTATAATGTGACAGTAAATTCGAAATGCACCCTCTGACTACATTATTTCAGGAAAATACTATTGCTTTAAAATTGCTGGTTACCTCGAGATTCAAGATTCCTTTATTGCTATGTAATGATACAGAAAATTTAATATTACATGAAATTTCTTTCTGCCTTCTAAAAACCAAAGAGTCACCTGGTGCCCCTTACAGCAAAAGGGAAAGAGAAGCAAAAGAGAGTCCCTTCAGAGATGTTGCATGTCCATGGCTTCACCGCCCAGCAAAAGACAGTTCCTTCAGAGATGCTGCATGTCCATGGCTTCACCGCCCAGCAAAAGACAGTCCCTTCAGAGATGCTGCATGTCCATGGCTTCACCGCCCAGCAAAAGACAGTCCCTTCAGAGATGCTGCATGTCCATGGCTTCACCACCAGCTTCTTTGACTGAACAGACCCCTGTCAGATCCATTGGGAACCAGAGTTGAAATGAATTAACGATATCCAATAGTCTAGGAAAGATGTTTGCTACTTAAATTAAACCACATCCATGATATTACACTAACGGCATAATGCAGCAAGTAAAAATTCTGAAGTTGGCTCGATATATCGAGGATAAGATAATGAAGTTGCTGAGAAGGTCACTTCCGTGACCATCCCTCCCATAGTTGGTCCCAGGGTCATCCTTCATATGTAATTTACAGCAGCAAGTGTAGGCAGAGCCAAGGAAGGTGGGAACCATGGAGCGGTACTCAATGGGAGGCATTGCCCAGTATTTCAGAATAATCACCAGGGAGCAACCAATTCACAAAGCACCAGGGATCGAATCAAAGGAGGACAAGTGAATAGGAGATGGAATGTGCAGGAGGGAGACAAGAGCTAGTGAACTAGACCTCTGTCCATGACATTTAACATAGTGCATTTGCAGCACCAGTCAGTAAGTGGTCTCCAGGTGCCTAGAGTTGCTTTCTCTTACTCGGACCCCAAGTATGGCTAAATAATCATTAATGTAGAGTGCTCATTGTCTGAGGTGATGTCCTTCAGCTGACACATCAAGTCTGCCTGCTCAGCAAGGTTATAATTAGACCATCAGCCTATATTCCAATCAGAAATCTCACTAATATTTGAAGGTAATTCCCAATGGAATACACCTCCAAATACCATCAACTGCAACCTCAATGAAATGGACTATGCGTCAAATACAAAGAACCATTATGAGGGCCACAGTGAGCCATTACATACATGTAATTTCTTTCTCCTCTTAAGATGTAAGAGGATACAAAGAACAATGTTTATCTAACCTGTACTTCACAAATAAATAATATCTGCAACATGTGGAGTAAAGACAAGTTTCCCATTGATCGTCCCATGCCACGAACCCTGACAAACCTCAGGTTCAAATGTAGGGCAGAAAGATTATTGAGCCAAGCCAAGCAGCGAGAGTCAATGAATGGTCACTCTCTAGCTGAGAAGATACATAGAAAATGGTCTGGTCCCCATGGAAACAATCCCAGAGGCAAATCCTTCCTTCAGAGATGGATGTAATTTGGAAAGCAAAAATAAATGAAGATCACTGCCATGAAGTGGCTGCAATTGATCCCAAACTCATTTCATTCAAAGCTGGAATTGTTTCTTCAGAAAGGGTCATGATGTGGCCTCCACAGGAGACCCAGAGCCGCCACCATGTTATGGGGTCCACAATTCAGAGCCTTTCCTTTGTTGGCCTATTAATAAATCAAAAGCAACAATCGACTGATACGGTGCATGTTAAAAGATGCTGTCATATGGTCACAAACCTGAATGGCGATTGTGCTCAGCTGTTCCTCACCTTCCCTGTTAACTCACTTGATTTGACAACTAAATACTCGTATCCATGGGAGACTGCCTGGCATTGCTGGTGCAAACCTCAGGAGAACAGTAATTAAGAGCAGGAGCGTTTAGCAGCCTGCAATGCTCAAGGAAAGATGGAGCAGATTGCACAAACATCAGCCAGCTGCTTCAGACAAACCTATCTTTCTGCTACCTCCAATCAGCCTAACATGTACCTACCCACAGAGGATTATTAAACAGCTGATGCATCATTGAAACAAAGCAATGCAATTGTATTATTAAGCCTTTACACTTGAAAGAATAGAATATAAGAGCAGGGATTAATGTTAAGGTTTTTTAAGGCACTGGCGAGGCCTCACTTGGAGTATTGTGAGCAGTTTTGGGCTTCTCATTTAAGAAAGGATGTTCTGACTTTGGAGAGGGTTCAGAGAAGGTTCACAAGGATGATTCCAGGAATGAAAGGGTTATCATGTGAGGAGCATTTGACAGCTCTTGGCAGGTTTCAATTGAAATTTAGGAGAATAGGGGGAGTGGAATACCATTGAAACATTTTGAATGTTGAAAGGCATGGACAGAGTAGATGTAGAAAGGTTGTTTCCCCATGGTGGGAGAGTCTAGGACAAGAGGCAACAACTTTAGGAATGAAGGGCATCCGCTAAGAACAGTGATGCAGAGGAATTTCTTTAGCCAGAGGATGGTAAATCTGTGGAATTTGTTGCCACAGGCAGTTGTGGAGGTCAGAATTAAGGCAGAGATTGAAAGGTTCTTGATTAGCCAAGGGCATCAAAGGTTGTGGGGAGAAGGCCAGGCAGTGGGCTGAGTGAGGAAATGGATTGCAACACCGACTTGATGGGCTGAATAGTCTATTTCTGCTCCTATGTCTTATGGACTTTGCAGTTGCTTTGCCATTTTCCTATGAGAATAATGACATTCCTGCCTTCCCTTCCAGCTTGAAGAAACGATGACTCAGCAGGAACCTCCACTACCACTCTACACCTCTAGAAAGAACAAGATAGGGTACATTTAGGTCATCCCAGAACATTGGCATTATGGTCGACACAGTCATGATGCCCTGCTCCTCAGGTGTATGTTAGGCTTCACCAGGACAATGGATGAGGCCAAGGACAGACATGTCTGTGTGGGAACAGTGAGGGGACTTAACTGGGAGTTCTAGAGGGGACCCACAGATAAACCATAGC
This sequence comes from Narcine bancroftii, assembly GCF_036971445.1. Classification (NCBI taxonomy): domain Eukaryota; kingdom Metazoa; phylum Chordata; class Chondrichthyes; order Torpediniformes; family Narcinidae; genus Narcine; species Narcine bancroftii. The sequence goes on from NC_091476.1 coordinate 143,216,488, forward strand.
ACTTTTGATATATCTTCTTTGTTTTATCCTTGTTCAATTCAACCTAAAGCATTGACTAGGTTTCGCTCTCCACGTGTGCTACCTGACCTGTTGAGTGTTACCTGCACTCGCTCTTTTTTTTCCAGAATCAGAATTTATTGTCATGAACATGTCAGAAATCCATTGTCTTACAGCAGTGTCACAGGTGCAAATTTTGCTATAAATTATACATTTAAAAATAAATAAATTAGTGCAAGAGAAGAGAGTGAAGTAGTGTCTATAGGTTTATTCTTCATTCGGACATCTAATGTTTTTGTACCACTGAGTGTTCGTCCTCAGGCTCCAGTACCTCCTTTCTGATGGTAGCAGTGCATCGAGGGCATGGCCTGGCCTTGAGGATAGAGGCTGCTTTCTTGAGACACCATCTTTTGCAGGAGTCCTTAAGAGAGTTCAGATATCCAGATCTGCTGCATTTCTTTTTAGATGCAAGTTAATAAAGTTTACACAGTGCTAAATCAGTCTCCCATCCTGTTCCTCTCACCTTGTCCTGTTTCCAGAGTTAGGGTGTCATTGAATTGGGCAATGCACCATGGTTGAAATGAGTCTGTCAGCAGATCCTGGGAGCCAGGTTTGATGCCAGATACTAAACTCCGACCCATACAACCACAATGCAGGATTCCAAGAGTCACAATTTCAGCAATAACATCAATCAAAACCTCAAACCATAAGTGTTGGGTTCACCAAAGTTCTACAGCACAAATAGAAGTCAAAAAGAATCCAGTACCAAAACAAGCACTTTTTCATGGTTGCTATTGTAGGATTTTATTTAATATATAAATGAGACAGGGAACAGAAAGGAATTGTGTGAATATATATCTCCATCCTGAGATGATTCAATACTGACATACATCAGCAGGGATCCTGCATGATGCTACTGTAATACCGCAGATTTTCAAGGTTAATAGCCCAGTTAGTTCCTTTTTAACTAATGTAATAAACTATACTTGATTGCAAAACCAGTACAAGGGCCTTATGCAAGAGAACTTCCTTCCCCCACCTTTGAAAGTGTCCATGAGAAAACTGCATCCGGAAGTGGTCGTTAGGCGAGCAAGCTTGAGTTCTTACAAGAAGTGAGTAAATTACAGAGGAAAGGAAGGGGTGACGTCAGGAGCTGCAAAATGTGGACAGGTCCAGATAACTGTATGAACATTTCATAGGGTGCTGCATGCAAACTCTGACCTCAGGGCATTCAACAAAATGTGCACACTGACACCTTTATGTTTATTTACAGTACGTTAGCATCACTGGCCAAGCCACTGTTCATTGTTCCTCTTCAACTGGTCTTGCATTCAGGAGCCCACGAGCTGGGTCTGGAGTCACAGACAAGCTGGGGAAATGAGGAGAGCAAACTTTCTGCCCTGAAGGATACGAGTGAACCAGATCTCCAACAAGCTTACCATTTCCAAGTTGCCATTAGTGGGACCAGCATTAGTACCTGTTAATTACTTAGAGCACTGAATAATAGAATACAGGAACAGGCCCCTTGATTGTGTTAACTATAATACCAATTTACACTGATCACCAGGCAGCGTGGTTCGCGCAGGGGTTCGTGCATCAATGCCAGCAATCCAGGTTCGAGTCCGGTGCTGTCTGTAAGGAGTTCGTAAGTTCTCTCCGAGTCTGTTTTGTCCAGGTGCTCTGGTTTCCTCCCACCTCTCAAAAGGTTGTTGGTTAATTGGTGTATTTGGGCAGTACGGGCTCATGGGCTGAAAGGGCCTGTTACCTTGTGGAATGTCTAAAAAATATTTATTTTTAAAAAATAATCCCATCTTCCCTGACTGTTCACATCTCTCTCCAGATGCCTCTTAAAAGCTACCATCATATCTTCAACCCCCTTTTGTCCAACCTCTCCTTGTAGCTCATTCTTTCTAATCCAGACAACATCCTGCACCCTCTCCAAAGTCTCCCTGCCTTTGTTGTAATAAGGTGACCAGAATTGCATACAATACTCCAAATCTGGCCCAAATCAGATTTTTATTTCAATTGTTACTTGACCATGACTATGGTAATGAAAGGGTTCCATTGAATCAGACCACCACATAACTCAGAAAATATACACAAAAAAAAATCACTATATGGTGCTACCTCCATGAAATTTTCATGAATGGCATCAAAAGGCTGGCAGCATAGAAAAGGTCCACTAGTTTGCTTCATGGATGAAGATTAGGAGGAAAAGGTGAGTAGGTTGGGTCAGTACTCACTGGCATTCAGGGGAGTGATGATGATTTTATCGAAGCATTCAATTCTGAGCAGGCTTGACAGCGAAGATATTTCTCTCATGGAGCCATCCAGAAGAAGGAGACAGAGCACGAGAAGAAGAAGAGACTTATCGCCTGGTTGTAATTCCTTCCCTCAGATGGTTGGGAACCTTTGGAATTCTCTACTCCAGAAGTCACGGAGGCAGTGAACTATGAAGAGAGGCAGATCCTTGGTTTCTAGAGGATTCAAGGAGTGTAGGAACGAGGCAGAAAATGGTGCAGAGGCCAGGAACAAATCAGCCATGATCCTGGTGTTGAGTAGAGCAGGCTTGAGGGCCAAATGGCACCCCTTGCTCATTCTTCATCTGCCTTATAATCGAATTGGAATTTAAAACTCACCATGGAAGAAAATTAAGCTTACAGTCAAGTAAATAAACTGATTTTTTTTTCTAAAGTATCATTAAATGGTGACCATCAAATGACTGGTTTATTTTTTCATGATAAAGTACTATTTGGCAGTTGCGGATACAGGTCATTGGGTGTACTAAGGCAGAGATTGATAGGTTCTTGATTCCAGGGCATCAAATGTGATGGGGTGAAGGCTGGGTAGTCGGGCTGAGTGGGAAAAAATGATCATCTCATGATACTGTGGTGGCACAGACTTGATGGGCTGAATGGCCTAATTCTGCTCCTGTGTCTTCTAATCTTATTTGATCCTTCAGGAAGGATACCTGTCATCTTGCTCATATGTGACTCCAGATCTTCAGGAATGGGGTTGACATTTAAATTTCTTCCAAGATGTTTTTCAGTAATCCATTTGGAGACAGTCGCCTAGCTTTGATAGACACACAAATGTCCCACGGAAAGATTTTAAAAAACTAGAAGCCTACAAATGATCACCCCAGTCAGGGTTCGTACAATATAAGCCAATTCAACAGCATTTACTTGATGATAGAAGACAAACTTCCAGCCCAGTTCTGCAACACAGACACTTAATATCTAGATTCTCACTGGCATAGAACACACTGAGGCCAGACTGCCTTTTGCCTTCTGACAAACCATAAAAAGTGCAATAAAATTGAGCAAGAGAAGGAGCAAAATTAATTTGACTCTGCTCCAGAAGAGAAGTGGCTTGAATTTGCATCATATTATTAAATCGAGTCCATAAATCTAGTCAGCAATCAGCACTAATGCCAAGACTACTTAATTACACAATGGAAGTCTTTACGGGCTCACTACAGCAAATGATGAATGATCGGCTGACGAGAAACTATACAAGAACCAAAGCTGCTATCTGCACTTTCTTTCCCACTGCCCTGGAAATCAAAGATACATAGAGCTTGTTATAGTCACAGCAAGAACTTCTGGCTTTAAGGAGTTACGTAGGATCTCCACTGCATTACAAGTATTCACCACCAGCTGCTCTCAGATGGATGTGAAGCTCAGGAATTCTCGTCTCTGGAGACTTGTGGATGCTAGGACAGGGGGAGGATTCAAAGCTGAGATTAATATAATTTTAGACCTAAGATAGGGTGGGGAGGAGGTTGGGGAGGCAGGCATCAAGCAGGAACCTTAGCTTGAGACACAGGATCAGCTATTGAGCCAGACATTGAGTGTCACTCTTTGGTTGTTGGTGTTCCAGCACAGTGAGATGACGGTGCAGGAATGCTGCTACCTGGCACACTCCAGGTTGCAAGAATACATGCTGATAGACACTCTGAAGCTCAGTTCAGGCAATAGGAGGGCTCTGTGGGAAAGGACCACAGGTGAATGTCCTTCTGCTAAATGGACTTGAGGGGCTGAGATTGGTGGTGAAGCCCATTAAACAACATCGCAATGATGTTATATAGAATGTGATTTACAATGTACAGAGTCAAAATGTATAGAGCACATGACAATATGAATATATATGGTATAGAACATGCAAATATGCAAGTCTTTGCACTGTTTTCCTTTGTATATATATTTTTGAATACTGAAGAAAGTTTATTTTTGAAAAAAATGTTTGGGTATTGGTTCAGACTTCCATTATCTGGTCTTTTCCCCAATGATAAAATGCTCCTTCATAAAATTGTGAAGATTCACCTTCTGCAAGAAGCTGTAGGATTTCCTGATTGGATTTGAAATCACATTAGACGTCACTCATTCCAAACACAAATTCTATAGTGCCAATGAAGCAGTGGACCAGTTGTTCACAATACCAAAAAAAAATGATCTTGAATCACATTCAAATCCCATCAGTGGGGAATTTGAATCCAGTTAATTAAATCACGAGGAATGAAATGCCAACATCAGTGATGCTGTCCAAGAACTACGTACTGGTTCTGTGAACCATAAACTGCTCCATGCCCACAAAAAATAGCCATCTGTGCCACAAAACACCACCTTTTTTGTTCTTGCACTATCATTAACTGTGAATATTTATCTTTCTATCCTTTATATTTATCATCTCTTTCTGTAGTGGGATAATTTTTTAAAAAATTTAGACATACAGCACAGTAACAGGCCATTTCGGCCCACGAGTCCGTGCTGCCCAATTTATACCCAATTAACTTACACACCTGGTACGTTTAATGGAAGGAATCTGGAGCCCCTGGGAAACATCCATGCAGACACGGGGAGAACTACAAACTCCTTTCAGAGAGCACAGGATTTAAACCCCAGTCCTGATTGCTGGCATTGTAAAGGCATTGCGCTAAAAGACACAAAATGGGCCACTCCCACCCGGCCCACCATATAATATAAACTATTAATAGTTGGCGTAGCTTGCATTCTGTGTGGCTGCAGCAAATGAGAATTTCAAGTAGGGTATTTGCCATCTTTTCCCAGTCTGGTCCATATGTAACTCCAAACCCAGAGCAATGTGGTTCATAGTTTGCCAAGTTTCTTCCTTTCGTTGATCAGGGCATCAAGTGCAGGAATTGGGACATCATGTTACAACTGTGAAAAATATTGGGCGACCACACACTGGAAGCATTGTGCTCAGATTTGCTCACCCAGCTATAGAAAAGATATCAGTAAGCTGGTGCAGAAAAGATTCACAAGACTGCGACCAGAACTGGCAGGCTTGATTTATAAGGAGAAGCAGGATCGGCTGGGACTTTAATCCCTGGTCTGTAGGAAGGTGATGGAGTACCTTATAAAATAATGAGGGGCTTAGGTAAGGTAAAAAAAAAACAGTATTTTTCTGCCGAGGGCAGGGGAATCTAGAACTGCAGGGCATAGATTTAAGGAGTCCTGAGGGGCACCCTTTGTACAGAGGTTGGCGTGAGCTGGTAGAGGCAGAACAAGGGTGACATTTAGACAGGTACATGGATGGGAAAGGTTTAGAGGAACGTGGGCCCCGAAGCAGGCAAGTGGGACTAGCTTGGTCAGCATGTACAAGCTAGGCCGAAGGCCTGTTCTGTACTGTAAAACTCTGATTCACTCTATCTCACCCACTTGTAATAGCCCAGCTGGATATACATTTCATGGGACAATTTGAGGTCAGCAATAAAGTCCGGCCCTGCTGATGATTCCCACATAAATAAATGATCAACATAAATAGTCTTTGGTTGGCAGGATTCAAGAAGGCTCATCACCAGTTTTACTCACCTGTTCAGTTCCTTATTGTGTAGCCCATTTACATTCTCTGATGAAGCGGGTTTCAAGAGTCAACAGCCCACAAACCACAATTGATCAGATTATGTATCAGGTAGCTGCAAAACTAAATGCATGATCGCCCTGATCCTTTAAGTAGGAGACACGACTCACACAAACGAGAGGAACAAAGACCAAAACACACACGTCAGATGCACCATCTCCAGTCCTAACATCTCAGAAGTACAGTCTGTGTGGTGAAACTGACTGGGCAGATTGTTAGATTCTTCACTGAAGTGAAACACGAAAGTCTACAGATGCTCAGAGTGTAATAGAAACACAGACAAGCTGGGGTGCGGGGGGGGGGGGGGGATTCAGCAGGTTTTTGCAGCATCCACAGAAAGTAAAGAATGTGAGAAGTTTTCAGGGCTGGTTTACACCTTGAGCAAACAGACACCAATTCAAAACTCATAGGGTCCCAAAGATGTTTTTTTTCTAAATTATAAGGCAGATAGCGGTACAAAATGCTTACTACCTTCCCTTCAACACTTCCCTTGTGAATCTGTAGGGGTTGTTTACTGCAGCTGGTGCTCCCAATGTGGCCTCCTCTACATCAGGCTGAGGCCAGACTAGAAGATTGTTTCATTGAGCACCTTCGCTCTGTCCGCTGCAACATCATGGAGTTCCCACTGGACACCTATTTCAATTCCACTCACCAATGCCATATGACATGGCCTCATACGCTGCCAAATTGATGCCCCCCACAAATTGGAGGAACAACACCTCATATTCCATCTTGGCCCTCTCCAACTACATGGCATGAACATTGACCTCTAATTTCCATTCACCCCTTCCTCCTAGTTTCTTGGTTTCCCTATCCCTGTCTCCTCTCCTCCAGCTCCCCACTCCTTTCCCTTTCTCTCCTATTCACAGATATACCATCTGCCCATTTTCCCCATCATCTCTCAGCTCTTTTTCTCTTCTACCGTCCCACCTGAATCCACCTATTACCTCTTACCCGTTAACCTCCCCCATCTCTTTCGTCCCTCCTCTCCTCCTCCCCCACCTTTTAATTCAAATGTCTGCCCATTTAATCTTGCGTCTAACAAAAGGCTCAAGCCCAGAACACTGGTTAACCCTTTACTTCCTCTGGATGCTGCGTGACCCGCTGAGTTTCTCCAGCCCATTTATGTATTGCACTTGAACCAAGCACTTGCAGATTTTAACACTACCTGTTCCTTGCTTTGATATGCAGGCAAACTCTCCTCACCTGAAATTACATTGTCGACCTGGGGACCCAAATGAGATAATGCAACTCAGAATCCTTCCTGTGAGTTCACTGTAGCTCAGTTGAAAAAACTCTGTCTTTGAAGCCAAATAATGTTGTATATTAGTCTGCATTGGTATTTTGGTACTCTGCTGAGGAGGTGCTGAACTATCAAAAGTGTCATCTTCCGTATGAGACAAGGCTCCATCTCTCCTCTCAGGCAAGCACAACTCTCAGTTCTAAATCACAGGCATAAATAAACCTGTAAACGAGACTGGATAAAGAGTTCACACCCAAAATATGGACTGAACATTTCTACCCATGGATTCTGTTCGGCCTGTTGAGTTTCTCCAGCACATTTGTGTTTTGCACTTGACCCCAGCATCTACAGACTTTCTTGATAATCTCCTCACATTCTTGACAGTCAGCACATTGTGCTTCCAACTGCTTTCAAAGGAAAACCTGTATCTTTGAATATATCAGGCTGATTTGAACAATATTATGCCACCTGCGAATGTAATGCCTGAGATGAATATATTTTAATTAACCCAAGATAATAAAGGACAGTGCCCCAGAACACCCGTACTTTTCTATTTTCTTTTGTAATCAGGGTGTAACTGGTCAGCCAGTTTATTGGCAATCCCTATTATCCTTGAAAAGCTGCCTTCTTGAACTTTACAGTCCTGGGATGCTCCAGTCCTATCAGTCACCTGCTCTATGAATAATATTCTTTCATACATTCATTCTGTCCAAATAATTAACAGAAATCCAAGATGCTTCTTTTCAGACATGGCACTGTTCCATCCCAATTTTGAATCCAACCTTTACATGACTGTAGTCAAGCAAGTGCTGGCTTGTTCAAAGATAAATGAGGAAGACTTTTTTCTAAGTGTGAGGCCTTGAGCTCTAAAATACAAGGAGATATCAGACAGGCTCAAACCCTAAACATTGGTTATATATCTTTACCTCCCAAGGATGATTTGAGACCTGCTGAGTTTCTCCAGCATGTCTGTGTTTTACTAAATTCACAGCATCTGCAGACTTTTGTGTTTCACACCAGACAAGGGCTGTGGTGTCTCCTTGGTTAACGATTGAAGGCACAACTTGGGACAAACTGCCAATATGGCAGAGAGTTCATCTGATCAATGAAAGGGCTAGGAAATTTTAAAAAAAATATAGCTAATTGGATTTATTTTTCCTTCTCACAATCCCCACCACCCCCCCCCCCCCAACTTCTCCCAAAAGGAAAACTATTCCTGCAATTGCCACATCAGGAATAGATCCAATGTCCTCCTGCTCTCCAGAACTTCACAGTTAGGTAACAGAAGCAGAAGATCAGTATTAATACGATGTTAGAACCTAACCCCGACTGCAACAACAGGCATTTGAACAGGTATATTTGATTCAATCTAGGAGATATTAGGCCACATGTATAATGAATTTCTTCCAAGCCGAAATGGGGTTAATTTTGCCTGAGACACATGACAAACAATGATGGAACAACCATATGCCTCAACCACAAGACTAAACCACAGTTCAGTCCAGAATGATGAGTGATTTTTTTTTACCAGAGACACTGACATAATTTTTTTATATTCTGAAAAATACAAGCTAAAAAAGAAAAAGCAATTTAAACCCACTAATTATTTTTGTTTTCCAGAGGTTTGTGGGAAGACATAATCTGGGAGAGCACATCAAACTGCCCCGAAATAAATGATCAATCAAAAATAAGTTAATTGGAGCATTAAGGTCTCAAATGTGAGGACAAAGGATCTACAAACAAACAGAGAACTAAAGGGATCAGCAATGGAAAGGGTAAAGACCTTCAAATTCCTGGGTGTCAACATCTCTGAAGATCTATCCTGGGGCCTCCATGTTGATACAAAGAAGGCACATCAGTAGCTATACTTCGCGAGGAGTTTGAGGAGGTTTAATATCTCACCAAACCCTCTTGCTAATTTTTACAGGTGAATTGTGGTGTGCATTCTAATTGGTTTCATCACTGTCTGGTATGGAAGTGCCAAATGCTCAGGACAGGGAAAGACTATAGAGGGTTGTGAACTCAGCCAGCACCATCATAGACATTAGGCTTCTCTCCAGTGAGGATATTTACAAGAGGCGGTGACTCAAGGAAGCAGCCGCTATCCTCAAAGAAAAAACACAAAATGCTGGAGAAACTCAGCTGGTCAAACAGTGCCCTTTATGTACCAAAGGTGAAAATACATAACCAATGTTTTGGGCTTGAGCCCTTCGTCAAGGTATGAAAAAGTGCTGGCAGGTATCCAAACAAAAGGATAGGGGTGGGGGGAAGAGGAGGGTGGCAAAGGCAGGAGATGATACATGGAGAAGGGAGGGAGGGGACAGCAGTGATCAAGGGGTGGAGGGGTGGCTGGGTGGGAGAACTGCAAAATCTGGAAAGGGGGAAGGGAAAGAAAAGGGGGAAGGGAAAGAAAAGGTGAGCTGGTGAGCAGAAAGAAGAGAAGTTAATGTTAATGTCATCTGGCTGGACAGTGCCCAGATGGAAAATAGTGTTGTTCATCCAGTTTGCGAGTGGTCATGGTGGGGCAGTACATAAGGCCATAGAAAGACATGTGAGCATGGGAGTGTGACTCAGAATTGAAATGGTTGGCCACTGAGAGGTCTTTGTTCTGGCAGAAGGAGCGGAGATACTTAGCGAAGAAATCTGCCAATTTTCAACTGGTCTCTCCAATGTAGAGAAGGTCACAAAGGGAGCATTGAATGCAGTAAATCAGTTCTGTGATTATACAACTGATGTCTGGCTTCACTTGAAAGGTCTGTTTATGGCCCTGGACTGTAGTGTGGGAGGAGGTATGGGCGCAAATGTTGCACCTCCTGAAGGTGCCGGGGAGGGGCGATTGGTAGGGAAGGATGAGTGCACGAGGGAATCACGGAGGGAGCAGTCCCTATGGAAGGCAGAGAGGGGAAGGGAAGGAAAAATGTGTCTGGTGGTGGGATCCTATAGTAAGTGCTGGAAATTCCGGCGGATAATGTGTTGGATGAGGAGGTTGGGAGGGTGGTAGGTGAGGATGAGAGGGATTTATGTTTTGTTGCATCTGGAGGCAGAGGAGACCAGGGCAGACAAGCGGGAAATTAAGGAGATGCGGGTGAGTTGATAGTGATGGAGGGGAAGCCATATTTGTGGAAGAAGGCAGACATTTCGGAAGATCTGGACTAGAAGACCTCATCTTGGGAATAGACGTGGCCGAGATAGAGAAATTGAGAAAAGGGGATGGAATCCCTGCAGGGACAGGGTGTGAGAAAGTGTAGTCAAGGTAGTTGTGGGAATTAGTTTGTAATATGTTGGTGGAAAGCTCGTCTCCCAAGATAGAGGTCCTCAAGGACCCTCACCACTCAGACCATGCCCTCTTCACCCTGCTACCATTGAGAAAAAAGGTACAGGAGCCTGAAAGTGAACACCCAGTGGCACAAGGACAGCTTCCTCCCCTCTGCTATCAGATTTCTGAACGGACAATGAGCCACAGACACTACATCACTTTCTCTTCTTTTTGCACCAATCTATTTATTTATTTATTAAGATGTGATGCATAGCAATACTGGCTCATGTGATACTTCTGCAGAAATGGCAGCAGATTGCAACATATTTACTTAATATATTGACTTTCATTTCAACGATCAGGCTAATATTGCGGCTCACCTTTTGCTGCCACCAAAATTAGACTTGGGCCATTAGTATTAAGCCACAAATTGACTTTGTTGGTATAACATTTTTGTGATTCCACGAGATCATGAAAGGTGGTTTCAGCCAGCCGTTCTCAACAGGGGGGGGTCCCTCCCACCCTCTGTGTGTCACAGCACATTCAAGTAAAAACCTTGTTTTCACCTCACAAAGTGTTTTTATGTGTTTTTTTTTAATGGAGCTCATAGAAGAGAAGTACAGAACAAAAACCTGACTCCTTCACAGAGAAGGGGGCCCATAAACTTTGTTCTGGAGGTGGGGGGGGGGGGGCCTCAGCAGGGAAAAAAAAAGTTTGAGAATGGCTGGTTCAGAATAGCAAATCTTTTTACTTCAAGTCTGGGCACTGGTTTTTAAGGAAAGTGCTTGGCAAAATGTTGTTCATGAAGATAACTTGGAAATTATGAGGAACAATTAGGAAACAGTTTCTCCTCTCTTCTGCGATCCGGGTGCCATAATATCAGCTCCTCTGGATCTCTCCCTCTCATCACTTGATTCACTAATTTCAATGATACCAGCAAGAGCGCTGCGGTTACTAATACTCCAGTTCCAATTGAACAGCAGAGATTTCTTTTCTTTTTCTTTTGGGGTTTTCCCCCAGTCGCTGCAGTATTTCTAAATGTTAGTAAATTTTGAATGTTTAAAACTGCAAACTCACAGGAAAATAATGACCTGGAACCAGTTTCACACCCAAGGAAGCTCATGTGTCAGGGTGCACGCCAGGGTTCTTGGCACAACTCATGCCTTCCACAAAGGAATGAATAAAGCCCTGACAAACACTGAAATTACATCCATTTTAAAAGCCTAACACCATACAAAAAGGTGCATTTGCATTCCTGACATGCCTGGCACATCCTCAAAACCTTTTTAAATCGATGAAGCAGGATTGTACTGTTGTCACTGCTCTAATACAAGAAACTTGAGAGCCCATTCGCATGCAGCAAGCGTCCACAAACATCAACTTAATTGTGACCAGTTAATCAGTTTTAAATGTTGATCAAGGGGCAAGGTATAACTGTTCCACTTTTCTTCAAAATAACTCCGTGAATAAGATGCATTCTGTTGCAGACTGGCAGATGACCAAGTTGAGCACCTTTTCTCTGTCCGCATCAATTACGGGGATCTCTCAGTAGCCAACCATTTCAATTCTACACCCCACCCTCACATGTCCACGGCCTGATGTATTGCCAAACTAAGGTCACCTGTAAATTGGAGGAGCCACGCCTAATATTCCATCTGGGCACCCTCCAATCAGATGGCATTAACATCTTTGGTTTCTGCTAGCCCACTCTCCTTTCTCCCAGCCCACTCCCCTTTCTCCCTCCCTTCCCTATCCTTCTGTCTTCTTTCCTCCAACTCTCCACCCCCTTTCCTTTCCATTCACAGAGCCATCCCCCCCCCCTCTCCCTGTTTGTTGGTGAGCCCTCCCTCCCTTATCCACATATTACCTCCTACCTGTGGGACAGGGATCCCTCCCCTTGCTCCCCACCTGCCCTCACCACTTTTTTGAGTGCTTGCCTACATTTTGCTTATACCTTGATGAAGAGCTCAGGCCTGAAACATTGATTATCTACCTTTATCTATGCTATATAAAGTACACAGCTCCTGCCTACACATTGCTGATACATTAATGAAGGCCTCAGGCCTGAAACGTGGTTTAGGTATCTTTACCTTTGCTATTTCAAGAACACTGTTTGATCTGCTGAGTTTCTGCAGCATTTTGTTTTTAGTGGGAAACTCAATAACCTAAGCCAGAGCTCAAGGTGGAGTCAAGATCATCATTCTGCACTACTTCTTCTCCACACCCCACACCACCCCCCCAACCCACCCACACAGAGCATCCATAACAAACTTCCCTCGTTTCACCCAACAGCTTGTGGAGTGTTGACACAGCATCATCTGCACACACATGGCTGCCAAAAGGCAGTGACTGAGGTCAGGCAACCAATCCATGTCGTTATTGCATGCAAAGGAATGTTTTATACTTGGCAAAACCAGAGGGGGTCATGGAAAGGACAAAGGATCACATGCATTAGCAAAGTCAAGGCCAAAATAACTAAAGAACTATTGTTGCCTTACTGTTTTGCATGTAATTAACTTAAAATGCCAAGAGATTCTTAAAAATCTTTTTACGACGTAATAATAATACCACGAAAATGTTGAAAGATCCCTTTGGCAGTACAGGAATCTGAGGCAAGTCATCTTATTTAACGATTCCCCTGATCTCTCTTGACAGAGCCAAATATTCCCAATGGGGGCTTAATGCAACAGATATCAATAGTTCAACATGCATTGCCATGGCTGGATATTATTTATAATCGGAGACCAAATTTATGTACATTGCAGTTTGACTGTGGAAGACATTGTAGTATATCAATGAAAACCAGTTAATTCCAGGAACCTGATTTGATTTCCGATAACAATGCTGTGGCCAGTTATCATGACCCAGTAATCTGTGAGTAATTTGGCCAGGAATCAATTCCAATTATTTTAATTTTGGAAGTCTTGTCAAATGCACATGGTCACTCTTATATTGCACTTTTAGTGGGCAAATTTGCATCATTTCATTTTTACATCTTACAAGAATAGTAGTAATTAAAACCTGCACATAAACTTAGCCATTGATGGGAAGAATGGATAACCCAAGTTTCAAACCCTCCACACCCAGGATGCAGTGGTGAGGCTGCAAGTAATGAAGAATGGGGACTTCTTCACCAAATCTCTTCTCCAAACCCAGTGATGGAGAGAGACACTCCAAAAGCCTTGACCGCTAGCCCCGTGACTGGACTGGACCATTTCATGGAGCTCCACCAGAGATTTAGCAGACAATATCAGGTGTGCACTCAAATTAGGGATGGTGCGGCAGATGACTGGAGGCTTATTCAACAAGATTTAGAAAGACTCTTCAAAAGGAGGAGAAGTCAACAGGTTTAGGAAAGATATTTCAGTGCCCCAGAGTTTTTAAGTATGGAACACAGCAAATCAACCCATCGCAACCATGTTGAGGATTCAACTTAGTGAAGTAATGCAAGTAAATCCCCACGCATCAAAGAGACTAGAGCTTTATATTGAACTCCAAATGTGTGCTAGAGTTCCCTACTCCTATATCCAGCTCCCTTTGTAACCAAAGCCTACTTTCCATTTCCTTGCTCAGTACTTAACTGCATTTGCACAATAACCCTCTGTGTACCAATGTAAGACATTACGTTTGCCATGACCTCATTAATGACAGACAGTCCAAGTGGCACCAATCAGACAGTTCCTCAATTAATACTGTTCATGAGGTTTGTCAGGGAAAAATGGCAAAAAAGGGTCAAAAGAGAATGTTGGTCCTTTCCTGAAACATTGCAACTTCTCATGCTAATAGATCAGCCATTTTTTTTTAAACCAAATTCAATTAAAAATAGGGAGTTTTTTTTCCACTGCCATGTATTAAAACACAGTGTATTTGGTTGAGTAAAACATGAAAGACTGCAGACACCAAAGTAGATAGAAAAAACTCAATGCTGGAGAAACCCTGCTGGTCAAATAGTGTACTTTAAATAGCAAAAGTAAAGATACATGACCAACGTTTCGGGCTTGAGCCCTTCATTAATGTATGAACAAAATGGGGAAGGCGCCTAAACAAAATGGTTGGGAGGGGAGGGGCAGGAGGTAAAAGGTGGATAAGGAGGCATGGCTCTGGGAATGGAGAGGGAAGATGTGGAAAACTGGAGGAAAGAGGACAAAGAGAAAGGGAAGGGAGAGAGAAAAGAAGAAACCAGAGAAGTTGGTGCTAACGCCATCCAGTTGGAGAGTTTACAGTCTATTACTTTTTCCAATTGAGATCTTCAAGTCATGGCACAATCTAACAATATCTGCCTGTTGCATATCGCTCTATTACCTTCTGTGGAGGATTTATTTAGTGGGGCTTCAATGGAAATTTCAATCGGTGTCCCCTTGAGATTAGACAATACAGTCTTTTATAGCAAGTAGGTTTCTTTACATGTACGAGATAGCAGTTTCTCAAAACAATTTTATATCAATGTGTAAACATGCTCTGTTTTCCCAAACCAGCATCTTCAGATTGCTGCAGAATACAAATGGATCACTTTAATGAAATCATTGTCACAAATGGGAGGAATGTTATCACATGGGGGCTGTGTTCATTCAGACAACAAAGGTCTCCATTGATGTTCTGAGAGGCATTGCCAGAGAACTCTTCTGGCCAGATCCACATCTGAGACATTTACTTTGCTTCACTGCTTTAGTCCAACCAACCACATCTGGGCTTGTGATACCAAGCACCCATTTATATAAGGGCCCATATTAGTCAGGTTCTAAAACTGAAGCGCACAATCAATGGCAGTCAGTCGTCGCCACACACGAGAAGTCTAGATGTCCACGCTGCCCAGCCTTCTCCCCATACCTTTGATGCCCTGGCTAATCAAGAAATATTTCTACAAGTAAAAGGAACAATTTTGCCCCAAAGTCTTTAAACTTTGCAAATTAAGAGTGATGTTGCATTTTCATTGCTGAATATTTTTGATTTCGGAGACCACTTCTACGTAGGATCAGTTTGACCATGGAAGACATTGTAGTGTGTCGAGGAGATTAGTTCATCGCACTAGTTATATTTCTGATAAGATGCTGT
The DNA here is from genome assembly GCF_036971445.1 of Narcine bancroftii. Lineage (NCBI taxonomy): Eukaryota > Metazoa > Chordata > Chondrichthyes > Torpediniformes > Narcinidae > Narcine > Narcine bancroftii. Next base: position 143,231,919 of record NC_091476.1, read on the forward strand.
GATCCAGTATCTGGAGTAGCTGGACCGACAACTATGTCTAATTAATCAGCGCATTTAGTAGCTACGGATAAATTTGTATCACTTAGTTTTCGTATCTTAGGGCAATAACGGTCATTTCAACTGGCACATAAATTTAGCATTGATAAAGGAGATCGGGTAACTGAAGACACAAACCTTTCTCACACAGAATGCAGAGGTGACACTGCAAATTATGAAGAATGGGGATTTCTTCACTGAATCTCTTGCCCTAACCCATTGACAGAGAGGGACATTTCAATGGCCTTCTCCCAACCTGCATCAGCTCATAATCAGTACTCAGCTGGGAGGTGGTGGAGCAGGAAGAGAGGAGCATGGAAGTAGGCAGAGAACCACTCCATAACCCCATCCCCCCCTCCAAATTTCCATCCCACCTACAGTGATGGCAACTTAAAGCAGCTGGTAAACCCTTCAACAACAGAAGAAGCAAGAGAAAACCAGAGCATTCAGTGAGGAGGACATGAAAGGGGGAGGGAAGGAAAACGTGCACAGCTACAGGGAAAACATGCAGACTCCACATCGAGAACAGCCGAGGTCAGGATCAAACCAGGGTCATCAGAACTGTGAGGTAGATCTGAGTGATATGATGATCTAGTGAATTCCAATGAAGAATTAGTGCTCGTACACTAAAGGAAGGAGATCTCACTGCAAACTATGCTGAGCACCTGTGGAGAAGTAGCAGCCAACCACATCAAGTGCTGCAGTAGACTCTGGGCATTATATCACACCAGGTGCAAGGGGATTAGATAGATGGACATCTGGACTTCAAACACCAACCCTGGAATCTGCACCGAACCTAGGGCAGCTCCGCTCTTGGCTGAGTTTTGTGAATGGGTTCACTTCACATCTGTTCCCTGAATTGCCACGTTAAGAAAAAGGATCACTCACTCCCAAACCAGTTAAAAAAAAGGTTTGATTTTTTTTCTTGAATTATTTTAATTTAATTTAATTATTAATTACCTTGCACAAGCTGAATCCGCCTTAAATGAATTTATTTCTAAATATTTTATTAATTCTTAAATTATTTACATTTTTGCAACTGTTTGTAAAAGTCCTTGATAATCAAAGGAATCTGGAATCAGTGGAAAGGCTTTTTTACAGCACGAGCTGTCAGCAGGCAATCAGGATGATCTGTGGGTGGGGGTCTCGGATCCCACCTCCTTGGGCCCGTTTACTGCCCTCAGTCTGCTCTTGGACACGGGGCAGCTGCCAAAACACTCGGTGCCAGGTAGCTGCAGATCCAAACAGCCCACAGACACCAACACAACCCTGTCCAATGAAACACCAAAGGGTTAAGCACCATAAAATGTCACAAGGAGATCAAACCACTCATCTGATTGAGAGGTTTTGAAATCAATTTGCCTCCACCTTTATTGTTAATTCAACATTATCCCTTCTTTACTGCCAACTTTCCAACAGCTAGCGTGCCTTCTCCCGCTTAAACAATTCTTAAAGCACACTAGATCTAAAGCAACTCAGAACACCAGTCAGTCAGGTCAACAAAGGAAAAGAAAAAGGATACAAAAGTAATGCAAACTTAATCCATGATGAAACATTTTCTGCCCCATTCTCAAAAGATCTCAGAACTTTTAGGAAGAACTCTTTTTGTGGTAAGATGTTGGAATATTTTGTTGCCTTGTCAGTTTTTAGTTCATTACTTCAAGGTTTCTCTTCATTTTTGAACACAAGATGATAGAAATTTGTAAGCAGTGTCTAGTGACTGTCAAGCATCAATAAACTTCAACTCCTCTTCTGATAGTATAGATCTATCACCAATGTATATAGTGTATATAGTTACAGTATCTAGACCGTGCTTACAGCGATTGGCTGAGAGCTTAGCCAAGCCTACTGTCTGGGCCTTAAAGGGTTGTGTCCCTAGCCAGGTCGGATCATTCCGGACTTGTCGGCCACCTGTGAAGAGCTCCTGTCTTTTGCTAATAAAAGCCTTGGTTTGGATCAACAAGTCTTTGATTCTTTCGACGAGCTCTACACCTCTCAAAACAACCTCTGTGTTAAAAGTAAAAACACACAAATCCTGGAGAAGCTCAGCAGGTCTCGCAGCATCTATAGGAGGTAAAAATATATGGCCGACGTTTCAGACCTGAACCCTTCCTCAAAGTAGGAGCAAAAACCAGGCAAGGGGCCTCTAGGAAAAGGCTGGGGAAAACGGAAGAATGGGAGGGGGAGGAGTACCTAGCGACAGACAAAAGGTGTTAATAGAATATGATGAGGTCAGGAGAGATGAAGGGAGAGGTGGAGGGGTGTCATTTTTGGGGTCTGTGAAAGGGGAAAATGGAAGAGAGAGAGAGAGAGGCAGACGGAGCTGGAGGAAAGGCGACAGGAGGAAGAAGAGAGGGAAGCTTCCTTAGAACCATGAAACCATAGAACATGACAGCACAGAAACAGGTCTCTTCAGCTCTTCTAGTCTGTGCCGAACCATTTTTTTTGTCTAGTCCCACTGACCTGCATCCAGTCCATAGTCCTCCATACCTCTCCCATCCATGGACCTGTCCAAATTCTTCTTAAATGTTAAAATTGAGCCCACATTCACTCTTCAGCTGGAAGCTCATTCCACACTCCCACCCCCTTCTATGAGCAAAGGACACAGTTTTACATCTTACAAAAATCCTAGGGCACTGATGGAATACTCTGGTTATGATCTAGAATTCACTGCTTGCAGAGCTGTTGAAAATAAAATCAAAAAAGGTAAGTTGACAGGTAAGGTGAGAGATTAACTTGCAGGCTGAGGGGACAGAGGAATGGGACTGGGAGAATTGATCTATCAGTTGCCAGCTTTGATTAGATGGGCTGAGTGCTACATTTCTCTAATCCTGTGCTGAGAGTCACTGAACAGCAATCATCAGATAAAGTTCCAACTGAATTTCTTTATAAGCAAGAAGGGATCAGAGATTCAGATTTAACTCAGGATAATGGCAGGGTGTGTCACTTAACTGCAATTGGATGTCATGACAGAGAGAATGGCCCATTAAATATAGGCAGGTATTTCACAACATTCAGTGATGATGAGGTGAATTCCTGGGATGGGTGGAGTCTCTTCTTATATCAGTCACGAATTGGAATCTGCCAAGCATCTTCTTCTCAATTCTGGATTATTGTTCTGATGGCCTCATTTTAATTTCTCAACACATTAAATTTTAAATGAGTTTCCACATGTTGGCGACTGAATTTATCGGACCTGAACAGGAGTGAAATATGCTCATTGTCTTTCTTTGACATTTTTGAAGAGTGGAGATCAACGGCTCTTGCATTTGAGTCTTGAACATTTCAGATGACCAAGGGACTTAACTCTGTGGCATTTTAAATCATACCAGTGCCTTCACTAAAGAAAACACTGGAAAAATGCTGTTGCCAAACCAAAACATTGAAAATGATGGAAATTTAAAACAGAAAATTCTGAAAATAAATCCGCATGATCATCCATGGTGGGAGAAGCAAAAAAAACCATTTGATGACCTGAATTTTTTAAGAACAAAATTAAATTTGGACATACAGCACGATTACAGGCCCATCTGGCCCATAACCCTGTGCTGTCCAAATCTCCCCGTTTACCTACAAACCCTGTATAATTTCAAGGTGGAAGGAAACTGGGCCATCCAGACCAAATATTGACCAATGTTTGATGAAAGGCCTTTGACTTCAAACAAAGTGTTTCCTCATTTTGTCTCTTCTTGCATTCCCTTTGGAACTTGATGCTCACACTCAAATAAACAGAATGCAGGTGATGTGCGGCGAGTCAGGCAGCTTTCCTGGAGAGATAAACATGATTAATGTATGAAGTCAAACATTTCAGATGACCAAGGGACTTAACTCTGATGCAATTATACATGGTGATGATACAATGAGGGAGAGGGTCCAGAGTGAGGGCAAAGGAAGGAACAATCAGGTCAACGGGCAAAACTGGAGCCAGTCGGAAAGGCACAAAACCCAGCCCTCAACGATTACAGCCATTCCAGTCATTGGGGCCTCATCCACTTTCCTACAGGAACGTAGGAGAGGTACTTCACTATCAAAAGAATGGGTTTTGAAATAAAGTCGAAGAGATATGAAGTACAGAAAAGAATAGAATGAAGAGAGGAACAGATATACACAGCAAGAAGAGACACAGTGGACAATCTACTGAGAAGAAAGGAACATGCCACAAGGAGAGGGTTACATCAGGAGGGAGGAAAAGTTGGTCGAGGTTCAACACCTGCGTTCCATGAGCTCATGTGTGAATATATCAGAGATGTCCTAATTCGAAATGAAACAGTTGACCCCAGTAATATTATAAACAGGGGTAAGTAACAGATAAGCTGTTGAAGTTTATTTGTTATGTTTAAAAGTACTGTTAAATGATAAGATAAATTTGATTATTGTATTCTACATCAATCCTCTATCTCATTTTCTCAATGTACTGCAAAATGTTAAACTGTTGGATAAAATATTTTTTGTTCATTATTGAAGTCTGAATTAGTTCTGCCGTGCACTGATGCAAATGGCTGGTGAGGATGCCCAAGCTTAGATCACCATATTTGGGCAGCACGGTTAGTGCAGCGGTTGGCACAACGCTTTTACAACACCAGCAATCAGGACTGGTTCGAATCCTGTGCTGTCTGTAAGGAGTTCGTACGTTCTCCCCATGTCTACATGGGCTTACGGCGGGGGCACCAATTTCCTCTCACCATTCGAAACGTACTGGGGGGGTGTTGATTAATTGGGTGTAAATTGGGCACACGAACTCATGGGTGGAAATAGCCTATTAACATGCTGTATGTTAATATTCAATTTTATCACATTCACCCAATCGCATATCATACGAGTTCTGCTTGTTAGGATATTAACAGATTATTATTTTTAATATGTATGGCCAGTGTGGGAGTTCGTTTAAACAAACCTATTGTTACAGCCTGCATAATTTAACTTTGCTTAATGTTGTGGAGGCATCCAACATGGACATCCCAACTCCCTGCTTGGGAGTAAATTTCAAATTCCTGGCAACAGTTTGTACTTTCTCAAAATTCTGAATACGTAACCATATCAGTGCATTTGTCATTGGTCTAGATTTTGAGTCATTAAACAAAGAACTTCTTCAGTGACCTTGGAGAAAGTGGCCCAGAGAGGTCAAGGCCTTAGAAGGTATTTCTGTACTTCATATCTCTTCGACTTTATTTCAAAACCCATTCTTTTGACAGTGAAATACCTCTCCTATGTTCCTGTAGGAAAGTGGATGAGGCCCCAATGTCTGGAACGAACATTGAGGGCTGGGTTTTGTGCCCTTAGAAGATGTCAATTTTATTCTAGCTGTGACATCCAACACCAGGGACATCAAACTAGCTGAGACAGCCAGCCACATTAAAAAAAAATCTTTAGTCAAATATCACATTGTAAAATGTTCTACTGTTGAATAGAGTGTTTAGATATTTTACAGAGTAAAGTTTAAATATAAGGGTTTAAATTTCCAATATAATGTGTGATAAAGAAGCTATCAAACATTGAAGCAAAAATCAAGTTTCATTTTATTAAAGTGTTTGAATTTTGTAAACTGAGGGAAGAACACAGAAGACAGAAAGATCATTTGCCTCTCGTGAGTGCCCCACGATTCAGTAAGTTCATGTCTGATTCACTTAGCTCATTGACACTTTCTTGCACGAATCTCATAACTCCTCCGTATCCCAAAATCTTTCCACCTCTTTCTTAAGTAAACTCAGTGATTGAGCCCCTGGGTAGAGAATTTCAAAAATCAAAATAGATTCAATGCCTGAGAGTTTATTCTACATCTTTTGTTACATCTACATCTCCCGCGGCCTTGGAAACACAGCCAAAACACTGAAGGACCCTTCACACCCTGGACACACTCTCTCTATTCCCTCCTCCCATCGGTGGGAGTGGAAGAGAAGAGGTTAGGAGCATGAAAGTGCATTCCAACAGGCTTAAAGACAGTTTCTTCCCCAGATCCATCAGGCTTCTGAGTAACCCTGCAACAGCGATTAATAGAAATTGGTCTTTTATTTCATTATTACACTGTAAACTGTGTTCTTCTGAGATCATCTGTATGAATGTTAGAGCCAAACTGCAACACTGATCACAGAAGAACCCTTCTGACTGTACTAGATATAATGGAATGAATGAACTTAAAAATAAAAGGATCAGTAATTATGGCTTAGAATACTAAAAGCTCAACTCGGCCTCATTTAATCTAGGTGACCTATGTATGAAATTCATGCGAGATACTGTCTCAATAAGATAGCCATCAATAAGGATTCCCATCACCCTGGTCATAGTCTCTACTCACTGCTACCTTTGGGTAGAAGTTACAGAATTCAAGAGTCTAGATTCAAGAACAGTTTTTGTTTCTCCCCCAACACCTATCAGGTTTTTTCCATCCTACTCTAATGGTAAACTACTCCGGAACCAACAAAAAATTTGTCTGTTGAAATGTCACATTTTTTTCTTCCAGCACCCGCAACTGTGTATATTTATCTATCCTGGAGAGCATCCTGGCTGATTGCATCACTGACTGATATGGAGGGTTCAGCCCTCAGGACAAGAATAAACTCCAGAGGATTGTTAACTCAGCCCACAACATCACAGGCATCAGACTTCACTCCACTGCATCAAGGACATCTACATGAAGCAGTGTCTTAAAAAGCAGCCTCGATCCTCAAAACCCACCACCACCCAAGGAAAAGATACAGGAGCCTGAAAACAAACACTCAGCAGCACAAGGACAGCTTCTTCCCCGCTGCCATCAGATTCCTGAATAATCAATGAACCAAAGACACTGCCTTACTTTTCGGGCACTGTTAGGGTTATTTTTTTTTATATATATAGTAAAGTCATAAGATGGTTACAATATATTTATGTTTGCTCTGTGATGCTTCTGCAAAACACTGAATTTCATGACTTGTTCATGACAATAAATCCTGATCCCTTTCATATTTATTTCTTCTTTTTCAGTATTGGCCGTATTTTGGTAATTTCATCTATACTTTTGCAGTTGGTGTATTTTGCATACCTGAGTGAACGCGAAAGTCTGCAGACACTGTGATTGTATTAAAAACACAAATGCTGGAAGAACTCAGTCGGTCTCGCGGCGTCCATTGGAGGTAAAGATATATTACTGATGTTTTGGGTGTATGCCTGCTTTTTACTCATACCTCGAAGAAGGGCTCAAGCCTGAAACATCGGTTATCACAAGATGCCACAAGACTCGCACCAGCAGGTTCGGAAACAGCTGCTCCCCCTCCACCATCAGACTCCTCAACAACAAACTCAATCAGGGACTCATTTAAAGACTCTTACTTGTGCACATTATTGTTTGTTGTTATTTTCTCTGGATTGCACTGTCAATTTGTTTACATTTGTTATCTTTATACAGTTCTTTATTTGTTTACATGTATACATGGTGTATAATGTTTTTTTTTTTGCACTACCAATAAGTGGCAATTCTGCCTCGCCCACAGGAAAAAGAATCTCAGGGTTGTACGTGATATCATGTATATACTCTGACAATAAATCTGAAATGTGAAGTAGGTCTATTGGCCCATCGAGTTTGCTCTGCCATTCTAATCTTGAGCTGAGGTAATGTATATTTTGCCTCCTATGGACGCTGCGAGACTTGCTGAGTTCCTCCAGCATTTCTATGTGTTTACTATCTTGCGTGCCTGTGCCTGTACTATCTTGCGTGCCTGTAGCGTGAGAATTTTGGTGCATTCGTACATTGTAGATTTATATGACAATAACCTCTTGTCATTGTGATCAATAAAGGGTTAACATTTACCAAGTGAATTTACTTTGGAATTTGTACATAGAATTTTATGGACAATCACTATTATTATTTCCAGAAAGATGTCCTTCCATGAGCATGTCTTGTGGACCCCCACAGCTTCTGGATTCCCACCTTATTGGAAAACGCACTCTGGAATTATCAATTTCAAGCAACTGTTTTATCAGTTTCAATGTTATTACAACCGCTCAGCTCAAAATAGCAATGCCCTTTTCTGAGACAGGGCACCAGTGCTAGAGTTCCCAGACACAGAAAATGGCATCTCAGCTTCTCCTCGTTAGAAGTTTGCACCTGCATCATTGAAGTTCAAGTTATTTATCATCAATTTTACCAGTACAACCCTATGAAACAGTGTTGTCCAGTCTACAGTGCAAAAGATCACAGCCAATATTTGCCATCAGTGATCAAAATAAAAAAAATAAGTCACTTCCAGCAAATTTCTGGGCTATTCAAATATGAATAGTATTACCCTCTCAATTTGATGCGAATTACTGTACAGTTGCAGTTAGAGCTGTTTATGTTGCATTTAGGAATTGTACAGTACATTGGTTGGATTTATTGGCTTTTATTTACATTAGGGGTAGGAGAATGTAATTACCTGCCAAAGCACACTAGCAGTCAGTTTATTTGACTGTTGTCCTTGGTTTACAGTACGGATGATCTCCGTAACAATGCAATGCCTAATTTAAACAGGATTTCCACATCAGTTAGCAAGTGGTGACGGTGTGGGCAATGAATCATAACAAATACTTCACTGACCGGCCTTTTGCAATAAATGCATCCCAGAGTTCTAGAATTAAAAAAAAAAATCAGGAGAACTGTTGATAGTGAGAGGATAATCTGAAACAAAACCGCTAGAACTATTTGGCACTTCAGGCAGAATTTGTGGAAAGACATGCAGTTAACATTTCCAGGTCTTTTGTCTGATGAAGGGCATTAAACTGAAATGTTAAATCTGTTTCTCTTTCCTCAGGTGCTGCCCGACCTGCTGAGATTTTCCAATGTTATCTGATGTCGCTTCAGATTTCTGCCATCTGTACATTTTTAAAATGTTCACTGTTAATGCAAATAACACTCCAGAATCTTTTACACACCTCAAAGATGACAGACCCCAGGTTAACATCGTACCTAATTTTGTTTTTCAATTTAAATCTATTTATTTATTTAAATTTAGACATACAGAACAGTTTACAGGCCAGTTCAGCCCACGAGCCCCATGCCACCCAATTACACACAATTGACCTACACCCACAGTACATTTTTTGAAGGGTGGGATGAAACCGGAGCAGTCGGAGGAAGCCCATGCAGATATGGAGAGAACCGACAAACTCCTTACAGACAGCACCGGATTTGAACCCAGGTCGCTGGCACTGAAATAGTGTTGCACTAACCACTACACTAACCATGCCACCCAAAGGTCAGTACGGTCAATATTTCAGCACATTCTCAATACTACAGTGTTGTGACGGCCTATATTTTTTTGTACACGGGTCTCCAGAGTGAAGCATGAACCTTCTGTGTTTAAAGAGGCGCAAAACTCGCAAAACGAGCCTTCGCTACACCCTTGCATATTTTAATCGGTGCTGGACAAATCCCAGCTTCATTCATTGATGGCATTTCCAAGCTCATTCACCCAACATGAAGCTCTCAAACCTGGAGAACCAGATTGAATTCCCACATGGTGCCATCTATGAGTCATCAGGAAAATTCATTGGGGCATCAGACCTGCTCTACATCCATACACAGAGCAGGGATAAACATACTGGTCATCAACACAACCACTGGCATAAATTTATGACTGTCTGACTGAAGAATTTACTGCACAGCTCAGCTCAAAATAGCAATGCCCTTTTCTGAGACAGGGCACCAGTGCTAGAGTTCCCAGACACAGAAAATGGCATCTCAGCTTCTCCTCGTTAGAAGTTTGCACCTGCATCATTGAAGTTCAAGTTATTTATCATCAATTTTACCAGTACAACCCTATGAAACAGTGTTGTCCAGTCTACAGTGCAAAACATGCGTACCGACACAATCCACGTACAGACAAACAGTACATATACAGAGTACACGTGCATATTAAAATAAAAATTCATAATAAATAGTAGAAGCATCTGGGTATGAATCCAACAATCAACGGAGCAAACAAAGAATTGCTGGAAGAACTCAACAAGACTGTAAGTATCTGTTCGAAGAACTGGCTACTCAACGTTTCAGGTCTGGACCCTTATTCAGTCGCTATAAATGTTGACTGACCTTCTCCACCTTGACCTGCTAAGTCCCTCCACCAAATTATTGTTCGCTCAAGATTCTAGCATCTGCAGTCTTGGTGTTTCTATTTTTGCTTCCATGGAGATCCTTCCCAGTTCTTCTTCTTCTCACTCCTACAAAAGTCACCACTCTGCTCCTCACTCAATGCCACTCCCAACTGCTTTGGGGGATTAACATTCACTGCCAGCTGGAATTGTACAAGTCGTGGAAACCCTCTGCCAAGAGTTCAATCATCTGCAAGATGATGTTTCCAATACTACGAAAGTCAACATCCACTCCAAAAGGTTTAGATACAAGAAAACATGGAAATGGACAAACAAAAGTACAACTGGATGTTTTAGCACAAATATCAGGCTGGCACAGATTAAATATTGAACTGAGATTCCAACACATCTATTAAAATAGGCAAGTACTCTACAGGAATGCATCCGATGCTCATGTTGTGGCCTTCTCTACATCAGACAGACTGGACGCCGACTGGGAAATCACATCACTGAGCACCTTCCCTCTGATGGCATCAATGACAGCTATATCCCAGTGGATGACCATTTCAAATCTCCGTCACACTCCCATACTGACATATCTGCCTATGGCCTTGTGCTCTGCCAAACCAAGGTCACCAGTAATTTGGAGGAGCAGCACCAAATTTTCCATCTGGGCACTCTCCAACCGGATAGCATTAACATCAACTTCTCTGGTTTCTGCTAGACCACTCCTCATTCTCTTTCTCTTCCCCATCCCTCTGTTGTGTTTCCTCCAACTCTCCATTCATAGAGCCTTCCTCTTCCCCCTCTTTGCAGATGTGCTCTCCCTCCCTTCGGCACCTATTACCTTCTGCCTGTGGAGACTGTGCTCCTCCACCTGACCCTCCCCACCATTTTGTTCAGGCACCTGCCTACATTTTGAAAGGCTCAAGCCTGAAATGTTGCTAATGTATCTTTATCTTCTGCTGAGTTCCTCCAGTAACAAGTTTTATTGCTCCAGATTCTGGTACCTAAGAAAGCAACCTCGATCCTCAAGGTAGCCCACCACCGAGGCCATCCCCTCCTCCCTCTGCCGCCATTGGGGAATAAAAGGTACAGGAGCCTAAAGACGAGCACTCAGTGGCACAAGGACAGCTTCTTCCCCACTGTCATCGGACTCTAGAATGAACAATGAATCATAGACACTGCCTTGTTTTGACTTTTCGTGGACTATTTTTATTCATTCCTCTAAGGTGGTTTATATGAATGTTTGCCCTGTGATGCTACCACAAAACGACAAATTTTGTGACTTGTTCATGACAATAAATTCTGATGCTGATTCATTGTGACTCAACAATAAAATGAAAATTGGAATACTAGAAAACATGGTAAGTGCAGAGACTAAATAAGCAGATCATTCACAAAGCTGGGGCAGGAAAAATTGGCCAAATGATCACTTTCTGCAATAAAATAGTCCGTGCTGACATTGTTGGTATTGCAGTTGCCTTGACTAAAGTGTAAAAATCCACTTGCCAAACTGTTAACCATGAGGTCAGTGATCTAAATGCAAAATTTACCTCAAGCAACATAAATATATTGAGGCTGATTTTAGCCACATCTGTCAAGAGAGTTTAAATGAGGCGTAATGGATAACTGGGAGTGATAACAAGGCATTATCTCATACAGGACAGCATGAATTACTCAAAATGATACCAGGTCATCTGAACTGATAGAAGACTACAGCTTTGGAAAAGTGCCCAGGGAATATCTTATTTTTCATCAGTATCATGGATTTTTATCAGGGTGGCTTTTTATCATTTTCAATAATTTGTTGCTGGTTCCCCACCAATAAGCTTCATTAAATCTATACGTCCTTCTGATAAGATTGTTTCCTCATGGAAAGACACGATCAATGGACCTTAACACTCACACGCATATTCGGAGATGATAGCCATCTTCACCAAAGAGAGAACTACAACATCTGGACTCTGATCACTGTTCTTCATGGCCATTAAATCAAATCCCTCCACTGCTTGTCAGTGAAGGTAAAAGATCATTCTGAAAAAGAGCAGAGGAGCACTCGCTTGTGCTCTGGGCCTAACATTCATCCCTCAATTTGAAATGTGCTGAATAGCAGAAGACAGAGAGTGGTAGTAGATGATTGCTTGTGATTCGTGTCCATTGTTGTTTGTTGCCTATATCAATGATCTGGATGATAACATGGTAAATTGGATCAGAAAGCTTGTAGATGACACTAAGATTGGAGGCATTGTGAACAGAGAGGAAGGCTTTCAAAGCTTACAGATAGATCTGGACCAACTGGAAAAATGGGCCAGAAAATGGCAAATGGAACTTAATGCAGACAAGGATGAAATGTTGCATTTTGGAAGGACAAACCAAGGTAGGACATACACAGAAAATGGGAGGGCACTGAGGAGTGAAGAGGAGCAAAGGATCTGGGAATGCAGATACATAATTCCCTGAAAGTGGTGCCACTGGTAGACATGGTTGCAAAGAAAGTTTTTGGCATCTTTGCCTTCATAAGTAAAGTTACTGAATACATGAGTTAGGATGTTATGGTGAGGTTGTCCAAGACATAGGTGAGGCCAAATTTGGCGTATTGTGTGCAGTTCTGGTCTACAAGAAGGATATCATTAAAATTGAAGATTTGCTAGGATGTTGCCAGGTCTTCAGGAATTAAGTACAGGGAAAGATTAAATGAGTTAGGACTTTATTCCTTGGAGCGTAGGAGAATGAGGGGAGATTTGATTAAGGTTTACAAAATTATGAGGGGAATAGACTTAGATTAGGAGAGACAAATACAAGAGGACACAGCTTTAGGGTGAAAGGGGAAAGGTTTGGGGGGGACATTACAGGAACTTCTTGACTCAGAAATTTGAGGGAGTATGGAATGGGCTGCCATCTGATGTGGTAAATGTGGGCTCACTCAGGTTTTAAGAATAAATTGGATAAATACAAGGATGGGAGAGGTCTGGAGGGTGCGTGCCAGTGGGACTAGCGGACTGATGTTGTTTCGGTGCAAACTAGAAGGGCCAAATGGCCTGTTTTCTGTACTGTAATGTTCTATGGTTCTCAATCAAACCCTCTCAGACACACATTTGGAATTTTACTATATGCACTCAAACTGGTCGCTGCCTATCCAAAAAAAGTGACCATGTGTCAAGACCAGTTTGAACAAGTAGATGACCTGGAAGGTGCCAAATCAATGAAATCCTCTTTCCTTCTTTCTTAATCAAGATTGTCAGCAGGCCGAGGACATTTAATATTTTAAATTGGTTCCTGTAAGCTCCTTGACCCTATGGTTTCTCATGACTCAGCGTTAGCAATGGTAATTGAGCAAATTGAGAAAAAACAAGCCTTCCGTCGCGCATGCAGCCATCTTCAGCGCAAACTCCGGGAGATCCAAAATGAGTGGTGGACTAGCCTCGCCAAACGAACACAGCTCAGCGCGGACATTGGCGACTTCAGGGGTTTCTACGAGGCTCTAAAGGCTGTGTACGGCCCCTCACCCCAAGTCCAAAGCCCGCTGCGCAGCTCAGACGGCAAAGTCCTCCTCAGCGACAAGATCTCCATCCTCAACCGATGGTCAGAACACTTCCAATCTCTTTTCAGTACCAACCGCTCAGTCCAAGATTCCGCCCTGCTCCAGCTCCCTCAACAGCCCCTAAGGCTAGAGCTGGATGAGGTTCCCACCCTGGATGAGACATATAAGGCAATCGAACAACTGAAAAGTGGCAAAGCAGCAGGTATGGATGGAATCCCCCCAGAAGTCTGGAAGGCTGGCGGCAAAACTCTGCATGCCAAACTGCATGAGTTTTTCAAGCTTTGTTGGGACCAAGGTAAACTGCCTCAGGATCTTCGTGATGCCACCATCATCACCCTGTACAAAAACAAAGGCGAGAAATCAGACTGCTCAAACTACAGGGGAATCACGTTGCTCTCCATTGCAGGCAAAATCTTCGCTAGGATTCTATTAAATAGAATAATACCTAGTGTCGCCGAGAATATTCTCCCAGAATCACAGTGCGGCTTTCGCGCAAACAGAGGAACCACTGACATGGTCTTTGCCCTCAGACAGCTCCAAGAAAAGTGCAGAGAACAAAACAAAGGACTCTACATCACCTTTGTTGACCTCACCAAAGCCTTCGACACCGTGAGCAGGAAAGGGCTTTGGCAAATACTAGAGCGCATCGGATGTCCCCCAAAGTTCCTCAACATGATTATCCAACTGCACGAAAACCAACAAGGTCGGGTCAGATACAGCAATGAGCTCTCTGAACCCTTCTCCATTAACAATGGCGTGAAGCAAGGCTGTGTTCTCGCACCAACCCTCTTTTCAATCTTCTTCAGCATGATGCTGAACCAAGCCATGAAAGACCCCAACAATGAAGACGCTGTTTACATCCGGTACCGCACGGATGGCAGTCTCTTCAATCTGAGGCGCCTGCAAGCTCACACCAAGACACAAGAGAAACTTGTCCGTGAACTACTCTTTGCAGATGATGCCGCTTTAGTTGCCCATTCAGAGCCAGCTCTTCAGCGCTTGACGTCCTGCTTTGCGGAAACTGCCAAAATGTTTGGCCTGGAAGTCAGCCTGAAGAAAACTGAGGTCCTCCATCAGCCAGCTCCCCACCATGACTACCAGCCCCCCCACATCTCCATCGGGCACACAAAACTCAAAACGGTCAACCAGTTTACCTATCTCGGCTGCACCATTTCATCAGATGCAAGGATCGACAATGAGATAGACAACAGACTCGCCAAGGCAAATAGCGCCTTTGGAAGACTACACAAAAGAGTCTGGAAAAACAACCAACTGAAAAACCTCACAAAGATAAGCGTATACAGAGCCGTTGTCATACCCACACTCCTGTTCGGCTCCGAATCATGGGTCCTCTACCGGCACCACCTACGGCTCCTAGAACGCTTCCACCAGCGTTGTCTCCGCTCCATCCTCAACATCCATTGGAGCGCTCACACGCCTAACGTCGAGGTACTCGAGATGGCAGAGGTCGACAGCATCGAGTCCACGCTGCTGAAGATCCAGCTGCGCTGGATGGGTCACGTCTCCAGAATGGAGGACCATCGCCTTCCCAAGATCGTATTATATGGTGAGCTCTCCACTGGCCACCGTGACAGAGGTGCACCAAAGAAAAGGTACAAGGACTGCCTAAAGAAATCTCTTGGTGCCTGCCACATTGACCACCGCCAGTGGGCTGATAACGCCTCAAACCGTGCATCTTGGCGCCTCACAGTTTGGCGGGCAGCAGCCTCCTTTGAAGAAGACCGCAGAGCCCACCTCACTGACAAAAGGCAAAGGAGGAAAAACCCAACACCCAACCCCAACCAACCAATTTTCCCTTGCAACCGCTGCAATCGTGTCTGCCTGTCCCGCATCGGACTGGTCAGCCACAAACGAGCCTGCAGCTGACGTGGACTTTTTACCCCCTCCATAAATCTTCGTCCGCGAAGCCAAGCCAAAGAGAAATGAAATAACATTGAGAAAGGCGCCAGTCAATAACTTCCTTCAACGAATGGCATTGTTTACTATTTTGTAATGGCAATACTCCCAAGTCAGATCTACTCCACAGTTTTATCAGAAAGTCAGAAAACGCACTGCACCAGTAAAACCCACAGCAGGCAAGTCCTTTCAAAAGGCAGATAGTTTGCACTGATCCCTTTCTGGATGGTGCCAAAACCCTTTATTGCCAATGAACCATTATGACATTCAGAATGGACCATTGGAAAAAATGTCCATTTTCTGCACCTATGTGCATATTTATGAAACGATTAATCACAGATAATTAGCAATCACTACACTTTAATGTAAAATCTGGCATGTGGTGGCAGTGTGAGAATCATCTCTGAGTTAATTGCAGTTAGCCAGCCAGATCCCAACATTTTTCTTGTGTTTGTGTCACACTCCCATGTTTTTACCATATTATAGGATTATAGATTTCTAAGTCTACTCAGAGTTGGCATGAAATGTGGGTTATCTCACGTTACACTTTAACCAATGATCCATTTGTATTTTAGCAATTAGCGTTGGGAGTGGAAAATCAATTAAAAGTAATCACTAACTACTTGTTAGTTTGAGTGTAATTTAATAATTACTGATCAAGTGATTACACTTGATTAATGCTGAAATAAGTGTCAAAATTATAGGCATAATACTGCATTTAGTGCAGTGATATGGATAACCGAGGTTTTTAGGCTCTCTGGCAATAATGGATTGGATTCAGATTTCAGATTTATTGTCAGAGCACATACATGATATCACATGCAACCCTGAGATTATTTTTCCTGCGGGCGAGGTAGAACTACCACTTATTGTAAGTGCAAAAAAAATGTACTCAACATACACAAATGTAAACAAACAGACTGTGCAATACAGAGAGAAGAAAAAAATCAATCAAGTGCAGATGTATGATGCCTTAAAGGAATCGCTGATTGAGTTGTTGAAGAGTCTGATGATGGAGGGGTAGTAGATGTTCCAAAACCTAGTGGTAACGAGTCTAGTGGCACCTATACCTCTTTCCTGATGGTAGCAGCAAGAACAGAGCATGTGCTGGGTGGTGTGGATCCTTGATGATTACTGCTGCGTTCCCAGTAGATGTTCTCAATGGTTGGGAGGGTTTTTACCCGTGATATACTGGGCTGTGTCCACCATCTTTTATACAGCTTTACGTTCAGGGGTATTGGTGTCCTCATACCAGACCATGATACAGCCAGTCAGCACTCTCATCACCACATATCTGTAGAAACTTGCCAGGGTTTCTGATATCACACCAAATCTCCACAAACTCCTGAGGAAGAGATGGCACTGGAGTGCTTTCTTCACGATGCCATTACTGTGTTGGGTCCAGGAAAGATCCACTGAGATAGTGACTCCCAAGAACTTAAATTTGCTCACCCTCTCCATCTCTAATCCCCAAATGATCACTAGATCGTACACCCTGGTTTTCCCTTCCTGGTTTTGGGGCATTGAATGTGAGGTTGTTGATAGCACACTATTTGGTTAAGTGTTCAATCTCTTGCTGACTCATCACCCCTTTTTATACAGCCCACTACTGTGGTATTGTCAGCAAATTTGTAGATGGTATTGTTGTTGATGTAGCCTTGTGACATGGTAAAACATGTAAGCAAATGAGTATTCCAATGAGGCCATGTTGGACAAAGACACAAGAAAACATGGAGCAGGAGTGGGCTCCTCAAGCCCACAACATGAAATTATCAAGACTTCAATATGCCCCAAGCCTCAGATCTTCTTCTCCATGGCCCTCATTTCCCCATCTTTCCAAACAAAAGGTATCCATCTCTACTTTAAATACTTCTCATGATCTGGCCTTCACAACCTTGTCCAGGGGAACTCTAGAGATTATATGCACCATGGTTTTAAATGACCAGCCCTCCCCCCCCCCTTACCTTGAAACTATATCCCTTCATTTTGAATTTTCCCTCCAGCAAAAATATCTCGACATCTATGCTGCCGTGCTCTGTAGAACTTTATGCTTCCATGTTTTCGACCGTGACTGGCTCATGGGAATCAGGATTCGAGAGGATGCTGAGGACAAGAAGGGCTCCTGAAGAACCTCAGATGGTGAAGCCCTCCTAATCGTGTTGGAGGTTTGGATCTGAAGCTTGGTTTACTGATGGATCGAACATGGATTTGTGCAGGGCTGCAGGAGCACTGGAGGCAAATCGAAGGACACTCGATGACCCTGAGTCTGCTTCTCCTTTATTACTGTAAGGGGCATGGGGCAATACTGTTGGCAACTCTTTGTCTGCCCTATGGCAGATTAAAGGAAATTTTGTAAATCTTACTTGTTCTGTTTTATTACAAGATGGCAAAAGAATCATGAATCTTCAATAAGATCAATCTTCATTCTTTTAACCTCCAGGGAATACAGGCACAAACTGTATAATTTCACAATCCTCTCATCCCAGGAATTGTGTCACCTTTCCACCTACAATACTAGTAAATCCCTTCTTAGGTAAGGGGACCAAAACCCTGGGTTCTTCCTCACCACAACTCTTCTGAACCGCTTGTCACAGCTGCCTGCGAAGAACTTGTGATTTGTACATTCGAAATTCATGCCATTTGCAGTGGAACTCTTATTAAAATTGTAAATTTAACCAATGCAATTTAAAAGACAGAGAAATATACTAGTATCATTTCCAGTAGTTCTTGCTGCTGCTCACATTCATTAGGGACTGAAGCAACACACTTCAGGTATGACCTCCTGCTCTTCAACACCTCATTGTATTCAAGACACATTAGAGCTCACTGGGCAAAAAAAACACCACAGACTGAAACACAATAGGGCTGCAGATGCTGTAATTGTGGTAAAAACACCACAATGCCGGAAGAACTCAGCCGGTCTCACGGCATCTACAGGAGACAAAGATATATTGCCGATGTTTTGGGCCTGAGCTCTTTTTCAAGGAAAAAAAATCAGAAAAGGCGGAATCAGGATGTATCAGAAAGTCTCAGAATTCAAACAATGGGGGAGGAATCCAGACCGACAAAAGGAGATAATTGGATGTGATACGGGACTAGGTAGAATGTCTCATGTCTGGGCAAAAGGAGACAGGGAATGGAGAGATGAGTGGTGGTGGGGGGGTGGGGGGGGAGGGAAAGCAGAGGGTAGGGTTTTAACAAAAGCCAGAGAGGTCAATGTTAATGTCATCCGGTTGGAGGGTGCCCAGTCAGAAGATGAGGTGTTGTTCCTCCAATTTACGGGTGGTCTCAGTCTGGAAGTACATAAGACCATAGATAGACATGTCAGCAAGGGAATGGGATGGAGAATTGAAACAGGTGGCCATTGGGAGATCCACACTATTGCGGCGGACAGAGCCAAGGTGCTCAACAAAGCGATCTCCCAGTCTGTGTCCAGTCTCTCCGACGTATAGGAGGTCTCCTCAAGCATTTTGGCGGTTTTACTAAAAACACACAGCACCCTTTGATAGAGTACCCACAAACAGTGCAATCCACTAACATAGTCACACAATGATGAATTAACATGAAAGCAAATAATTAAAGGGTGATTTATAGAAATAATCCATAGCAGAGTATCCATCCATAGGAATCCATGGATTTCCAATTTAAATTTCCAATTTAAATTTCCAATTTAAATTTCCAATTTAAATTTCCAATTTAAATTTCCAATTTAAATTTCCAATTTAAATTTCCAATTTAACCATATTTTTTCAGAGAAGTATGTAGCCATTTCTTTGCTGAACTTTTAGCACATGGACCAAGGGCAAATGTATTTCTCTAAAGTTCGAAATAGAAAAAGAGACTTGCATTTCAAAGCACTTTGATGCCTCCCCAAAGGAATCCCAATGTATTTTATAGCCAAAGTGTTTTCAAAGTGTAATCATTGTTTACGAAATGTAGCTGCCAATTTGTGCACAAACAATAGGTGTAAAAGTCGACTTCCACCACCCCTACCCTGCCCACCTTTTCTAGCACTGACTGCCCATCCATCCGAGCACCTGATGCCCCGACTGCGGATCCTTCACCTAGCCGCCCATCCACCAGAGCTCCCAAGGCCCTAGCTGCAGATCTTCGCCCCGGCCGTCAACCCAACAGAGCTCCCGACACCCTGAACGCAGACTTACCACCCAGTCCTGGCTATCTGACCTCCCGACGCATTGAACAATGCAGGGACTTACGACAGTCAAATGTATGACCTGTGCCCCCCATGAATATATATGGTAATCAGATATTTTGTTTAGTTACATTACGCATTATCCAGAATATCTGAGCGAACTTTGATGCAGAATCTTTTGCATCTGCATGAGAGACTAGACAGTTTAATGTTTTATCCAAAGACAGCATCTCCAGCAGGGCAGCACTCTCCCAGTGTTGTACTGGGGTTGCTGGACTCAATGACACACTGAAGTCACTGGAGAGGAACTTGAAACCACAATAAAGTGAAGTCTCGTTGAATGTTCTTTTGGTGAAACATGGGCAACAAAAATCCATCCCCAGAAGGGACAAGAATAATAAACGTGAGGGACACTATTTGGAATTCCCAAGTTTCTGAAGGACAGAGTTACTCAAGAATGAGGAAGGCCATAAAATCTGGGTCATGCGGAGCACACATCTCACCCACTGATCTGTTCAAAATGGGACGAACTAAGACCTGGGGTTGCTGAGCTTTGTGCATTTCTTTCATCCAGTCTTCCTGCTGTGCTCCTACTTGCAGTATTGTTGATGATGCCTTCTTGCCAAGTCAACTCACATTGGCTTAGATCAAGAGCAGGTGGTTTGCTGAGCTCTGCTGATATGCATTTGCCCATTCAAATGGCCCCAGTGCAGGATTTGTTCATTAATTTAAATTCCACACTTTTAAAATCTAGACATTCAGGACAGTAACAGGCCCTTCTGGCCCACTAGCCCGTGCCACCGAATTAACCTAAAACCCTGTAAGTTTTGAAGGGCAGGAGGAAACCAGAGAATCTGAGGAAAGCCCATGCAGACACAGAGAGATCATACACATTCCTTACAGACAGTACGCCACCCCCCCCCCCCCCCACCCCATCCCAATCACTGGAACACCGGTGCGCTAACCGCTGCACTAACAGTGGTAGAAAATAAAGATAAATCCAGAATACTCTTTAAAATAGGCAAACGTCCTCACTAGTCTTTTACCCTCAACTGTGAATTCTACACAGCTGTTTTGAAATTGTGTCTGCCTTAGCAAAAGAAATATAAAATATTAGGCAAGAAAATTGAGCCATGAAATCCCTCTCTAAACTGTATAAAACCATTGCTTGAGTACAGAGATGTACAGTTCTGATCACCACATTACAGGAAGGATGTGATGATACTGGAAAGGCCGCAGAGGCGGGTATTAAGATGTTCATTTTAAAGTTTATAGACGCACATAGCAAGGTGCAATGATAGGTTGCTTTGCTAGCTGACCAGGAAACAGCTTATACAAAGTACAACAAGTAACACCGCCTGTAAATTGGAGGAACAATACCTCATATACTCCCATAAGTGCAAACAATATTTATTTATTTGTTTGTATGGATGAAATACTTGTCCTGCATATGTATAGTTTGTCTGTATGCGTGTTATGTCAGGTTGTGTGTTTTGCACCGTGGACTGGAGAGTGCTATTTTATCAGGTTGTTCTTGTACAATTACATGGCAATAAACTTGACTTGCCAGGTTAGAGGAGGCATCACTCAGTTTTTCACACCATTCAGTAGGTGAGGAAAACTAATTTCATTTTCCATGGAGCTTTCGCAGGGAAGGCAATAGAATAACACATCTTCAGACTGGGTGCCCTCCAACCAGATGGCAAAAACATCAATTTCCGTTAGCTTCCCCCTTCCCCATCTTTCCCTGTATCTCCTTTCCACTAGCTCTGACTCTCGGTCTCTCTCTCTCATTTCCCTTTTCCCTCTGTCTCCTTTCACAGAGCCAAAAACGACACCCCTTCCCCCAATCAATTCTCACTTTTCGTCTCTCCTATCCTCTCATCATATTAACACTTTTTGTCCATTGGTCTGGACCTCCCCCCCCCCCCCCCCAACCCACTCTTTCCTTCTCCCCAGCTTTTTAATATAAATAACTGCCTGCTTTTTACTCATACCTTGAGGATGGGCTCAGGCCCAATACCAGTAATATATCTTTACCTCCTAAGGACACTAGGAGACCTGCTGAGCTTCTCTAGCATGGTCTTCAGACTTTCATGTTTTACTACTTTTCACATGCTGGATGTTTTTCTGAAACAGCAAAGGTTTCAAATGGAGTTGATGGAGGAGAGGGATGCGTACGGTGGCCTAAACCCTTTCCAGTTTCTTGTGGTTTTGGGCAGAGCAGTTCCCATTGCACACAGTGATGTACCCTGACAGGTTGCTTTCGATATGAACTTGTAGAAGTTGTTAAGAGCTGATAGTAACGTGTCAAATTTCTTCAGGCTTTTGAGGAAGTAGAGGTGCTGGTGTACTTTCTTGACCATTGCATTAATGTGGGTAGATCAAGAAAAGTCACTGGAGACATTTACTCCCAAGAATTTAACGGATGTTCTCATGGCTGTGAAAATTTAGTTCAGAAAGAAAATTGGCTGGTAGAGTTGTTGCTCGGATAGGAGAGGGTAATGTTGAATTAATGAGGACTTCAGCAGGACCAGGAATGATCACCCTCCACTACACATCAATAAGATGTAGTGGAGAGAGTGGAGAGCACCAAGTTCCTTGGAGTTCACTTAACTAGTGACCTATTGTGGGCACTCAGCACCTCCTCACTTGTCAGGAAGATGCAACTGCAACTGCACTTCCTGAGAAGACTGAATTGGGCAAGGCTACCAGCCGCCATTATGTCAACTTTCTCTAGGAGCTATTGAGAGCATTCTAGCTGGCTGGATCAATGTGGTATGGTTGTTGCAGAGAAAGGGATTTGAAATCAATCTGCAGGGCTATAAAAGACTAGCAGAGAGGATCACTGGAGTCACCCTCCGTCCATCCCCCCTCCAAAATTGACGTGATCTACTGGGATAATTGACTGAAGAGGGTGCAAAATATCTTTGAAGACCCCTTCCACCCTGCACACAGCATCTTTCAGCTGTTTCCATAGAGGAGAGATACAGAAGCACCATAGCCAACAGCACCAGGCTGAGAAATAACTTCTTCCCACAGGCAGCGAGATTGCTGAATGACCAAAGAATCTGCTCAAATTAAGCTTCCAAGACTCTCAGATTGATGAAACATTATTTATTTGTATATATGAATACTTTTCGTGCATATGTACTGTTTATATATATGTGCGTTATGTCTGGACGTGTGTCTGCATGTCTTGTACAGAGGACCGGAGAATGCTGTTTCGTCAGGTTGTACTTCTGCAATCAGATGATAATAAACTGGACTTGAAATGGATGGACATGAGATGGAATAGAAGATCCAATTTCAGGAGTCACAGAATTCAAGCAATATTTAGGAGGGCTATGTTCAAAGAGAGATACTTCACGGAAAGAGGCCACCAAGTCCATACCAACTAACAAGCACATTAGAGTAATTTTATTTTAAATTTGCTGAGGGAGAATTTTCTTTACCCAGAAGTGTGAAAGTTTGCCTGCAGAGTGGCCAAGGCAGAAGCACTAATTACATTTAATAAAAGACAGGATGTCCACTTGAAGTGCTGCAGTGTAAAGAACAAGAGCACTTTCTCATGCAAATCCCCAGCCTGCACAGTTCTGATCGCCAGAACTCTCTATTCAACACATTTTTTATTGTCATGTAACAAAGCAGTAAATGTGATGTTACATGAAATTTCCCAACGATTCACCCTCAACACAAATAGCACAGTCAGAGAAAAAGGAGCAAAAGAAAGAGTCCCCCAAAGTCACTGAGGGCCCATGCATTTACCTGCAGCCACACGGCCTTCAGTCCAAACCGTCTGCAACCTGAGCTCCAGGTCCAAACTCTGACACGATCAGGAAGCCCTCAGTAGCCTCGACACAACTCAGCTCCGATATCAGACAAATTCGAGCCAGCCTCCAGCAGTCTGCGGCCTGGTCTGGGTCCCTGACCGGCAGCATCCCACATCCAGCGTGGGTTCCTCGTCTTGCGTCATCAGCAGCTCTCTCCCTGTGTGTTCTTCAGACTCAGAGCCCCTCGCTCGTCCGCTGCCACGGTCAGCACCCTGTGTGTCATCTCCTCTGCTTCTCCTTCTCAAACTGGGGGTGGCTTTCCCCATTATCTGGTGCCCTGCGGCAGTCTTCCACTTCCCCAGAGTCTGCAATCCCTCATGGGCCACTGCCAGTCATACGCCCCGCCACCTTTGGCCCAGACTCCGTGGTCACAGGATTAAAAATTAAACCATCGTTGGCTCCTTAAACATGGGGGGAGCTCTGTGTCTCCATTCCCTGCCGGTCTGCACCAGCAGTAGCGCTGCCGTTACAGCAACTCCGGCAGCGCTGCCATTGTTTTTGGACAGGAAATACAAACAAAAACAATGACGCCCCCCCCCCCCCCCCCCCATCGCGTACTTTCTAAATAATTGAATAGTGCATTGTGACTTTACTATAGGTGGCTACTCTAGAGCCGGGAAAATCCACAGTGCAGGAACCAAGCAAATCAAACAATATTAAAGGGAATAGCTAG
The DNA here is from genome assembly GCF_036971445.1 of Narcine bancroftii. NCBI lineage: Eukaryota > Metazoa > Chordata > Chondrichthyes > Torpediniformes > Narcinidae > Narcine > Narcine bancroftii. The sequence goes on from NC_091476.1 coordinate 143,256,113, forward strand.
AGCCTATTAAAAATACAATAGTTCTCAAGATTTAATTTGTTTACATTAAATTATTCATGAAATTGTTAAAAGCCATTTCAGAAAGCCGCTGAAGCAATATTATGCACCTCAAACTGTCGTTCCAATTGCTTTACATCATAAACCTTTGCACTATAATCCACAAATCTATCCATAAAATTCTGCAAGTTTTAAAACCAAGTCAGCTGACCATGTCACAGCACCAGGCTGCAGTTATGCACCCTTTCTGAGCTCCTTTGGAACATTGCCAATAACCCACATTTCAAATGTATAGGATTGGACTAAAGATCAATTCTGACTGAAATGAACTCTCTCAAAATGCCATGCACTCATTGACTTGCCACAGATTGATTCAGGTGCACAGATCACCTTGGAATGGAGTAGAAAATGACCTTCGTGTTTAAAAATGCATAGCCTCTTTTAAAAATAAAACACTGCTGGAAAGGATTTAAACTGAAAAATTATGGTGCTTGTTGAAAGTGTTGATCCTCACCTGAATAATGCTGCAGAGTTCCCACACCTCATCAAATGTCTGCTCTCCTTGTACAAGCCTTGCCAGTCATTCCCGGTGAACACTAATCATTCGGAATCACCGCAGCTGCCCTGTACTCACCTCTCTCTGACGTGCATACATTTGCAATGTCTAGCAGGTACAGTAAAATCCCTGGTATCTGAAATTCAAGCCACCAGCAAAAAACAAATTTGAGGAAATAAATGAATTTTTAAAATTTAAATTAAAAAAAATGTAAATAAAAGTTTAAAAGTAAATGTTCTCCAAAGCAACACGCAACCCCTTGGTGAAGATGGGAGCAAACATTCAGCCAGCGGAGCGCTCCGGTCATGCCCTGCCGCAGCAGCTGTTTGAATAAAATTGTGGCGCCAGGATATAACTCGTCACTGGGACAACTCCACTCATCATTGGGATGACTCTCCCAAAGTGTCTCCGTCACTTCTTGATAAGAGTCTTTATTTGTATATTATTAACTATATTAGTAAGGCTTTATCTGTAAACATTGGGGACAGAGGGATTAATTATGACGGTGGGACAGTTAGCGTAATGCTGTCACGGTGCCAGCAACCAGGGTTTGAATTTAAATATAATGTTGTAAATTATGCAAATTACCTGATTAAAGTGAACTTTACATAATTAAGGACTAGAATACATATTTTTTTCAAACTATTTTACATTTTGCACTGTCTTTTAATCTGGTTATTCTTAATGCAGGGGTGTTAGGTAGGTCTTGTGTGCCTCAGGCAACTGGAAAATTCACATATCTGGTATCTGTCGTAGGGGTTGTATACCAAGGCTTCTACTGTATCTTTGAACAGGTACAAGAATCCAGACTGAGGATTCACTCTTATTGGCCCAGCACTGCTTGTTATGTCCTCGTTGTTACTTTGCTGAACTCAACCAACCTAGGATACACTCAGGATCAATATATTGCTCAATTGCATACTGGTTTTGTCAAGTGAAGTGCAAAAGTACAAAGCATGGAGAAAAATAAAGTGTTTAATCTAAATTCTACATACCCTTCAATTCACCATATAGTGAAGGATTTTCTTAAATGAAAGCATTAACAGCTCCTGCATTATTAGTATGGATAATGCAATATCAACTGCTTTAGGATTTCAATGTTGCATAGAAAATAAAGCACACACTTAAACATATCTTTTACATATCCTAATCCTCAATGATCTTGATTCCCTCCCCTCTGTTTCCAGCCAGAGAGAAGGTAATTCAGCCCTCACATTCAAATGCCAGCCAAGACATTGCTGGAATAATGTTCCAATCTCATTAGGTCTGTCAGGTTACACAAACCAGCAGTCACGCACAGGTCATTAGCAGGGCTGGCCTTAGGAGCTGCCAATTGGAAACTTTTTTTTTGCAGGGCCTCAGGTTCACAGCCAAGGTCAATGGCTATCGTCACTACCCATAATCCCCCACACAGCTGAAACCACTGTACCAGCGCAGGGGAACCAAGAAGGGGGCTGTTCACCTGGTGCTGATATAGTGATGGGGGATGCAAGAGAGGGAGGGAAAAATGACAGGATTACTTGTGCAGGTGTGGGGGGAGGGTGGGGGAAAGACAGCAGCACAACTCAGGCAAGCAGGCTTAAAGGGACAAAAATCAAAATGATTCTGAAATCCAGAAGATTCCAAACAACAGCATGTGCCCGGTCCTGATGACCCCAGATAAAAGGTTAGGCACCTGTATAACTCTAGCACGGGACCCGCTTAGGTGCGGGGCCTAATTGGAAGCAATTGGCTTAAAGCCAGCTCTGCTCATTAGTTTGTCACATTGCTGAATAGAGATGGTTCAGATGAATTGGCAGATCGAAACTTATTTCAGATGAAAGGGAATTTTTCATGATTGTATAAAAATTACAGTAAAACAATTTATGGAAGTAAAAAGCAAATCTTTGAAATATTTTATGTTTTAAATCATAATCTAATTCTAAATTAGTCCATGATCATTGTGCAAAACAACTTAAATTGCAGTAACCCTTAAGAAGTTTTGTTTAAAGGGGAGGCATTCCACCAAACCATTGTGCAGGGGTTGAGCAACTCCAAGGCACCAACACTTTAGATGAACTTATGGTGTGAAGATTACCAAAGTGAAAATTTCACAATCAAAAACTCTTTCAATATGCAAACAATATTCAACATTGATGGACAACTCACATTGTTTGTCTTATTTTGTTGATCAAATCCCAGTCAATCAACACCAATGAAAATCTATAAGCTTGAAAGAATTTAAAAAATAACATTCCTAAAGGCACCTCCAGGGTGCTAACTTGGATTGTTCACTGATTCAGATGTTAAAAAAAAGGGTTGAATGTAATATAATTAGCCCCCTGTGCTCCACCTCTACCTGTGTGGATGGAAATTCACATCCCACAGGCCACTGGGCTCAATTATCTCTCTGCTGAATAAATGTCATTAAAATAGATGCACATTCTCAACTATACAGCCACCACTCAGGAAAGTTGAGACCTTCCCCAGTTGAAGACTTGGTTCAAGTCTTGATAAAAATGGATCAATTAGTTGTTGCCTGGATACAAAATACTTCAGAAAATTATTCTGAGCCACCCCCCCCCCCCCCCCAGTTACTGAATCCCCTCTGTTTTACATAACCCTATCTTAATAAAGCACAAATTCTTCACTTTATGTACTGAATAAGACACAAATCAGGTGCTGTGCCCCAAGATCGGTGGCCCTGGGCATTCCACGGATATCGTTATTCATCCTTTTCAGGTGAGAATTTCCAGTGGCAAATCAGATATGAGAAAGTGGGCTGCTTAGTCAGCGCAGATGCAAAAGACGTTTAAAAGCTATCATTCAAATACAGAAAGATGCAAACAAACCCAAAGGGACCAATTCTGCGGACCGATTTGTTTTAAGGTCACGTCTACAACTGTGCCTAAGAAGTCCTACAACGAAAGAAGGAATTGCCTTCAAACTTTCAGTGAATTATGTACCATTATAGAGATATACAAGCTCTTCAGCCCAACGCCTATTTGAGCTAATTGCCTGTGTTTGGCCCCTATCCTTCTAATGTTTTCTAATCCACGGGGCCGTCTAACTGGCTTTCAAACGCCGTAATTAACTTGTCTCTGCAGCTTCCTCTGCCAGTTTGTTCCAAAAACCTTCTGTTTGAAAAAGTTGCCCCTACCCTTCTCCCATTAAATCTAAAAACACAAAGCAGGAGAAACTCAGCAGGTCAAGCAGTCAAAGGTAAAAATACACTGGCTTGAGGCCTTCGTCATGGTCAGCATTGTATTTTAGAGTATTTGAAGTTATGCCAGTTAAAATGACTGAAAGTAAAAGAACATAAAAAGGTAAAGACAATCTGCTTCCCTCAGACAGAGAGAATTAACAAGGAATACCTTGATGAGGGGCTCAAGCCCGAAACATTGGTTATTATCTTTATATCTACTATATAAAAGACCGGCTGAGTTTCTCCAGAATTGCGTTTTTACTTCAACTATGTTGTTTTACTTTAGAATTAACAAGGACACGCTTTACATCTCACCACCCTTTGCTGGTTCCGTGGGAACTGCTCGAGTTCCTCCACAAATCATAATTATTCAGATCTGAGAAGATTGTTTGGAGAGATTCCCGAAAATTTGGCGAAATCGCTGTTGATTAAGTTACAGATAGTGACATATAATTGAACTCTGAACTCGAAAAGTGGAAGGTCATTCTCTTGCAGTAACCACCCCTTATATTTTAACTCGGGGCAACGTGTTAATGACAATACTTCCCAGATGGAAGCCTTTCTTAATGTGATAACTGAAACAGGCGTTCCCAAAAGAAACGTAGTATTCGTGACGGAGGGCATGGCAGGAGATCTTGGTTTAAGAAGACGCTTGAGCATGGAATTCTACAAACTTTGATTGTTTACGTGCAAAGGCAAGACGTTTTAAAAAAAGACATTTCCAGAACTGAGTCAGCGTAAATAAGAGTATCTGGCACACACTATGCCAAATTTAGATAAATTATGGAAACCAATGTTGCTAAAGTAGTTTAGTCGTGTTCAACTCAAAACCATCCTGCGCTTGCAGGATCCTCAAGTGTTCCCAGAAAACAGCTCTGCATTTAATTCCAAATACCGGCCCACAATAACTTCACAAAAACATTATGTGTGTGTATATATATGTCCATGGGTTCCCACATCGACTTTAACTTAACCTTAAAGACAAGCCACAAGTACTCCCGATGGAACGAGTACTACTCCTCAATCAATCCAAGCACATTTCCCCAACTGCAGGTCGAGAGCTGACGGCACCACGTACGCAAACTGTTCGCTGCAATCACTCAGCATACGGCCTGTCGAATCTTTCTAGCATTAGACCTCGAGGCATCATGCATCGCTGTGACTCTCGGATACTATAAGGAAGCAGTTATCGCAAAGGCCACGAGAAAGACTTCTAAAAATCCATCTGCAACTCAAGGCGCCTCTTGGACTTCGGACCAGTAACTAAAGCTAACTAGTGTTTAGTAACTCCGCCGGCTTATTGCAATCCCCATCTCAGAACAGCCACTGGTTGCACAATGGACTCGAGACTCAGCTCGGATTCCTCTAAATATTGCCAACTTATCCCTTTGCACTTTGTACAGAGCCAACACCAAAAAGGACAACCCGACACACAAGTATTCAACAAGTGTAGTCGTGCGCTGACCCGTTCCCCAGGACTGGCTGCTCTGCAGGGAGGGGGGGGGGGGGGGGGGAACAGAATGACAAGATAAACTTTTCAACTGCCAGTGACCTGTGCCTCGGCTCCGTCCGACAACACAATAGACCACCGTTGAGACAGGACAATTCTCACTGAAATTCGCAGCCCCGAGATGAAAGCTTGTCCCTGGCTGTCACTCGTTTTTACCAGCCACTGACCTCTGCGTGCGAGTGTGCGCGTCTAACACATGCAACAGGCGATGCGACTTGCACCTGTGAACTCGGCATACCTTCCAGCCCGCTGAGCTGTTGCTGTCCCCCTTATCTTTGAAATAGGGGATGTGCCGGACCATCCAATCGTAAATCTGTGACAATGTCAGCCTCTTGTCGGGAGAGCTCTCGATAGCTTTGGTGATCAGGTCGGCGTATGACAGATTTCCCCATGCATTTCTTCGGGAAGACTTCTTGCGGTGGTGGCTTATCTCACTGACGCCCAGCACGGACTGGATTGCCGGCACCGACCTGGCGTCTGCCTTGATCCCGGTAACTGCCGCCGCCGCCGCTGCCTCGTTACTCGAGGCGTTTTCCTCCGCCTTGCCCTCAGCTCCTGGGAAGTCTGGTCGAGGGAGCGGCCAGGTACACGATCTGGGCCGGCTCTGGGGCTCGAAATCCGGGTCGATGTCAACCTGAGGCGCGGTAGCTTCTTCCATGATGGTAGCCAGCAGCGGGAGGGAGAAAATCTAACAACAAATCAAATTACAACAGATGTCAGGGTTGAGGATTAAAATATTAAAAGGAGGGGGAAACCCCCCGTGAGATGGGAGGGGTTCAAGCTGGAGGGGGGGGGCAACAACTCAGTGGAGGGCTGCCATAGCACACAGCTCTGCCCCCACTTGCGCCTCCGCTTCGCCGCAACTGCGCCTCGTTGTCCGCCGGCGCGTCGCGTCCATGTGTACCCACTGCGCGCAAAGAAAAGGTTACATCGCGGCCAGCCGCCGCCTCATTGGTCGCCCACTGTCACAGCATTCCATCGGGGCGGGGCCCTGCTCACCACGGCCGCACGGGTTGCCGCCCGCCTCGCTGCTTGATTGGATGCGGCGGAGCCCGCCCTTGAATATATTAGCGGGGAAATCCCCTTCACTGACGTCATGCAGCTCAGCTGTGCTGACAAGAGAGGAGAGGAGCTGTCCTGAAACCCGGCCACTGGGGCATGACCGCGTTCCCAAGTTCAGCCCCACCGAGGCGAGACCGAGACGTCTAACACATCTCCAACAAGGAACCATGGAACGGGCATATTGTTCGAAAATGAATGCAGGCGTTCCTGGAAACACTGAGCGCATCCGAAATAAAAGGCAACATCTGTGAGGAAAGAGTTAACATTTTCAGATTGTTAGCGAATAAATCAGTAGCACGGTAAGCGGTGGTCCGATACGGTGACTTGGGGGAATGAAATATACACATAGCAGACATGGACGCGGAATTAGGCCATTCAGCCCCTCGAGTTTGACTCCCTATGTCGTCAGGACTGATTTACTATCCTTTTTCAACCCCATTCTCCTCATAACCCTTGATTCTCTTCCGGATTAAAAATTATCTACCTTTGCCTTAAATATCTTCAATGGCGTCCTCCACAGCCATCCTCGGCAAGGAATTCGCCTTTCTCTGGTGAAAGAAATTCATCCTCATCTCTGTTCTAAAGGGGCATTCTTCTTGTATTCTGAGGCTGTACACTCTAGTTCCAGACTCCCCCACCGTAGAAAAAAAAATCCTCTCCACATCCAATCTATCCAGGCCTTTGAGTATTTAATAGGTTTCATTGAGATTTCCCCTCCACCCTCTTTCCCCCCCCCCCAACCTCCATATTTCAAAACTCCAGTGAATATAATTCCAGAGCCTTCATATGCTCCTCATATAACCCTTTCACTCCAGGAATTATTCTTGTAAATCTCCTCTGGACCCTCTCCAATGCCAACATCTCTTTCCTGAGATATGAAGTCCAAACTGTTCTCAAGATTCAAAGAGTGGCCTGACCAATGCCTTATCAAGCCTGATTGCACAAGTACAACCTGATAAAACCTGATAAAACAGTGAACTGGGATCATTGTCTGAAGAGGGCACAAAAATCTTTGAGGACCCCTTCCACCCCCCCCCCCCCCCCCCCAACACAGCATCTTTCAGTTGCTGCCATCAGGGAAGAGATACACGAGTCTCAGAGACAGCACCATCAGGCTGGGGAACAGCTTCTTCCCACAAGCAATGAGAAGCTGAATGACCAAAGGAACTACTCACACTGACCATCCAAGACTACTATTTCCTAAACAATATTTATTTATATATTTAACTGCACATGTATTGTTTGTCGGAATGTGTGTTATGTCTGGTTATGTTTTCGCATTGAGGACTGGAGAACACTATCATCAGGTTGTACTTGTGCAATCAGATGATAATAAACTTGAACTCGAAGCTTTACAGAGTGGTTAATATTTGCACTGCACTGCCAGGCAAAAGGGCCTCTGTGGTTCTACTGGGAGAAGTGAAATACAGCATACATTCTGGATACTGAAAGTTAGTTGTAAAGAGCAAACAATAGCTGAGAGCTTGAAAATTCCCATGTCTAAGTATTTGACTTGAACATGAGCTTGATCTATGCTCATACTTAAACCACAAAAACAATAGATCCAGGGAGAAGTAAAACACAAAAGTCTGCAGACACTCTGGATGAAGTAAAAACACAAGCTGGAACAACTCCGCAGGTTTAACAGTGTCACGAAGATAAAGATACATAACAAATGTTTCAGACATAAGCCCTTCATCCAAAATGCATTATGGAGAGATAAGTTAAGAGGTGGGCAAAGGCCTGGCAGGATGGAGTACGAGATTGATCAATGTGAGGTTATCTGCTTTGGAAGAAAAGAATACTAAATTTAAATGGTGAAAAATTGTTGCGTTCTGTTATGCAGAAAGACCAGGGAGTGTTTGTGCATGAATTGCAAAATGTTGGTTTGCAGGTGCAGCAGGTAATCAAGAAGGCAAATTGGATGTTTGCTTTCATTGCTAGAAAGAGCGAATTTCAAAGCAGGGAGATTCTCCTGCAACTATACAGGGGGCTGGTGAGGCCACACCTGGAGTACAATGTGCAGTTCTAGTCTCCTTACTTGTGAAATATATATTGACCTTGGGTGTGGTGCAGGGATATTCATCAGGTTGATTCTGGAAATTAGATCTTAGCCCATGGAGAGATTGAGCAGGATGGGACTAAAATGATTGGAATTAGATGGATGAGGGTAATCTTATATGAAAGGAATAGATAAGTTAGAAGCAGGAAAGTTTTTTTTCCACTGGAGGGTGAACCTGCAACTAGTGGACATAGCCTCCAGATTTGAGGGAGTAGATTTAAGACAGAGGGAGAGGAGAAACTGCTTCTCTGAGAGGATTGGATTTGTGGAATTCTCTGCACAAGGAAAGAGTAAAGGCTGATTGGTACAGATAAGTCGATTTTGTCCTTCCAAGATAGCATACTTTCCAAGTGAAGCAACATTTCACTTGTGAATCTGCAGGATCCGGTGCTCCCATTGTGATCTCCTCTACATCAGAGAGACTGGGTGCAGATTGGAAGATTGCTTTGTTTAGCACCTCAGCTCTGTCCACCGCAATAGTGTGGATCTCCCAGTGGCCACCCATTTCAATTTGCCATTCCATTCCCTTGCTGACATGTCTGCCCATGGCCTCATGTACTGCCAGACTGAGACCACGTGCAAATTGGAGGGACAAGACCTCATCTTCCAATTGGACACCCTTCAACCAGATGGCTTTACCCCCCATTCCCCTTCCTCCATCAGGCTTCCCCCAGCTCTGTCTGTCTCCTTTTTTTCCTGGGCTCCTTTCAGACAAAATCAATTCTCACTTCTCCCCTTATCATATCCAATTAAGAAGTTTTTGTTGGTTTGGACTCCTCCCCCAGCCTGCATTATCTCTATTCTGAGATTTCATGTGTTTTGCTAATTCTTTGCTTATTCCTTGAAGAAGAGCTCAGGCCCCAATCGTCGACAATATATCTTTATCTTCTGTAGATGTTGCAAGACCAGTTAAGTTTCCCCAGTATTTTGATGTATTTTCACTAAGTAGATTTTGAAGAATAGGGGAATTAAAACTGATGTGAAATTGGCTGGTAAGATTCAAGATTTAATTTATTTATCATGTAACAAAGATAGTGTTTTCATCTGCCGTTAAGGCAGACAGATTCGCCATCAGCAAAAATTTTCTGAAGTGCCTCTCACAGTTAGAGAAAGAGAAGCAAATGAGGGTCCACTCAGAGTCATCAGATGTCCATGGAATCACCTCCAGCGCTCCTGCAGTCACACAGAGTCTAATGGCACTCCGAACTCCAGATCCAAATCTCTGACACAATCAGGAATGCTTCTGTGCACTCAGCACCCTGTCACATCCCAACTCCAACACCTGGTACCCTTTCAGCCATTCTTGAGCCAGTCTCCAGCTGTCCACAGCCCGGTGTGAATCCTTTGTCTGCAGATGCCAGCAGTCCACAACCTGTGTTGGTTCCTCACCTCAAGTCGCCCACATCCCGCCGCTTGTGTGTCCCTTAGCCTCAGAGCCCCTCACTGGTCCGCCGCTGTGATCACTATCCCATAGGGTCATCTCCTCTGATTCTCCTTCTCAAACAGGGTTGGGGGGGGGGGGGGGGAGATGGAGCCCTCCGCCTGTCCTCCGCTTCACCATTTTCTGCAACCCTCAGGGCTGCTGCTAATCATAGGTGCCACCAGGTTGGGTGCAGATCCTGTAGTTGCAGTATGTTTAAATAAAATCACCATCAGCTCCATTTGTAGGCTGTTTAAAGTCTGCATGGAGCTGATAGCCGTCAAACTGAGTTGGAGGACCCCGCGGAAGGGCTGTGTCTCCGCTCCCCATGGGTCCACACCAGTGGAAGCGCTGCCATTCCAGAAGCTCCAGCAGCACCGCTTTTTTCTGGTGGAGCTGAGTCCACAACCAGATCAGCCAACATCTTATTCAATGGCAGAGAAGGCTTCATAGGCCAGATGACTGACTCCTGTTCCTATTTCCTATGCTAATACTTGCAATATATCAATGATAGCTGCTAAGTGCTGGGTGAACACACTTATTTCTCTGCCCTTGCAAGTTTATTTGGCACAAAGTTGTTTCCCATTGTAGGGGAGTCAAGGACAAGAGGGCACAGCTGTGTGAGATGTGAAAGTGTGCTGGCCAGTGACATCACGGCCTGCTATGGGGATACTAATACCCCTGAGCGAAAAGCCTTGCAAAAAGTAGTGGATCCAACCCAAGATATCACACGCAAACCCTCCCAACTATCAAGAACATCTACAGGGAACACTGCCATCGGAGAGAAGCAGCAATCAAGGATTGAAGGGCACCCATTTAAAGCAGAGAATGCGGAGGTATTACTTTAGCCAGAGATGGGTGAACCTCTGGAATTTGCTGCCATGTGGAAGTCAGGTCGTTAGGGGCATTTAAGGCAGAGAATGATAGGTATCTAAATACTCAGGGTATCAAAGGGAATGGGGCCAAGTGGGAGAATGGATCAACTCATGATGGAATAGCAGAATGGACTCGATGGGCTGAATGGCCTACTTCTGCTCCTATATCTTATCGACTTACAAGGTACAAGGTTAGATAATGAGTAACTGACAAATTCAAAGGGCGTTGTGAAGGTAGTGGAGTGATGTAGTGCTGGACACAGCCAAGAAAGACTCAGCCACCACATTGAAAGTCGTTAATGGCTATTTTTATTCAAATTCAGCGCACGCCCTATTAAGGGCAGCATGAGCTCAGTCACCTCGTGCATTGTGACATCATAATCGCTGCCCCAGGCGCGTGCTGGGAAGGAGATTTGAGGCAGGGAGAAAACCCTGACAGCGCCATCTTCCCAGGGCATCCCCGCCACGTGGCGTTACACGCGGGGCTGGTTCACCCTGAGAGAGTGCGCTGCCACACAAATAATTAGGCCACATTTGAGTAACTGTCGGAGAAAGCCCTATTAGAGGCCAATGTGTGTATGAGAATGATAGTTTATTGCCATATAGGATAGGATTCTTTTCCTGAGAAATGTCCATAAGTTGATTTCTCCATGCCAGAAACATCCTTTTTTAAATTTTTTTAAAATTTAGACCTCCAGCACATTAACAAGCCCTTATGGCCCAAGTGTCTGTGCCACCCAATTACACCCAATTAAACCTACAACTCCAGTATGCTTTTGAATGGTGGGAGGAAACCAGATCCCCTGGGAAAACCCACGCAGACACGGGCAGAACAAACAAGCTACTTGCAGACAGAGCTGGATTCGAATGCCGATCCTGATCACTGATGCTGTAACATTGGAGAGGGTGAACAAATTTAAGCTCTTGGACGTCACTATCTTAGAGGATCTTTCCTGGACACAACACACTAATGGCATCATGAAGAAAGCACATCAGTGCTTCTACTTCCTCGAATTTGCGGAGGTTTGATATGACTTTGGAAACCCTGGAAAATCTCTACAGCGGTGTGAGATGTGAAAGTTTGCTAATACCCCTGAGCGAAAAGCCTTGCAAAAAGTAGTGGACCCAACCCAAGATATCACACGCAAACCCTTCCAACTATCAAGAACATCTACAGGGAACACTGCCATCGGAGAGAAGCAGCAATCAAGGATCCACATCACCCAGCATACCTGCTGCCATCAGGAACATATACCACTTGGTATAGGTGCCACCAGACTCGCACAACCAGGTTCAAGAACAGATGCTTCCCCTCCGCGTTCAGACTCCTCAACAACAAACTCAATCAGGAACTCATTTAAGGACTCTTGCTTTTGCACTTCATTGTTTTTATTTCTGTTTATTGTACAGGTTCATGATCCTTTATCCAGACACCTAAAATCTGGAAAGCTCCAAAATCCGGCAAGTGGGGACCGGCGGTTGTGGGAGGCGGCCGGGGGACCAGCGGTCGGGGGAAGACATCTGACAGTCAGGGGAGATGACAAGGTGGCCGAGGGACCATAGTCGGGGGAGATGGTCGGGCGGCTGAGGGACAGGTGGTCGGGGGAGGCAACCGAACTGGCGAGGGTTGCGCGGTTGGGGGAGGCGGCCGAGGGACCGGCGGTCCAGGGAGACATCCGAGCGGTCGGGGGAGGCGGCTGGGCGGCCGTAGTTGGGGGAGGCAGCCATTGGGGAAGACTGCCAGGTGACTGGAAGGGGGTGGGGGTGGATAGGCAGCACAATTCGGCAGGGTTTTCCAAAATTTGGAAAAATCTGAAATTCGGAATACACTGTCTCCCAAGGGTTCCGGATAAAGGATCGTGTACCTGTACAGTCAGTTTGTTTACATTTATTTATTCATTTACATATATACATATGTATCTTTTTGTATACAGTGTTTTGCACTATCAATAAATGGTAATTCTGTCTCGACCACAGGAATGAGAATCTCAGGGTGGTGTATGATGTCATGTATGTGCAGTAAACTTCAATAAATCTGAAATTTAGAACTTATTTTGAACTTCTGAACTAGCTCTACATAATTAAACTTATGAGATATATACCGCATCCAATCATTAATGAACACTTTGAAACATTTTTATTATTATTCTCATGAAAATTAGTTTGAAGATGCTTTAAAAGTGCAGGGGAAAATTTGCGTGAAGTTGGACCTTAGGTAAATCAGGTCATTGGGAAGTGGGGAATGGTAGAGCCTGAGAGGAGTTGAGGAGTACATAGTGGAATTAGGGTGGGATTAGTGTAAATAGTTGAAAAATTGAAAAGAGGGTTGGTGCGAGAACGCAGCCTTGGTTCACGCCATTGTTAATGGAGAAGGGTTCAGAGACTCATTGCTGTATCTGACCCGACCTTGCTGGTTTTCGTGCAGTTGGATAACCATGTTGAGGAACTTTCAGCATGATGCTGAAACAAGCCATGAAAGACCTCAACAATGAAGATGCTGTTTACATCCGGTACCGCACTGATGGCAGTCTCTTCAATCTGAGGCGCCTGCAAGCTCACACCAAGACACAAGAGCAACTTGTCCATGAACTACTCTTTGCAGACGATGCCGCTTTAGTTGCCCATTCAGAGCCAGCTCTTCAGCGCATGACGTCCTGTTTTGCGGAAACTGCCAAAATGTTTGGCCTGGAAGTCAGCCTGAAGAAAACTGAGGTCCTCCATCAGCCAGCTCCCCATCATAACTACCAGCCCCCCCACATCTCCATCGGGCACACAAAACTCAAAACGGTCAACCAGTTTACCTATCTCGGCTGCACCATTTCATCGGATGCAAGGATCGACAACGAGATAGACAACAGACTTGCCAAGACAAATAGCGCCTTTGGAAGACTACACAAAAGAGTCTGGAAAAACAACCAACTGAAAAACCTCACAAAGATTAGCGTATACCGAGCCATTGTCATACCCACACTCCTGTTCGGCTCCGAATCATGGGTCCTCTACCGGCATCACCTATGGCTCCTAGAACGCTTCCACCAGCGTTGTCTCCGCTCCATCCTCAACATTCATTGGAGCGACTTCATCCCTAACATCGAAGTACTCAAGATGGCAGAGGCCGACAGCATCGAATCCACGCTGCTGAAGATCCAACTGCGCTGGGTAGGTCACATCTCCAGAATGGAGGACCATCGCCTTCCCAAGATCATGTTATATGGCGAGCTCTCCACTGGCCACCATGACAGAGGTGCACCAAAGAAGAGGTACAAGGACTACCTAAAGAAATCTCTTGGTGCCTGCCACATTGACCACTGCCAGTGGGCTGATATCGCCTCAAACCATGCATCTTGGCACCTCACAGTTCAGTGGGCAGCAACCTCCTTTGAAGAAGACCGCAGAGCCCACCTCACTGACAAAAGACAAAGGAGGAAAAACCCAACACCCAACCCCAACCCACCAATTTTCCCTTGCAACCGCTGCAACCGTGTCTGCCTGTCCCGCATCGGACTTGTCAGCCACAAACGAGCCTGCAGCTGACGTGGACATTACTCCTCCATAAATCTTCGTCCGTGAAGCCAAGCCAAAGAAAAGTGTAAATAGATGGTGCGCTCCGTCAGAGCTGAGGCCTGTTTCTGTGCTGCATTACTCTGTGACAAACCATCACAGAACTGTTAATGGAATGAAATATTAAAACAGCTTCTACTGGAGGGTGAGTTGGAAGCAAGAACTTGCTTGGGAGATGATAAGAGAAAATGTCATTCTTTTGTCCTGTCAGAAATTGGAAGCAGTGTGAGTGGTGGCATCTCTTGAAGAAAGCTACGGGGTGAAGTTAGATACATAGATACCTGGAACACTGCAGCAGGCCCTTTGCCCCTTGATGTCTTTACGACCTATATTTTCCTACCAAAATGAAACTAAGCCTATCCTACCTCATAACCCTCTATTTTTTCTTTCATCCATGTACCTAAGAGTTTTCACCCTCCACCAGCATCCCTGCCCAGGCCTTCCAGGCACCCACAAGTCAAAAACTTTACCCCTGATGTGTCTCCTAAACTTTCTGCCTTTCAGCTTTGATAGCTCATCAAAGACGCAGTGTTTAGCATCTCTCTCTCTCTCTCTCTCTCACCCTCTCACATCCTCCATGAAAAACTTTATCCAGTGCAGTCAAAATGTTATTTTGTCGAAAATGTGGAGCAGAAAGTTTCCCGTAAAAAGCCATGTAAAAATGACTAGATAATCTATTTTGGTGATTGTTGATGGAGTGATTAGCATCAGCCAGGACTTCAGAATTATTAATACCCATACTTCTTTTAAATAGTGCCATATGATCTTTTAGATTCATTCAGGAGAAGAGGCAAGGGCTACATCATACAAAAGTCAGTTGATCTGGTCATTAACTAATGACTCTTTGCAGCAGCTACAAATGCACATTCTCTGCAATCAATGCAGGGCTTTCAATCATGTCTCAAGCCATGGTTGTGAATGTGGTTCAGGTCATTCCCCTCCATCCACTCCATCGACACCTTCCACTGCCTTGGAAAAGCAACCAACGTATTATAAGACCCATCCTATCCTGGCCACATTCTCTTCATCCCCACCCCCACACCCATCAGGAAGAAGATTCACGAGTGTGAGATCACACACTGCCAGATTCAAGGACTGTTTTTTTTGCCATTATCAGACACCAGAATGAACCTCTCAGAAGTAAAATTGTGCTGCTTTTTTTCCATACCAACTGATTGCTTTCTGTAATGCACTTTTGTACCATCTTACTTGTTGTACTATGCATGAGATGTCTAAATGGTCTGCTCGCAAAACAACCTCTTTTACTGAATCTTGGTACATGTGGCAATAAACTTGACTTTGAGCCCATAACCTTCTACAAGAAATGTAAATAGAGCCACTGCTGACACTTGGACTTCAGAGATTTGAAATCTTCAGTGAGTTAGAAATCTTCAATTTATATTTTAAATTTAAACATATAGCACAGTAACAGGCCCTTCTGATGCATGAACCCGTGCTGCTCAATTACACCCGATTGACCTACAACCTCCATACGATTTTGAAGAGTGAGAGGAAACCGGAGCTTCCAGAGGAAACCTACGCAGACACGGGGAGAATGACAGGGATTAGAATCAGTTTAATCAGGAATCCCTGTCCCAATTTGAGCAGCAGGTTTAACAACAAGACCACCAATGGACTAATGCTGACCCATTAGTAGCAGCTGGTGGCTGTTGCTTTAACTCGAAACAACCGCAAAGAAGCACATAGTCGGGTTCAAGCAGAATGTGAGGCAGTAACAGTATCCGGAACTGGTCAGTGAGGCAGAATGACATTGTGTGCACAGCAGACATTCCACTTATTCAAGAAACTATCTTCAGTGATGAAGGGCTCAGGGCCAGAAGGTCAGTGATATATATTTACTTCCTATGGTCACTGTAAGACCGGCTGAGTTTCTCCAGCATTTCTGTGTTTATACTGCAATCACAGCATCTTCCCTGGACCCTCTCCTGCCTGCTCTATCACATTCTACACACAATGTGGTGGCCAGAACTGAACACAATATTCCAATTGATGCATGCCCTGTGATTTGCAAAGGTCCAGCATAACCTCTCTGCTTTTATAGTCTGCCTCTAATGAGAAAGACCAGAATTACTGTACTAATTTTCCCAACCTGTCCTTTCTCAACGCCCTCCCCTCCTCCTTCCCACCACCATCAGGTCTGTTTGTACCTGCCCTCATTCAAAGCAATCAGCCTCTTCCTCCTACACTTCTTGGTTTCTCCCTTTGTTCCCTCATTTCTTTCCCCTCCTACCTGTATCCACCCATCACCAGCCACCGGTGCTTCCCACCCCCCCCCCCTCTCTCCCACCTCACTTATTCAGACTTCTGCCTGTTTCTTACTAGTCCTTATGAAGGTTTTCAGCCCAAAACGTTGACTCTGTGTTGCCTTCCAGGGGTGTGGCCTTACCCACTGAGTTCCTCCAGCATTTTGTGTGTTGCTACAGAACAGGTCCGTCTGCCCAATTCATCCATGATGACCAAGTTGACATACAAAATGTATTCATACAGCACGGTAACGGGCCATTTCGGCCCATGAGTCCATGCCGCCCAATTTACACCCAATTAAGCTACACCCCTGGTACATTTTGAATGTTGGGAGGAAACCAGAGACCCAGGGGAAAACCCATGCAGACAAGGAGAGAATATACAAAAATTCTTGTAGACAGCGTGGGATTTGAACCTCGGCCCCAATCGCTGGCACTAAGCACTACACCAACCGTGCCACCCATCTGTGCTCATCCCATTTGCTGCATTTAGTCCACATCCTTCTAAACTCTTCTCTTCCAAGTATCTGTCCAGATTCCTTTCGAACAGTATAATTACACCTTTTCTATAGCTTCCTCTGACAGCTCATCCCAGATATGGACCACCCTCTCAGTGTTAACATAGCCCCTCAGTTCCCTCTTTAAAATCTATCCTTTGTGGATTGATACTGTGCTTATTTCACTTTTCTAATTTCCCAAGTTTTCTGCCCATTCTATTAAAGCTGAGATTTACTTGCATTATTTCAGCCATTTTAATTTAATTTGCATTCAGAGAATTATGGTTGCCTAAGTTTTTGTTTATACTGATGCAAGTCCAACTGCCCATTTGAAATCAATGGGGATGGGGCTGACAGAAAAAAGCTAAATAATCTTCTTCATTTGATTTGATTTCGTTATAGTAAAGATATTTAGATATCTTCTGACCGGGTGCATTTTTGAAAAAAAATCATTTAATTTTTTTTAATTGCTGCAAAACTGGTGGGGGGGGGGGGCGGGCGGGGGTCAAGTGATGCAGAGGAGGTAGGAGGACATGAGCCCTGAGGCTACTCAGAAGAATTCAGTTAAACAGCATTAAAAATGCTCGTAATTGCCTTTAAACTAGTTGAAAAGTCAGAGCAAATAAAAGAAATAAACGAAACAAAGAAATACAATTACTGACCAGAATTTAACCCTAATAGTGAAACTCATCACAGCAATGTTGGCAAAATGACAAGTTTAAACCATTAAAAACACTTAAATTTGTCTTTAAACTTGCTGCATACTTAGAGCATGAGTAAAAATGAGGAACTAAATAAAGAAATACAGTTACTGACCAGAATTGATAGTGAATCCATCTCAGCAATAGGACATCAGCAAAATGGCGAGATGGCAGCTGCAAAAGCCTCAGGTCCCTGGGGCCAGCTCAGGAGCAACTAATGAAGGTGAAGGATTTACATGTCCTCCTTCCTTATAGAAGGAAGAGACTTACATGTCCTCCTTCAGGAGATTTAAAGCGTTAACAAAGCCATCTCTAATAAATTAGACACCAAAATGGAGGAGATTAAGCAGTCCATCTTAGGACTTGTGAATCCAGTTGACCTCATGTGAATCCAGGTCATGTGAATCCAGTTGACCTCCCGAGTGGCTACTGCTGAGGAGCGCATCGGAACGGAAGAGGACCAACTAACAGGGATGGGCTCCTCCCTTAGGACGCTAAGGAAGGAAAACGAGTTTCTGTTGGGAAAAGTGAACCAGCTAGAAAATTACAGCAGGTATAATAATGTCTGTATCATTAACCTGAGGGAAATGATCCTGTAGAATATTATAAAGGCTGGAACCCAGACATTCTGGGTCAAGAACACTTTAGTGAATAAATAGTGATTGAAAAGGCCCATCAAGTCTCTGTGCCTGGCACATCTGCAGGCCAGAGACCAAGACACATCATAATACAACTGTTGAGGTATCAGGACAGGATAAAATCTTGTGCACTGCTGTGTGGCGAGCAAGAGAGGACAAGGACCCCATTTTGTATAACAACTAGCCAGAGTTATTTTTTCTCAACCAAAGTGCAGGTCTAATGAAATGGAGGAGGGAGTTTGACGAAGTAAAGAAGGAGCTCTGGTCTAAGAATATCCCATTTGCCTTGCTTCACCTAGAAACACTGAGGGTCATACTCCCTTAAGGAAGGAAGAGATTCTTCAAGGACCCCAGGGAAGTGATGACACTCTTGCATAATTGGTCAGGAGGAAAATAAAATGGCGAGCAAGAGCAGATACAGGAAAATTGGATAGGCAATCGTGGTCCTCACAAACTGCCGAGGATATGTGCGTTAAACCATAGTCCCTTTTTCCACCTATAATAGATGGGCAAGTTCCAATCTAAAACAATTTAAACTGACTACATTTTTTATGGTGATTGATCTTCACAGTAATTGTTTCTGAGTTGAGTGTTTTTAAAAAAATACTTAATGTATTCAAAATAAATAATCTTATATAATAATTTATATTTTTTAGATAGGAGCCCTGGGCTGGGCAAAATGTTTGAGAGTTAGTTAGACATGCTGTACTTAGTGAGTGCAGGATGTACATCCCAGCCGAATAGGGGAGGTAATGCCAAATGTTCAGAGGTTGACATTAAGAGGGGGGAGGGAGGACTTTTTATATTTATTTTTATTCTTAGTCTTATTTTTAAATTTATTGTGTGTGTGTGTGAGTGTGTGTGTGAGAGAGAGAGAGAGAGAGAGAGAGAGAGAGTGGGCCGACACTGCCCCTCCCTCAGTCCAATGCCCCGCCACTGCCCGTCCCTCCCCATCGGTCCGACGCCACATCCCACCTGGACCACCACTGCCCCCCCCCCCGGTCTGATGGCAACCCCGAGTCTGAGGCTGCCTTCCCTCGCCCCGGTCCATGCGTGGCGCATTTTTTATGTGATTGCTCCCCCTAATTTTAGAACCTGGCTACCCCCGTCTGTAACCTTTCATGTTTTACTCTCTTAGAGTTTTATTATCCGTCTTACAAAACAATATGACATACACAAATGTACTGGAGAAACTCAGCAGGCCATGCAGCATCTATAGATCAGCATGACTTGCTGAGTTTCTCCAGCACTTTTTATTTTGCACCTCAATCACAGTGTCTATAGACTTTCCTGCTTCACTTCAAGGTTCAAGATTCCTCAGAAATCTTTCTTCTAAGTAATATAAGAAGTAAAGAATTAGGCCTCAAACTGGATGAAGCGCAAAAAAGATTTAGCTGTAGCAAAAAAATGTATAATGTCAACTTGGAAATCAGAAGAGAGCCTGAGAGTACAGCAATGGTACATGGAAATGAATAAATGTATTCCATTTGAAAAAATAACATATAATTAAAAAAATAAAGTCACATTATTTGAACAAATTTGGGAACAGTACATGGAACTGTGCCTCAGACCTCCACCCCCTAAAATGATAAAATGATGACAAAATGACCTGATCCAGTATGTAAAAGTAGATGACACGATTTTCTTGTTTATTTTTATTGTGTGATGACATTGTTTAATGGTTTTATTGTATTGTATATGTTGAACGTTTAATGGGTTTGGAGGGGGGTGGGAAGGGGGGAGGGAAAGTAGGGGGGAAAAAGGGGAGAAAATGCCACTGTGTTTATTTAAGAGGGAAATGTTTGTGTGTATTTTGATTGATATGGTTCACAGTGTGAAAAATAAAAAAAATTTAAAGCAAAAGGTTCAAGATTCCTTTTCTTATCACTTAATAAAGCGTTAAAACCTAACTTTAATGTTTGTCTGCTATAAGGCAAAGAGTCCCCTTGAGCATTGCTTGGCACCTCTAACAATAGGAGAAAGAGAAGCAAAAAATGCCACTGTGTTTATTTAAGAGGGAAATGTTTGTGTGTATTTTGATTGATATGGTTCACAGTGTGAAAAATTAAAAAAAATTAAAGCAAAAGGTTCAAGATTCCTTTTCTTATCACATAATAAAGCGTTAAAACTTAACTTTACTGCTTGTCTGCTATAAGGCAAAGAGTCCCCTTGAGCATTGCTCGGCACCTCTAACAATAGGAGAAAGAGAAGCAAAAGAGAGTCCCTTCAGAGTCACTGAGTATCCGTATTCGCCTCCAATCTGCAGTTGCACAGATTCCTGTCCAATCCATTGGCAACACAAGCTTCAGATCCTCCCACATGATCATGAAGCTTTGAGCAGCCGAGGCCCTTCAGGAACCCTTTGTACCCTCAGCACCCTTTTGAATCTTGGCTCTGATATCTGGCGTTATGTATTTTACTTAGAAGATTTATATTAATGTATCTTAAACTCTAGATTCAATATTTTAAGACAGTCAAATATGACATAAACATTTAGTTATTTTTCTGAAGTAAATCACGAAATTCTGTAGACACGGTGGTTGAAGTAAAAACACAAAATTCTGGAGAAGCTCAGCAGGTCCAACAGGGACCTTTATGTAGCAAAGGTAAAGATACAGAACTGACGTTTTGGGCTTGTGTCCTTCATCAAAGTATGAGAAAATACCAATAAGCGTCTGAAGAAAAGGGTAGGAGGGGGCAAGGCAGGAGATGATAGGTAGAGAAAAGAGGGAAGGGACAGCAACAATGAGGGGGAGGAGGGTTGGTAGGGCTGTATGGGTGAAAGAAATGGAAGGACAGGAAAGGGGGGAGGGGAAGAAAAGGCAAGCAGGTTTAATTGAAAGCAATGCTCGTGCCATCTGGGTGGAGGGTGCCCAGCTTGAAAATAAGGTATTGTTCCTCAAATCTGCGGGTGGTCAGGATGGGACAGTACTTAATTCCATGGACAGACATGTGAGTGCGGGAGTGTGACCCAGAATCGAAATGGTTGACCATTGAGAGGTTTGCTGTGGTTGTGAACAGAGGGGAGGTGCTGAGCGAAGCGATCTCCCAGTCTGCGACCGGACTCTACGATGCAGAGACTGCCACAAAGGGAGCACTGGATGCAGTAGATAAGTCCTCTGGATGTACAAGTAAAGTGTTGCCTCACATGAAAGGACTGTTTGGGGCTCCAGATCGTGGTGAGGGAGGAAGTGTGAGCGCGTGTTGCACCTCCTGTGGACACAGGGGAAGGTGCTGGGGTTGCAATAGGTGGGGAGGGATGAGTGCTTGAGGGAATCGCAGAGGGAGCGGTCCCTGCAGAAGGCCGAGAGAGGAGGAGAGGGAAAAATGCATCTGGTCGTGGGATCTTGTAGTAAATGCCAGAAATTATTTTTCTGAGTTGTTTAAGTACAGTGAAAAGGAATCATCTTTGAAGAGACTAGGATGGTATCTCTAACATTCATACAGACATATAAAGAGCATAATTTACAAAATGTAGGATTACAGTGAAAAGGAAGATCAATTAGCACCAAGCAAGGACAGCATGAGAGCACATTTGTGGGGTTCATTCAGGAGCCTGATGGCTGCAGGGAAGAAATAATCTTTAAGCCTGTTGGTGCAACCTTTCGCACTCTACCCATTGGAAGGAGGGAAAGTGTGGCTGGGTTGTGATGCATCCTTCAGTGTGTTGGCAGTGGGGATACACATGGAGTTCATGGAGGGAAGGGAAGTTTGTGTGATGTTCTGAGCTGGATTCACCACCTCGTGTAGCTTCTTCCAATCTTGAGCAGAGCAGCTCCCATATCAGTGGTGATGCATCCAGCAGGTATTTATTTCAGTTACTCTTAAGATAACAGTCATTTTCACTGACGTTCACAAGATCACAATCACAAGATCACAAGATCAAGGAGTGCAAGTTGGCCCATTGGCCCATCGAGTCTGCTCCACCATTCTAATCATAAACTGATCAACTCCCCAGCTTTCTCCCTGTAACCCTTGATGCCCTGACTAATCAAATACCTGTCAATCTCTGCCTTAAATACATCCAACAACTTTATTTCCACATCTATCTGTGGCAACAAGTTCCACAGACTCACGCTCCTCTGGCTAAAGAAATTTTTATGTATCTCTGTTTTAAATTAATACCCTTTTATCCTGAAGTTGTGCCCTCTTGTCATAGACTCCCCTACCATGGGGAACATCCTCACCATATCTACTATATCTGATAATATATAAATGAAATATTATAAAAATTATATAATATAAATTATATACAGTATTATATAAATGTTACTGATATTCCTGACACTGATTAGATCAGAGTTACATTTTGTTCCCTCTCACCAGTTCAACTGTCTCAGTGTCAATGAAGTGCATTCTTGGAATATTGACTTTCCGATGACCTTAGCTTGGTTCCAAGTTTTCATAACTAGAGTAATTTACAC
The DNA here is from genome assembly GCF_036971445.1 of Narcine bancroftii. Classification (NCBI taxonomy): domain Eukaryota; kingdom Metazoa; phylum Chordata; class Chondrichthyes; order Torpediniformes; family Narcinidae; genus Narcine; species Narcine bancroftii. The sequence goes on from NC_091476.1 coordinate 143,278,864, forward strand.
TCTTCTCCCCCTCTCCATATCTCAGGTAATGATCTAGCGCGGCTGCTGTAATGTTGGCTCCCTTTCCATTTTCCATCAGTCAGGCATTATTTTACTTCTTGATGTTCTGAAGAATACATTTTGCTTGGCAAAACTGCCTGTGCCTTCTGACATGCAGAATCTTGGCTGGCGATTTCAGATTAATTTTAATATCGAGTCCAGAGTGATCTAAAAGATGCTGGATGTCTAAATTAGTTATTACAAAATGCTGGAAAATCTCTGCTGGTCAGGCAGCATCTGTGGAGAGAGAAGCCATTAGCATTTCAAGAGAAAAACATTAGAAATTAAACATGTTTTAAACTAAGAATAATAATAGGCAAATATGGGAATTGTTTGGTTGCTCTGCATTTTATTTGGGTTTATAAATGGGTGGACACTGTTCCTAGAAACACGTGCCTCTTTGAAAAGATGTCACAATTGTGAATCTTTATCCCTCTTCACGTTCACATAAAAATATTCAGGAGTAAATTAGGTTTCCCAGTCACATTAGTTTCTCAGGTTCACTTGATATACAAACAGTTGGCAAACTACTGTGATAATTGTGACATTTAAATCCTTCATTCTGTAGAATGGAATTTGGAGTGGACGTCTAAACATCAGATATCAAGCCGTGCTTGTTTCTGTGAACAAATTGGTTCTGACTCATGCTATGGATGAGCTGGAATCTCGGTACTCATTGTGATCTCCTCTCTTGGTTGTGCATTTGGCCAATATCATGGTCCGCCTGCATCACTCTACCCCTCATGACCTTCTCTACTTTCAACAGTAGTTCTCCTTCCATCACCTTGCTGGATCTGGATCCTGCCAATAGGAAAGTGTGGTCCACCACAATCCGGTCATCTCTGATTGACCATTGGCCTTTTATTGTTGGAAATCTCATATCCACTTTCCAGCTACTCCTTAATCCTTTGCTTTGTTGGTCTTTCTCTGATCTCACTCAGTTTTGATAGTGACACATTTATTGCTGGTTTACATTCAAACCCAGATCTCTAACCTTATGCTTCTCTTGAAGCAACAGACAAGTTGCTGAAGCTTGTTAAGGGACCCCAACTCGAACCGTTAACTGACCATTTCTACGCATGGATGCCTCCTGACCTATTGAGTCTCTCCAGCCACTCATTGTTTTCTGAAGATTCCAGCAGAATCAGAATCAGAATTTATTGTCATGAACATGTCACAAAATTTGTTGTTTTGCTGCAGCGTCACAGGTGCAAATATTGGTATAATTTATATTTGAAAATAAAATGAATTAGTGCAAAAGAAAACAAAGGTAGTGACTGGGGTTCATTGTCCATTCAGGAATCTGATGGCAGAGGGGAAGAAGCTGCCCATGTTCCGCTGGGTGTTCATCTTTAGGCTTCTGAACCTCTTTCCTGATGGTTACAGTGGGAAGAGGGCATGGCCTGGGTGGTGAGGGTCCTTGTGGATAGAGGCTGCTTTTCAGGCACCGCCTCTTGTAGATGTCCTCGATGGAGTTAAGAGTGATGCCCATGATGGCGCTGGCCAAGTTAACAACTCCATGTAAAGTGCAGTTTTCGAGTGTCTTTTCAAGATACAGTATCTGCCCACACTTTCATCTCCTGCTCTGTACGTGAAGGCAAACAAAAGTCTGAAGGCTCAAGGTTGGCAGCCTTGCTGGTGCTTCGCTATGTTTTCCTTGTAGATTTGCTCATCGCGTCAGAGATCACAAACTTCCTCAACTGGGATGGGTGTGGAATTTCTCACATCCCCCTATTTCTCTTTCTGTGTTGACATATCTTATTTCTGCTGATGTGAGTGCTTTAAATGCGATTTTTTTTACGTTGGCTTACCACCATCTGTGAGCAGGCTTTCATAATAGTATCTGCGTGGAAAATGATGGGTTATTTCTGTTGTAGTATGATAGGCTGGTCTTGTTGTAATTTACTTCCTGGAATTGTGATCACTGACATTCAACATCATCTTTCATTCGATCTCTCAGGTTTGTGAGGAAAGCAGGAATTCAGGAGGTAGATTTGCCCTTAGTTAATTCTTATCTACTGGTTGTTCAGAAGTTGTGACGATTTCTGAGCTTGGATACACTCTGTGCGTCAATGATAGAGAAGAATTGACAAGTCTCTTATCCCTTATGATGCCCTTGTTGGTATGTAGCCTGAAAGCACAGAAATGCTCGAGGAACTCAGCTAGTTTTGCAGCATCCATAGGAGGTACAGTTATATTACCAACGTCTCAGGCCAGGTAAAGCAAAAAGCAGTGTGAATTCAAGACTGAGAAGAGTGGCGGGGTGGGGGTGGGGGAATCCAGACCAAGAAAAGGATTTAATTGGATATAATAAGAGGAAAGATGAGAATTTTAGCTCTGTGAAAGGGAAAAGGGAAGAGAGAGAGAGACAAAACTAGAGGAAAGGAAATGGGGGTGGGTGGAGGGAGGGGTTTCATTTAATGGAAACCAGAGAAGTCATAGTTAATGCCATCCACTTGCAGAACGCTCAGACAGAATACGAGTTGTTCCTCCAATTTGCAGGTGGTCTCATTCTGCCAGTGCATGAGACATTCACAGAGACTTCAGCAAGACAGGGAGCTGAAATAGGTGGCCACTGGGAGATCCATGCTATTTTATTTAGTGCGTTATTTAGTCTGAGAGCAGTGTCTGTGGTTCATTCCATCGCTAGGAAGGATAAAGTCATGTGCTTCGTCATGCACTGCATCATTCTGGATGTCATCCGTGATGTTAATGCTTCAATAAGAACAGAAAATGCTGAGAAGGAACCTCAGTGAGGCTTCTGCGGAAAAAGAACCAGTCAATGTTTCAGCTCCGTGTCCCTTTGTTGGAACATTTATGTTCACTGCTCCCTTGCTTCCCGAGTGAGTCTTATCCTCTTGAAACACATGTTGGCTCAGTGAAGGTGGTGGGGTGGGGGGGGGGGGGTGGGCGGTGGTTAAACTTATTCCATTTGGGTGGCAGAGCTCAGATAGTGGTTAAGTTTTGAACCCCGCACTGTCTCTAAGGAGTTTGTACATTCTCCAGCATGTCTGCATGGGATTTCTCAAGTGCTCCGGTTTCTTCCTGCATTCCAAATGCATATGGGATTAAATGGTTACATGGGAGAAATTGGGCAGCTCAAGCTTGTCGGTTGGAAGGGTCTGTTATGCTGTATTGCTAAATCAAAATGTTAAAAAATTAAAAGATAAATGATGTGTTACAAATTATCAGCAGAGAAGAGTCCCAATCTGGAAGCTTTGGCCTCTGCCAACACTGTGTTGAACAGTATTGAAAATATATATTTTTTTTAAAGTTGGTTTTTTTGCAAATTATACCAACGTCTTGCAGTTAATAAGCTAGAAATTGTCCCACATGCTAATAAAATGACCCTGATTTTCCTCTTCAGCAAATAATTATTATGGTACTTTAACACTGAATTGATTTATGTCATTATTTTTTCAGAAGGAATTCTGATTACTACCAAGCAGAATTAGGGGCTTTACATCTCTATAGACATTTTCTAACCATGAAAACCTAAACTATATGTCTAGAACAACTGAGAATAGTGAATGGCACACAATTAATTGTTTGTGTGTGTGTGTGTGTGTGGGGGTGGGTGTGTTTGTGTGAAAAAATAGAGAAATAAAGAGACAATTAAAGAGAGGTAGAGATAGACAGATACATATATATAGAGTAGAGAGAGAGAGAAATATGAAAGTGAAAGCTAGAAAGCAGTTATGATTACATTATTCACATAATAATCCCGTGTTTTGGGAATTTCCTTTTTGAAAATTGACCTTAATAAAATACAGGATCTGGATCCTGCCAATAGGAAAGTGTGGTCCACCACAGTCTGGTCATCTCAACAATCTAAACCTTCCCAACAATCTAAACCTTCCCAACAATCTAAACCTTCCCTACCTCACACTCATAGCCCTTTATTTTTCTTGCATTCATGCGCCTGTCTAGGAGTCTCTTAAATGACCCCAGTTTTCAGCCTCCACCACCATCCCTGGCAGTGCATTCCTAGCTCCCACTACTCTCTGTATAAAATACTTACTCCTGTCACCTCCCCAAAACTGGTATTTGCTACTGCGACCCTGGAAATGGTATTGGCTGATAACCCTATCTATTCCTCTCATAATCTTGTTGACCTTATTGCCACCTCTCATCCCTTTTTGCTCTGAGGAGGAACACCCTAGCTCTTTTAAACTTGCCTCATAAGACACAGTCTCCAATCCAGGCAACATCTTTGCAAACTTCCTCTGCACCCTCATTTTGACATCTTCTGGGAATGAGTGACCAGAACTGAGCACAATATTTCAAGTATGGGATAACCAGAATTTTATAGAGGTGCAACAATACCTCATGTCTCTTGAATTCAAGCCCCCCATCTAACGAAGTCCAGGATACGATCATCCTTCTTAATTACCCTGTCAACCTGCACAGCAAACTTGAGAGTTCTATGGATATGGACACCAAGGTTCATTCAAACTGTTAAGAACCCTGCCATTAACCACGTACCCTTCCTTCAAGTTCGTCCTTCCAAAATGCATCATTTCACATTTATCCATCTTCTACTATCCTCTACTTTATGCAAGCCAAGCGAATTCTGAATCCACACAATAGTCCTTGGATTCTCTGCCTCTGACTTTCTAAACAAGTCTCTCAAGGGGGAATCTTCTCAAATGCTTTACTAAAATCCATACACTACATCTAACACCCTACCTTCATCAGTTATCACTATCAGGAACCTCAATTAGGCTCATGAGGCATGACCTGCCCCTCTCATAGGTGGCACAGTTGGTGTTGTGGTTAGCACAATGTTGTACAGCACCAGCGGTCGGGTCCAGGGTTTGAATCCCACGCTCTCTGTAAAGAGTTTGTACACTCTACTCATGAGAGTATAGATTTTCCCTTGGGGCTCTGGTTTCCTTCCACCCTCCAAAATGTACCAGGAGCATGGGCCAATTGGGTGTAATTGGGCAGCAAAGGGCCTGTCATCATCCTGTATGACTTTACCTACCCTAAATATCCTCTTCAATAGTTTACCCACCACTGATGCAAGCCTTACTGGTCTATAATTCCAAGGATTCTCCCTAGGACCCTTTTTTTTAAATAAGAAAACTACACTTGCTATTCTCCAATCCTCTGGTACCTCTCCTGTTGATGGGGAGGACATGAAGATCATTGCCAATGTCCCAGAAATCTTTTCCCTCACTTCCTGTAGTAACCTGGGGCATATCTCATCTGATCCCAGGGACTTAACAATCCAAATATTTTTAAGAAGATCTATCACTTCCACTTTCTTAACCTCAACGTGCTCCAGCACATGAGCCTGTTCTATGCAGACCTCACATTGACCAAGGACTCTCTTTACCAAGGACTCTCTTTATTGCTATAGGAAGAGTGAATTTTCTTCTTCTCTTGAAGCTATCCCCTTGCAAGTGACAAGTCAGAGATGTGATGGAATAACTCTACCCTTTCCTGAAGAAATGCAGCTCCAATAAAGCTCTGCCCTGGACAAGACATCGTAGCCCAATTAACTGGCACCTTATCCATCAACCAAAATATTCTCGACCTCATTGCTGATCTACTGTATCTGTGGCAATACATCCACTGCATTTTATTTTTGACACCAAAAAGGACAAAGGTTTCAGGTCCATGGGAGATCATCATTAGCAAGTTTATCTCCAAGTCACACCCCATCCTGATTTGGAAATATATAACTGCTCCTTCTTCATTGCTGGGTCTTCCTCCTACAAATCCCTCCCTAACAGCACAGTTGGAGCAACTTCATCAGAACAACTGCATTGTGGTTCTAAAAGGCCCAATTTTTTCAAGGGCAGTCGGGAATGGGCAATAAATGCTGGATTCTTCCTCTCTTTTTTTAGAGATTTTTTTTAGACCTACAGAAGTGGTAACAGGCCCTTCTGGCCCAGGAGCTGGAGCAACCCCAAATACCTCAACTAACCTACAGTTGAGAGGAAACTGAAGCACCTGGCGGAAACCCACGCAGACACAGGGAGAGTGTACCAACTCCTCACAAGCAGCGGTGGATCAAACCCAGGTCGCTGGCACTGTAACAGCGTTGTGCTATCCGCATTGCTAACTGTGATGGCTTAATGTTGAAGAAGACCAGTTAGTTCACAACATAGACTGCACCCTAGCGAGTTTATCAAATCTCACGTGCAATAGGAAACTATTCTGTCCATTGAACCTGTGGCAGATCTGAGACGAAGTCATCTACATCTCTCACTGTTTCCCTTGGACTTCAGGTTTCTCCATATTAGCAAAGAAAAAGAATAATTATAGATTAGCAATGAAATATGCAGAACTACAAATTTAATTTGTTGGTGCAGGTGGGAAAAGAATCGACATTGGGTGATCAAACTTTCCTAGGAGAAGAATTTTGGCTGAGTTGCTTTTTTGTCAGTGCATTACGAAGACAACCCCTGCCACTCCCAAATCTTCTCCAATAATTGAGTGAAGCCATGTCCAACCTGACCTTTGACCTTTACTCCACTTCCTACTTGATCTCCAGAACACTTAATTTGCGTGCAATATTTGCCAGGGCATGTCATCTTGTGAGACACCAAAACAGATTTAGTTCTTGTTCATTGCTAGTTATTTTTTTTTTTAAATTGGCCCACAAGTCTGTACTGCCAAATTTACACCCCATTAACCTGCACCACATTTGGTACATTTTGAATGGTGGGAGGAAACCGGATCCCCCAGACGAAACTTATACCGGCATGGGGAGAACATTGTTGTTCAGGTGCCTTGCCATTCGGGGTGGGCGATCATGTCTCTCCATCCATCATGGTCTCTGACCATCCAAATTGTAGTTGTTGCCTCCCCTGTTTCTAACCATGATGTTATTCCATCTATCATTTTCATTTTCTGTCTGTCTCTGCTTCTTTTTCCTTCCATCTTTCCAGTTGTATCTAACTGTTGTAATGTATCTCTTCGCATGAGGTGTCCAAATAATTTTGATTGCTGTTTTTTGTTCTTTTAAGTAAGGTATGTTTTGTTTTTGTTCTTTGTAGAACTTTTACATTTGTCATCCTGTCCATATATAATACGCATAACATTCTGAGAAACCACATCTCTGCTCCATTGATTCTTTTCTCCATTGCATTTATGATGGTCCGTGACTCGCAGCCATACATCAATATAGGAAGAATGTAGCATATTTCATACATGCAGCAACACCAATTATTATACAGGACAGATATTAAAAAAGAACAAATTGATTACATACATGACAGTTTTTACCCCATCCCAAAAACCTTTCCCTTCCACCCAAACCCCCCCCCCCCCAAAAAATATATAAATTGAAAAAAGTAAAAAAGAATTTATAGGTACAAAAAGACAAGAAGAAAAAAAAGAAAAAGTTAAAAAAAATCTTGGATTGCAGAGAGAGATGTCGCGTAGTACAACTCATCAGTTCGAACCTAAACCAACAGAGGAGAATTCTGCAGCGTTAGAGGGATAAAAAGGATATCACTACAAATTTAATCCATTATTTGAGGGTGCGGGAGCCAAATGCCAATGCTATTCTTGCTTTTATGTCTATTTTGCATTTGCCATCAGATGTTACCCATAATCCGTGGTACTTGAAGTTTTGAACTTGTTTCAGGATTTCATTTCCCAGTATGATCCTGCAGGTTTCTTTGATATTATCATTACTTCAGTTTTCACCCAATGTAAGCATTCTGAAGACAGAATGACTGCTGAGAAATCATAAAGCTGGCAAACTCTTCATAGAATCATGAATCAAATTCTCCAACATTACTATCTGTGGCCAGCGAGATGTAAACTAACCTGACAGATCTTATTCTGACTGGTGGCAAGAGAGGTTTGCCTCATTGGGCAGTAACTGATTAATGTGTTGAATTTGTACTTTTCCATGTGTGTGATAGACATTTTGTAGCGCCCAGTAAGGATGCAATCCTATGTTGATGCCCAGGATATATCTATAGTTAAAAAAAATGAGTTTCTAGTTGAACTCACCAGGCAAGGAAGTGGCTGTGGAGGGAGATGCAGAATCGACGTTTTGTGCTGAGACCCTTCAGCAAGACTGAGTATGGAGTAAGAAGATAGTATAAAGAGAGAGGTAGAGATAAGTCAGGGTGATTGATGGACAAGGAAGGAAAGACGTGGTTGATGGTGGAATCCCATTGTAGCTGATGGAAGTGTCAAAAGATCACTCAGCTTCTTCCATCTTCTTCCCTCAGCTAGCTACCTCCACCCATCATCCTTCACCCCCTCCTCAGTCCACCAATCACCTATGGCCCCTGCTTCACCCTTTCCCCTCTCCCTGCGGTCTTGACGAAGGGTCTTGAACTGAAACATCAACTCTCCATTTCCCTCCGGAGATGCTGCCTGACCCATTGAATCCCTTCAACCTCATTTTGCACCAGAGTCAAGCATCTACAGCCTCTTGTGAATCACTAAATTTCCTTGAAGTGGCAGCTCACAACATTTCTGCAATGGATGGTGCTGAAGTAAACTTAAAAAGGTAAAGGGCTGAGAATTGCAGGGTTGTAGAACTATTGTAAAGTTCTGTGTTAGGATGTGACAGAGATGAAATGTATGTGGGCTTAGGTTCAGGTTAATTTGAGGAATTTGAGTGCCACAGGCTCATGGGCTAGAATATCTAAATCAAAATTAAATGTGGCAGTTCTGAGCTGGGGTGCACAAAATGCACAATGAGAAAGAAGAACCATTGCCATTTTCCTACCATGTCAGAGTTACAGATTCAGGTGAATCTTGAGTAATGCATCAGATTAACTGCTGAAACTTGAGGGTATGGATGACTGCTCCAGAATGATGAACAACCCTAACCCAGCAACAGTCTATTAAAGTCTTCCAGACGCTATACAAAATTCACAAGATTTTGCCATATTCAATAATCTTAAAACAGTACTTGGGGTCCTGCAGACAAGAATGAGGGTCATATGTTGTGTTTTAAGATTACTCGCGTGCTTTTAGCAAGGGCCATTTCACAAGTGGTTGTGCACTGGGCTCAGACCATCACATCCCCCTCTCACCACTATCCATTCAACCTATAATTGCCATTGCCTTGGAAAAGCAGCCAATGTGCTAAAAGACTCATCCCACCCTGGTCACACTCTCTTTACTCCCCTCCCATCAGGTAGAAGATTCATGAGGATGAGATCATGCACCACCAGATTCAAGGACAATTTCTTTCTCACCGTTATCAGACTCCTGAACAAACCTCACTGTTGTAAAATCATGTTGCCTTTGCTCCATACCAGCTGATCTCTTCTGTATTGTGTCTTATTTATTGTACTGCGTATAAAATGTCTAACTGGACTGCTCATTAAACAACCTCTGTCACTGCAACCTGGGACGTGACAATAAAATTGACCTTGAACTCACAACCGTCTTTTGAGATCTAGTAGATCAATACAGGTGATCCTACATTACTCAAAGGGTGTGGCTGCATTATACAAGAGGTCCTCATTCTAATTTTCTGTAGCACAAAGACTCAAGTTCCAAAACCTGGGCTATCTACTATCTACCTTTTTGTTCCTTTATTTGTTTTTTTCATCTCAATTCCATTGGAGTGATTTATCTTGCAATCACTGGCAAGATTTGTGAATTCTTTAAGGACAAATTTCCATTACCCGAATTGCTGTAATACGAGGATTTCATGCCCTTATTAAATATTTTTTCATGTGACCATGTGGTGGGAAGACATGGGGAATAAAACAAAGAGATAGTACTATGGGAATAATTTCAATCTATTCTTTGAATAAGGGACCCAGTGCAATCCACCATATTGCTGGAAATTTTTGAGGTCAGCTTCTGAATGTCTTAGCGAAGACTTATTCTACAGACAATAGCACTGACTCCTATCTCATTGCTGTTTCCGGGAGTTTGTTGTGCATAAACTTCCTGTCAAACTTTTATACATCAGTAACTGGAGTGAAAGAAAAAATCAATGAATCTAAAGCAATTTAGACTATCATACAATTTCTGGTTCCACACAAATACTCTCTCTCTCTCTCTCTCTCTCTCCCTTCACACATTACAATTCACTAATCATTGGAAGTTACAGAGATGAACAGGCATTTTGATTGATCCAAAGCCGGGAATCCGTCTTGCCATCATCACCTTAAATTCCTCGCCACTCAGAAACATAGCTGTCATCTGAGCACTGCACTGCTCATTTCAGAAACCTTGCCTAGTACCTCATTCTGCACTCCATTATCCTTTGACTCCATTTACTTCCCTGATTAGTTCTAACTTCCTCCTTTAGACCTGTATCAAAAGTATTTGAACTGGTAGTTCCATGGCAAACAATTTACTTGAATTGCTCTGTAACCTTTCAGGATGAGAAGCTCTCAGGCAAATGATTGAACCATTGATTTTGCAAATCTTTACTTTTGCAGTTTGTGGACACTGGTAAATCACACATAGCCCCATGCTGACATCTGACCATTCACAGCTGCTGTGGAACCTTGTCAAAGTTTCCTGAAAAATCACGAGCACAAATCACGATTGAGCAAGTTCACCAGCAGTACAGCTCTAGACGGATGAGGCATGAAGAAACCAAGGATTAATTTGCAGTTTGGATATTCTAACATCATGGATTTCACTTTCCGCTCTCCATTAGATCCATTTACTCCCATAACATCACGGAGATGTGCATCTTGAGTGAATCCTCGACAATAGCAACATCTCAAAACTGAATTATTACTGATGGGAAGGAGACAATTCTTTTAAGTTCTTTCTCAGTATTATTTTGCTCTCAAGGAATGAGCTGTGTACAATAGCCCAGCAGTGAACCAATTAAATTATTAATGAATATTTAGCCCTTAAGAAGTTTGTCCACCACTAATATCTGCTGCTGTAGCAATGATAGCACCATCTTTTGAAAAAATGTATGGAGGATGATGGAAGCGCAAGATTATGAAACGTAAATCAAAGGAAAGAAAATGAAATACTGACCATCAACACAGGGGCATCTCTAGGCTGCATGCTTAGTCCCCTGCTCTGCTCCCTCTATACCCACAGTTGCAATTGCATTGCCTCGTTTGGCTCCAATTCAATCCATAAATTTGCTCTCGACACCACTGTTATTGACCAAATAGCAGGTAATGATGGATCAGAATATAGGCTGGAAATTGAGAACTTGGTTGGATGGTGGCTGGATAAATCTTGCTCTCAACATCAGCAAGACCAAAGAATTTATCATGGACTTTAGGAAGGGTTGGCTGGAAGCTGTGGAGAGGGTTGATTGCTTCAAATTCTCGTTGCCCATATATTGATGATCTCTCTTGGGGACATTGCATCAGGGCAACCATAAAAAAGGCACACCAGCATCATTACTTTCTGAGTAAGTACACAAAGGTGCTGGAAGAACTCTGCAGATCCCTCAGCCTCCATAGGACACAAAGATAAATAACCAACATTTCAGTCCTGAGCCCTCCTATAGATGCTGTGGGTCCTGCTGAGCTTCTCTAGCATTTCTGTGTATTTACTACAAACACAACATCTGCAGATTTCCTTGTTTCACACCATTACTTTCTGAGGAGCTTAAAGAGATTTAGCATGTTGTCAAACATTAAATTTCTAATCACGTCCTGTAGAAACTATACAGACTGATTGCATCAATATCTGGTTTGGAAAGTCAAACGCCCAGGAACACAAATGGCTGCTGAGAGTAGCAAACCCAGCCAAGTCCTTCTTGGGGATCAACCTCCCATCCAGGAAGAAGACATGAAGAAGGAAGCCAACCTCATAAGGGACCTCCCTTCAGGCTGAAGGCACAGAAGCCTGAAGACCAGCACCTCTAGGTTCAAGAACAGGTTCTTTCCAACACCTAGCACTTCCCCAGACTATCCTAACACTAAACCACTCGAGGACAACCAAAAGATCTGTTTGCCATATTGAAACATCTTTCTTTTTTGTTAACTGCAACTGTGAATATTTATCTCTCCTTTGAAATTTACTACCTTTAATTCTTCCATGTGGTAATTTAATTCATTATTTATTAGTGCATGTTACATACATGTGTGGCTGCAGCAAGTAAGAATTTTGGTGCTTCATTGTATTTATATATATGACAGTAAACATTCACAGGGTTTTGTAATGTTGTGAACCCCCATGATCCTGTTGAATGGTAGTGTAGTCTCAAAGGGTTGAATGGCCTCCTCCTGCATCGATTGTTTCTGTTCTTATCACATAAAGGAGTCGAGACTTTGCACATACAGTTCATAACTTTTGTCAGTTTTCCAAGAATTGTTATTCCAACCCATCATTACCACATTGAATTAGCGAGAAAGTAGGCATGAGACATGCCCCAACACTATCATTCAATTTCACTCTCTCTCATGAACTTACCCAGACTTCTCTTATCTACTCAATGTCCTACTCAGTGATTGTCTCAACTGCTCCTTTGGCATACGATGTTTTACCTTCTCACCAGTTAATTATTCCCTCAGTATGTCTAAATTGTCTGCTTGAATCAAAATCAGAATCAGGATTTATTGTCATGAACATGTCACGAAATTGGTTGTTTGGTGGCAGCATTACAGATTGAAATATTGCTAACAATTACATTTCAAAATAAATAAATAAATTGTGCAAGAAAATTGGAGAAAGTGAGGTAGTGTCTGTGGTTCATTTTCAATTCAGAGATCTGACGGCAGAGGGGAAGAAGCTGCCCTTACTCCGCTGGCTGTTCACCTTCAGGCTCCTAAACCTCCTTCCCGATGGTAGCAGTATGAAGAGGGCATGAGGGTCCTTGAGGATAGAGGCTGCTTTCTTAAATGTAAATGTCATCAGTAGGGCGAAAACTGATGCCCATGACAGCACTGGCCATGCTAACAACTCTCTGCAGTTTATTCCTGTCCTGTGCATTGCCACCTCCGTACCAGACAGTGATGCAACCATTCAGAATGTTCTCCACGGTACACCTGTGGAAATTTTCAAGAGTCTTTGATGACATATCAAATCTCCCCAGGCTCCTCACAAAGTATAAAGTATAGCCTTCTTCATGCTTGCATCAACGTGGCGGCCCCAGGACAAATCTTCAGAGATTTTGACACCAAGAAATTTGAAGTTCTTGACCCTCTCAACTGCTGACCCTTCAATGTTCTCCTGATTTCCACAATCAGCTCTTTGGTTTTGTTAATGTTGAGTGTAAGGTTGTTGTAGTGCCACCACTCAACTAACTGATGTATCTCCCTTCTGTACACTTCCTCTCTGCTGACAACCATGGTGTCATTGACAAATTTGTAGACGGCATTTGAGTGGTGCCTAGCCACATGGTCATGGGAGAATAGTGAGTGGAGCAGTAGGATAAGCGGGCACCCTTGAGGGGGACCTATGTTGATTGTCAGTGAGGAGGAGCCATGGTTTCCAATTCATACTGACTGTAATCTTCTGATGAGGAAATCAAAAATCTCGTTGCAGAAGAATGTGAACAGGCCCAGGTTTTGGAACTTGTTCACAAGCACTGAGGCAAAGAAGGTGTTGAACATGAACCTTTTGTAATCTTTTCACAATTAATCACCCCAGATCTCACAAAATGAAGGAAGAGAATGGTTCCTTTTGCTGTTGTTCAACATGGAAGCAATCATGCAGGCTAGTTGACCCAACGTCAGATGAAAGAGGCTGATATCAAATGGTTGTTTATTGGACAGGAGCAATTTGATTGGTGGCATTCTCTAGGATCGGTGTTGGGACCTTTGCTTTTTTTTGACCTTTTAGTGACCTGGACTGCTGGGTGCCAGCCATTGTTTCTAAATTTGCAGATGACACAAAACTTGGCAATGTTGTGAATTGCAAAGAGGATAATAATAGATTGCAGTCAAATTTAAATAGGATGGTGGAATGGGCAGTCATCTGGCAGATTAAGTTTAATATGGAGAAATGTACGATGATGCATTTAGATGAGAAGAATGAGGAGAGTCAATATAGAATACATTCTAAAAGGCATGCAGGAGCAGAGAGACCTGGTGTGTGAACACACAAATCTTTGCAGTCAGCTGAGAAAGTGAACATCTTTCAGCTGCTCCCAGTGCCGAAGAGATACAGGAGTATCTGAGCCAGCACCACCAGGATGAGGGACAGCTTCTCACAGGTAGTGAGAATGCTGAATGACCAGAGAAACTCCTCACACTAACCATCTGAGACTCTCATATTCATGAAACAATATTTATTTATTTATATGAATACCTATCTTGCATATGTATTGCATGTCTGTATGTGTGTTATGTCTGGTTGAGTGCCTGCATGTTTTGCACCGAGAACCGGAGAACACTGTTTCGTCAGGTTGTACTTGTACAATCAGATGACAATAAATTTGAATAAGAGATTTATAATTCTGAGCTTGATCAACTCAATGGACTATAAGGGAAGTTATGCCGAACCTTTGCAAAATACTAGCCTAACATGAACTGGGGCATTGTGTTCCATTCTAGTCATCATGTTGTATGAAGAATGTGATGGAGGTGGAGACTGTCTTGAGAAGGTAGTTCCTGGGATAAGGATCTAGAAAGGCTGGGGCCATTTTAGTTGGTGAAGAGTTCACTGGTACATTGTACTTGTGTATATGACAATAAATTCTCATTCCATGACCTACCATAAAATGGTCTGGAAATTCGGAAAGAACAGTAAAAGGTGGTTTCTATTGGCAGATGGGTCAAGAATGAGGCATAAACTTCAAAGGGAAGTGACTGAAATGTAACATGGGCAAAATTTTATCATGCAATTTGTGGTTGGATTCCAGAGAGCTAGGCCTGTAGAAGAGGTGGAAGCAGGTTCTATCAGGGAATCAGATAAATAAAAGGTGGTTGTAGTAGTGGAACCTGTGTAAAGATGGTGTAGACATGGGGTGAATCTCCTCCTTCTGTGCTTTAACCATTCTATGATTGATGCACACCTATCATGCAGCCGGCCAATCGCCTGAGAGATACAGAAGAAAAGAAAGCAAACTACCTCTATATCCAATTAGGGAAGGTTTCTTTAAAATTCCTCTTCATCCCAAAGGTCAGCTGGTCATAGGGACCGAGGGACACACAGTGAACAACCACTTCGTAGATGTAGGACTAGCTATGCATGGGAAATCACATCAGATCAGGTCAGATCAGATCAGGTACGATTAATTGTCATAAAATAAAACAGAAATGTAATATTACACAAAATTGAACCACTAAGTCTCTTATGTCAAATTTTACTCCATTTTCCACACCTGGCCAAGGGCTACAATACAGTATCAAGCATAAATGTACCTTACATTTCTCTATGTCCAAAAGTGAAATCAATTCTGAAGTACACACCAATGGCATCATGAAGAAATCCTCTACTTCCTCAGGAGTTTGCGGAGGAGCTAGTGGAGTTGTTCAAGTGAACCGGTACGGACTTGAAGGGCCGACGTGGCCTGTTTCCGTGCTGTAAACGGTTATATGGTTATATGGTTATAAGGCAGACAAAGGTTCACCATTAGCATGCCTGGCGCCCCCTTACAGTCAGAGAGAGAGAAGCAAAAAAAGAGTCCCCTCAGAGTCACCGAGTGTCCATGAGTTCACCTCCAGAGCTCTGCAACCTCTGCAACCACACCAGACACTTTTTCATTTCAAACTATCAGCAACCCAAGCCCAGATCCAAACCTCCAACATGATGAGGAAGACTTCAGCTTACAGGGACCTTTGGGAGCCCTCCTTGCCCCCAACATCTTCTGGAATCCCAGTTCTGACACCTGCTTCTCACGAGTCAGTCTCCAGCATCTAGCAGCCTAGTGTGACCTCAAGTTGCCTGCAGCTTGTGTGGTTTCCTCACCCAAGTCACCCACAGCTCACTGCCTTCAGCCTTAGAGCCCTTCGCTGATCCACCACTGTGGTCACTGTCCCTAGGGTAATCTTCTCCTTTTCAATGCCAAGGGAGGGGGGCTCCCTCCCGATGCCCATTACTGATGCTCTGCACTGGTTCATTGCTGCCCCCAGAGATTGCATCTCCTCGTGGCCGCTGCCAAACACAGGCATTGTCTTCTTGAGTCCAGACCCTGCAGTAGCAGGATTTTAAATAAAACACCATCAGCTCCTTTAACAGGCCAGATGGAGCCATTGGAGATGTGTAGGGGAGCACTCTTTCTCCATTCTCGGCTCTCTCCGAGACAGCGCTGCCATTTTTTTGCATAATCAGTTCAGGCAGAGAATTCGCACTTACTGCACATATCACTCAATGTCCCACAGAATGTGGTGCCTTCTAACATGCAAGCCAGCTTGAGGTCTTCATAGGTTGCATCCGTCTGTTTAATCTATCACTTTCAAATACCCTACAAACTTTGGATTCATTCAGTAATTTTCTGAAGGATTGTTTCTGACGCTGTCTTTTCCTCAATGAACAACACTTTGATCCTCCGGGCTGTGTCATTTTATTATATATTTCTGGAAAAGGAAGGTTAAAGTCAGAAAAGAACCTTCACTTAAATAATCTCAACTCCATTTTCTGTTCAAATGAAAAGTTTATGCTGTAGTCAAGCAGAGGAATAATTGAAACAGGTGCTTTAACAGGTCAATGTCTGTCACTGTAAATAAATGAAGCAGGGCCATTAATGTCAAACCAGCACATTTCAATTTGTAAAGAACGAAGGCATAAAATCTGTAGAGTGAATGGCAGCTGGAGTAAAGGTATGTGAACGGGGCTGGAGATATATCGAAGTTACAAAATTCCAAAAATGTTAAAAACAGCACCAAATATTGACTCAGTCATGAAGATACCAATGTCATTTATGTCACCACAACCTTGCAATGGTTTAACTTGGCAAGTAGATCACTATGTTAGTCATTTCCTACAACTTCCTCACTAGAACTTAGCGAATCGCACAGCACAGAACAGACCCTTGAACCCAACATATCCAAAATGAGTGTCGAAATTCTGCATTTGGTCCATATCCTTCTGAACTTTCCTTATCTCTAAATCTGACCAAATGTCTTTTGAATGAGATGATTGTTCCCATTTCTACAGCTTCCTCTGCCAGCTCCTTCCAGACATGTTCTCCCTGTAACTGCATGCATGTGTTCCCCAGGGTACTCCAATTTCCTCCCACGTCTCAAAACATCATGCAGATGGGTGTTCAATGGCTGTTGTAAATTGTTCAGGTGAGACGTGGAATATGTAATTTACATTTAAAATTTAAACATACAGCACGGTAACAGGCCCTTCCAGCTCATGAGCCCATACCGTCCAAATACCTCCAATTAACCTGCAACCCCCATATATTTTTGAAAGGTGAGATGAAACCAGAGCACCCCGAGAAAACCCATGCAGACACGGGGAGAGAACGTGCAAACTCCTTACATAGAGCGGCAGATTCGGATCTGGGACTCTGCCGCTGTAACTACCTTGTGCTAACCTCTACACTAACTGTGCTGCTCTGGCAGAAGTTGATGGGAATCATTTGCAAGGAAAATAAGCAGGGGATTCAATTGCTGTTTGAGCCAGCATGAACTTAAAAGACTAAGTGTGATCCTTCCTTGTTGTAAGAAAACATCAGGATATGGAAAGTGAACAAATTGCTCTTTGATGAAAAACCATAATGTCAGAAACTAAATGAATTCAAACTTGAAAAAAAAAATCTGATTCCAAAGCCAACAAATAAGTAATTTTTGAAATAAGAAAAATGCTGAATACATTTACAATGAGATAATATCTATTGGGAGTTCTAAGTTTTCTTATCATTTAGTTCCACTTACAAAATTTAGGCATGTTGTATTGATCCACCCCTTAATCCCACTTAAAATATTGCTGTGCCTTGGAAATTATTCAAAACTTATTCAAGATCGTAAAATCACCATTTCCTGTAAATCTGTGGAGAAGTTAATTGATCTTTATAAAAAATGTAAAAATTTCTACCTCAGATGTTCCATATAACCATATAACAATTTACAGTACAGAAACAGGCCAAATCGGCCCTTCTAGTCTGCACCAATTTACATGAAACTCCACTAGTTTCACTTACCCACTCCAATGCCCATAACCCTCCAACCCCCTCACATCCATATATTCATCTAACCTCCTCTTAAATGACAGAATTGACTCTGTCGCAACTACTTCTTCCGGAAGATCATTCCACTCAGCCACCATTCTCTGAGTGAAGGAGCATCCTCTTATATTACTTCTAAAGTTTTGCCCACTAACCCTTAACTTATGATGCCTTGTACGATACCCTCAAGGGAAAGAGCCTCCCATACCCTCAGGGGAAAGAGCCTATTCACATCTACTCTATCTATTCCCTTCATAATTTTAAATACCTCTATCAAATCCCCTCTCAAACTTTTACACTCCAATGAATAAAGTCCCAGTCTACTCAATCTCTTTCTCTGTATTCAACATACTGCAATTCAGGCTACATTTTTGTAAACCTTCTTTGCACCCTCTCGACCTTATTTATATCCTTCCTATAATTTGGAGACCAGAACTGCATACAATACTCACACTTGGCCTCACCAAAGCCTTAAACAGTCTCAACATCACCTCCCAGCTCCTATATTCTGTGCTATGATTTATAAAGGCCAGCATACCAAAATCCTTCTTCACCACCCTATCTACATGGGAATCTACCTTCAAGGAATACTGAACCATTATTCCAAGATCCCTCTGTTCCTCAGCATTCCTCAATGCCCTCCCCTTCACTGTATACATCGTATTTTGGATTATTCTTCCCAAAATGAAGCACCTCACACTTATCTACATTAAACTCCACCTGCTACCTTTCAGCCCACTTTTCCAAACAGTCCAAATCCTTCTGTAGTACATGAAAACCCTCTTCACTATCCACAACTCCCCCTATTTTTGTATCTTCCGCATATTTACTCATGCAATTTACCACCCCATCATCCAAATCATTAATATAAATGATGAACAACAAAGGACCCAACACCGATCTCTGAGGCACAGCACATGTCACCGGCCTCCATCCTGACAGACAGTTGTCCACCATGACTCTTTGGTGCCTATCTTCCTGCCACTGCTGAACCCATCTGACTATCTCTATATTAATCCCTAGAGTTTGAACCTTCTTCACTAACCTTCCATGCAGAACCTTATCAAAAGCCTTACTAAAATCCAAATGGACCACATCAACTGCTCTACCTTCATCAACCTTTTTGGTCACCTCTTCAAAAAATTCAACAAGATTCGTCAAGCACGACTTTCCCCTCACAAACCCATGTGGGTGTCCCTGACAAATCCCTGTCCATCCAGATATTTATACATATTATCCCTAAAAATTCCTTCCATTAGTTTCCCCACCACCAATATCAAACTTACTGACCTATAGTTGCTTGGCCTACTCATTGCGCCCTTTTTAAACAGCGGAACTACGTTTGCAACCCACCAATCCCACGGCACCTCACCCTCCTCCAGTGACCATTGAAAAGTCACTGTCAGAGCCTCTGCTATTTCCTCCCTGACCTCCCTTAAGGTCCTGGGAAAAATCCCCTCTCCTTACTCTTCCAATTCTATCACACTTAAAGTAGCAAAATCCCAGAATATTTAACTGCCAGTCACAACCCTCCTTCAACTACGTCTCACTAATCGCCACTACATCATACTGCCAAGTGTCTATCCACACGTTCAGATCGTCCATGACCAATTAATTTATTCTGGTATAGACAAAGCCCCACATACAGAAAATGACATAATTGGCAAGATAATCTGCAGGAGATACTCAAATGATCAAACAGGACTTCAGGAGGAAATCAGGAGAACACGAACCAGTTCTTATCAAAGGGTCAGCAGAGGAGCAGGTCAAGAACTTCAAATTCCTGGGTGTCAACATCACTGGATCTATTCTGGCGTCTCCGTGTCTATGCAATCATGAAGAAGGTTCACCAGCGGCTACACTTTGTGAGGAGTTTGAGAAGATTTGGTATGTCACCAGAGATTCTTGCAAATTTCTGCAGGTGTACCATGGAGAGCATTCTGACTGGTTGCATCACTGTCTGATGTGGAGGTGCCAATGCACAGGACAGGAAAAACAACTCCAGTCTTTATTCCATGGCAGACATCACAAGAGGGCAATGTGTCTTAACCTTTTGGACTCCATGACCCTGTTTTCAGGGACTACCAACAAGTACTTATAATCTGTGTCCCCATCTTCTGGGACTGTTTTTATACCCAGATATGAGCTAGGGTGTTTGTACTGTAGTTTACTCATGGTTAAAAATGGCTGAAGTCAAAGAATTAAGAAAGCAACCTCATATCCTCAAGGACCCATCCCCCTCTCCACCAGAGGCTATCTCCCTTTTTACTGCTGCCATCAGGAAGGAGGGGGACCCAGCAGCACAAAAACAGCTTCTTCCCCTCCACCATCAGATTCCTGAATGTACAATGATCCACAGACACTACCTCACTTTCTTTTCTTTGCACTAATTTATTTACTTTTGAAATGCAATTTATTGCAAAAAATTTGAATTGTAATTGCGCCATTAATTTTGATTCTGATTCGGAAGCAGTATCTGTGGGAGAAAAAGAATGGTTAACATTTCTGCTCAAATTCTTCATCATGACTGAAGTTTCCAACTGTGTTTCTTCCATTGATACTGAGTTTTTCTGGTGGATTGATTTTACTCCAGATTCCAGCATCTGCAGTCTCTTCTCTCTTTGTATAATGTGTTTCTGGTTGTGATGGCAATGGCAGCAACATTGGTTTTGATGGTCAATGGTCTATGGAACCTTTTATTTCCTAAAATGATGTAGAGGACCTCAGTTCAGCATCTCTTTCAAAACCACTTATAATACAACACTCCCTCAGTGCTAACTGAAATAATGTTTCCTTCGGTATATGCATGTCTGACAAATCCTAAGATAGTGTTCTTAAGTCTTCAGAGTAGATCTTTAAGTCACAGAATAAAGAACACCACTAAGTTAAGACTTGACACAGCTTTAATAATAAGTCCATGTGACATGGGAATTAAATTAGGCTATTCGAATCTACCCTGCTATTCCTTTTCAACCTCATTCTCTTGCCTTCTCCCCATAACCCTTGATTCCCTTCCTAATCTAGAACATATCTAGCTCAATCTTAAATATCCCCATGACTTGGCCTCTAGACCCATCTGCAGCAACAAATTCCACAGATTTTCCCCCACTCTGGGTAATGAAATTCCTTCTCCTAAAGGGATGTTTTTCTCTTCTAAGGCTGTGCCCTCTGGTCCCAAACTCCCCCACAATTGCAAATGTCCTCTCCAAATCCTCTCTATCCAATATTCATTATTATCTATTATACCTTGTCTCAACTCTACATGAATCTAATGTTCAAGACAATTAAACCACATTCTTAGGGGCAAGCTTGATTTAAATGCTGGAGGTCCAAAGAGAAAATCTACTTTGTAATCATTTAAATGATTTGTAAATGATTAAACAATAAGGTACATTCTGGGATATCTACAAATATAACTACAACTAATAGATGGTGGAGTTCTAATTTCACTATCAGTATAATGGAACAAACTTATGAAGATCTAAGAAAGGTTTTGGTCAAAAAAATCATTATAAATCTTCATTGTGCCATTATACCCTGTCACTCTGTTCAGGTAAATATGCAATCCAACAAAGTCCAGAATATTTTTTCTTTTTTATCCATTTATGGGATCCAGACGGAATTTATCACCCAATCCTAATTGTTTCTGAGCGAATCTCTCTCAGCTCTATAGTCCGTGAAGATTTGTATGTATTCGATGAAAGTCTACAAGTTCAAAAAGCCATGGATTTTCTCACAGAAAAATATGTGGGGTTCTTCATCTGTACATAAATAATATAAACAAATTCTACCAGCACGGGTGTGCAAACCTTCTGCTTTATTGTATTGTAGGAATACACTCCACCTACTTTAAACCTAAGGCAGTTTTGGCTTGTGATCTGTACAATTAATCTTTCACTAATGAATCAGCCAATTATAAAATGTCAGGACATTAGAAGTGCCATCCCTTATCAGACAATGACACGGCCATAACACCAGGAGATAGTGAAGTATTAATAACTAATATGCTTGCCTGAACTTCCTCCCTCTGCAGTATAAATGACATCAGACTGTTTATTTCAATCTGAATAAGGACTCCCTGGAAATAACAAAGGAAGTGTTACAGATAATCCTGATTGCCTCGAATTTCCTTTTGTGCAGCGTTTGGAAATTGCTGTCAAAATACTGTCCATCACTCACCAAATCAAATGAAGTTCAAATTTCCTTGCAATCAGATTGTCATATGTAACAATGCACATTTGAGTGGAATCAGCATAAGCAGGTAAATGTGGCTTGAAAACAATTGGATTGTAACTAGGGCTGTCTTAGGTTTGCATTGGTTGCCGCTGTCTGTTTCCAACAGGGATCACTCCAATGGGATCTCTGTATCCAGTTACTGAACAGACAATCACAATAAAGAATAGTCATGAACGTCACTCAAGAAAGAGCATTCCAAGTTATTTTGCTGCCTTTATTCACAGTGTATCTAAGGTATAAATAGAAGGTACAAATGAAAATATTAAAAATAAAAACTAAAGCACAAAAGTGTGCAGACACCATGGTTGAAGTATAAACACAATGCTGGAGAAACTCAGCAGGTCAAACTATGTACTTTATATAGCAAAAATAAATATACATAACCAACATTTCAGTGTGAGCCCTTCATCAACATATCTTAAAAATAAACTTTTTCTAAAAAAAATTATTATTTTAACTTTTGAAACCTGTTGAATTTTGAAATGCTTATTTGAGGAAATGACTTACCACATTTATAAAAAAAATTTTCAGATGCAGGAATTCTGTCTTAAACACAAGGATTAACTTTATAATACAAGGGATTATATTTCATAGAAATTTGCAGTGGGACTAGTTTGTAATTTATGCTTGAAAGATTTCTGTAAATGTGACAGAGCAAAGCCTGTGGCAGAATTGGCAAGAATTGGAAATAGAGGTTAGAACATAGAAGATAGAACATTACAGCACAGTACAGGCCATTCAGCCCTCAGTGTTGTTCAGCACCTTAGATGTCAAAGAGCAGTGGACCCAACATTGATCTCTGTGGTCTTGATGCAACACATCATAGTTTCCATTACTTTTGAAGACTGTGTTAATTATTTTTCATATTTGGACTAAATGAATGCTCAACAACAAAAAGGCAGAACATTCCAGGCATTCACCAAGTCATGCACACGTTTTCTACTCTGCAATTTCAATGCTGATATGTAATTATGTTATCTAATCACAAATGCTAAATGAAGGGCCTGGATTTTCCAACAATAAGACTAACAGTTAAGCTTTAATTATATATTCCTTCCCCTTTCAGGACATTTTTATATACACTTACATTTATTAAGTTTGTTATCTTCTCCTAATTTCCCGTAGGGATGGTGAGTCACTTTCTCGAAGTGCTGTAGTGCCTGTGGTGATGGTGCTCCCACTGTGCTGTTGGGGAAGGAGTTCCAATGCTTCAAATGGCAATCTTTGCGACATGAAAGGGGAACCTGCATGAGGTAATGTTCTCCATATACCTGGAGACACACGAGATGCTGGAATCTGGAACAATGTGCAATCCACTGGAGGAACACAGAGGGTCAGACAGCATCAGTGGGAAAGAAAGAGCATGCAACGTTTCAGGCTGGAAACTCCTCATCCCGACTTGATACCTGGTTCTGGCCCAAAACGTTTCTACAGTTATATTAAGAGCAAAAGGATATTAAGGGACAAAATTGGTCCTCTTGAAGATGAGTGGTCGGCTTTGTGTGGAGCCAAAAGAGATGGGAGCAGTCCTAAATGTTTTTTTTAAAATAAGTATTCACTCAGGAAAGGGGCACAGAGTCGTGGGAAGTAAAGAAAACAAGCAGTGAGGATATGCAACCTACACAGATTAAAGAGGAGGAAGTGCTTGCTGTCTTAAAGCAAATAAGGCTGGATAAATCCCCAGGGCCTGACAAGATATTCCCTTGGACTTTGAGGGAGGCTAGTGTAGAAATTGCAGGGGCTCTGGCAGAAATAATTACAATGTCCTTAGCCACGAGTGCTGTGCCAGAGGAATGGAGGGTAGCTCACATTTTTCCATTGTTTAAAAAAGGCTCCAAAAAATAACCCTGGAAATTATAGACCGGTGAGCCTGTCATCAGTAGTAGGTAAATTATTGGAAGGTGTTCTAAGAGATAGGATATGCAATTATTTGGATAGCCACGGACTGATTAGGGACAGTCAACATGGCTTTGTTTATGATAGATTGTGTTTAACCAATCATATAGAGTTTTTTCGAGGAGATTACCAGGAAAGTTGATGAAGGAAAGGCTGTGGATGTTGTCTACATGGACTTTAGTAAGGTCTTTGACAAGATTCCACATGGGAGATTAGTCAGGAGGGTTCAGACACTAGGTATTCATGGTAAAGTAGTGAACAGGATTTGACAATGGCTGGACAGGAGAAGCCAGAGAGTAGTAGTGGATGGTTGCTTCTCAAATTTGAGGCCTGTGATTAGTGGTGTGCTTCAGGGATCAGTACTGGGACTGTGAGAAACAGAAGTACCTTCACAGAAATTGCTCGAGACAAAAATTGAGAACAAAGAACATTTATTATACAACAATGCAAAGTTGGGTGCTTTCCCCTTACCCTGGGAATACACACACACACTGGGGCTCACCCAACTTTTATACAGTTTATTTCAGTATAGAAGTACCCTCCCCCTTACATTCTTCTGCCTCCTGGATGAGTTTGGCTACATGCTGTTTCTGTGAACTTGGAGGACCAGGGGGTATCCTGTCGGTGTCCCATCATGTCATTGTCCTTATTCATAAACCTGCCTTTGTTCTTATTCACACCTTCCCGACCCTCCGCTGACTAACTTCTTATATGCAGAACTTGCTAATTCTGTCTAAGGCTTACTAATTACATATGCGGAACTTGCTGATTCTGTGGCTAGAAGACCCTTATCTTATCCATACTAATTTTACTTCCTACATTCTATTATCTCCTTAACCTACATACTGGCTTTCTTTTCTTTGGCTTGGCTTTGCGGACGAAGATTTATGGAGGGGGTAAAAGTCCACGTCAGCTGCAGGCTCGTTTGTGGCTGACAAGTCCGACGCGGGACAGGCAGACACGGTTGCAGCGGCTGCAGGGGAAAATTGGTTAGTTGGGGTTGGGTGTTGGGTTTTTCCTCCTTTGCCTTTTGTCAGTGAGGTGGGCTCTGCGGTCTTCTTCAAAGGAGGTTGCTGCCCGCCAAACTGTGAGGCGCCAAGATGCACGGTTTGAGGCGATATCAGCCCACTGGCGGTGGTCAATGTGGCAGGCACCAAGAGATTTCTTTAGGCAGTCCTTGTACCTCTTCTTTGGTGCACCTCTGTCACGGTGGCCAGTGGAGAGCTCGCCATATAACACGATCTTGGGAAGGCGATGGTCCTCCATTCTGGAGACGTGACCCATCCAGCGCAGCTGGATCTTCAGCAGCGTGGACTCGATGCTGTCGACCTCTGCCATCTCGAGTACTTCGACGTTAGGGATGAAAGCGCTCCAATGGATGTTGAGGATGGAGCGGAGACAACGCTGGTGGAAGCGTTCTAGGAGCCGTAGGTGATGCCGGTAGAGGACCCATGATTCGGAGCCGAACAGGAGTGTGGGTATGACAACGGCTCTGTATACGCTTATCTTTGTGAGGTTTTTCAGTTGGTTGTTTTTCCAGACTCTTTTGTGTAGTCTTCCAAAGGCGCTATTTGCCTTGGCGAGTCTGTTGTCTATCTCATTGTCGATCCTTGCATCTGATGAAATGGTGTGAAGCAAGGCTGTGTTCTCGCACCAACCCTCTTTTCAATCTTCTTCAGCATGATGCTGAACCAAGCCATGAAAGACCCCAACAATGAAGACGCTGTTTACATCTGGTACCGCACGGATGGCAGTCTCTTCAATCTGAGGCGCCTGCACGCACACACCAAGACACAAGAGAAACTTGTCCGTGAACTACTCTTTGCAGACGATGCCGCTTTAGTTGCCCATTCAGAGCCAGCTCTTCAGCGCTTGACGTCCTGCTTTGCGGAAACTGCCAAAATGTTTGGCCTGGAAGTCATCCTGAAGAAAACTGAGGTCCTCCATCAGCCAGCTCCCCACCATGACTACCAGCCCCCCCACATCTCCATCGGGCACACAAAACTCAAAACGGTCAACCAGTTTACCTATCTCGGCTGCACCATACTGGCTTTATTCATTACACATATATCCATACTAGCTTTCTTCATCTCTCATATTTTCATATTAGTTCTACTCATCTCTCACAATCCTCACTTTTCTTTTAGCTACGCTTCGTGAATTCTCAACTGGAATGTAACTTGGTCTTTTTCCCAGCGAGTCAGTAAACGAACTGCAGTCTCAGCATCATCAGATAGAATTTGGGAAACATACATCCTTTGGGTTATAGTGATCTGACGAGGGGTCCGTTGAATTAAATACTGCACACAAGTCTTTAGGCAGGGGAGCACCATAATGGCCAGAATAGCGGGTCCAGCTGCTATAAGGGCTGTGGGTATCAGACTCCAGTTACCAATAAAAAGTCTAGTCCATCCCACACCGGACCGAGTTTGCACAGTCTGAACCTGGGCATGGGAAGATTTTCGAACTCTTGAAGAAGTCAGGATTTTCGAACGCCTGACCATTGTGAGCATTGTCATTAATCAGTCATTCACAAACGCTGCCTTCAGCAGCCAACGAGTAATCGAGACCCAGGCGGTTTTGTTGAACTGTGGCTCGTATCTGTCGTCTTTCTTCAGCCCATAAATTCAGGGCAATCGCTGTCTGTTCGGTGATGATCTCCAAGGTTGCCTGGAGTCTGATTAAACGATTTAAATGCCAAGCAGCTGTGGTGTTCTGGAGCAGCTTACGTCATTTACAACTGGAACTGCCCTTACAGTGGTGGTTCTTAACATTCTGAATGTCTGTGTGACCCAAAGGATGATTTACAGGAGACCAAGTTGGGGAGGGGTGTTTCTTGTCACTTAACCTGTGAGTTGCAGCTTGTCTGCGAACATTAGCATAAGTATCACTGAGCCTGTGAGTTGCAGCCTATCTGTGAACATTAGCCTCTGTATTCACTCTATCTCTGCCACATGTATAATTCTGACTAACATTCTGTTTGTCATTGTCCCACCATCTTCTTTGTGCTATCTCTTTACCTGTAAAGGCCAAAATACAAATCAAATCTACTCCCCTAGGGCCGTTCAGTTCCCCTGGTCCATGTTGGGATCCTATATTAACCCATACCTCACTATGTCTATACTCTATACCTGTGCCCTGTCTACATTCTAAAGTTAAATAATTGTCACCTCTGTTGCCCCTGTTCCAGGAGGACTTAATACATCGTGAGCAATTTGGCGATTTCATAAAAATTGGGAACCAACAAGTGAACATAACAACAAATCGTAAAAACATCATTACAGCACTTTTTCCGGCATAGTGTAACTTTTAGATCAGAAGGATGAGGGTCTGCACGTCAGGTGGAGGGTAGATTATCAATGTCGTTAGTCTGTGGTTCAGCAGCTCGTTTAATTTGTTGGTTGTGGCTCCATCCCTTTTCTTTTGTTCGCACGGCAGTGTCTGTAATCAAAAATACACAATAGGGGACATCCCAGACAGGTTTTAGTTGGTGATCTTGCCATGCTTTTACGTATACCCAATCACCAGGTTTAATAGAATGAATAGGATACTCCAGGGGTGGGGTTTGAGCTAATAAACCCTTCTGTCATAAGTCATACAGAAAAGTAGAAAGTCCCTGTAAATATTTAGATATGTACTGGTCATTAGCCTCAGGGGTAGGGGTATCAGTGTGGAATCCCATGTAAGGAAGACCAAACATCATTTCATATGGTGAGACAGCAAGGTCCTTACGAGGAGCTGTGCAAATCCTGATTAAAGCTAAGGGTAAGCATTTAATCCAGGAGAGGCCAGTTTCCTCATGAAGCCGAGTGAGCTGATTTTTCAAGGTCTGATTCATTCATTCAACGCGGCCTGAGTTCTGGGGGTGCCATGGGGTATGTAGCTGCCAATCTATTCCCAGTAGTTTACACACACCCTGGAGTACTTGAGAGGTAAAATGTGTACCTCGATCTGAGTCAATGGTTTGAATCATACCATATCATGGAATCACAGATTCCAGTCGTATCCTGATAACGGTGGTGGCATGATCATTAGGGGTCGGGAAAGCCTCAACCCATCGTGTGAAATGATCTACCATCACCAGGAGGTATTTGTAAACCCCTATCTTAGGTAATTCCGTAAAATCAATTTGTATCCGTTGAAACGGGCGTACAGCTATATCGCGACCGCCAGGCATTACCTGGCGCATAACTTTCTTATTTAGTCTCTGACAGATTGGACAACCCTGAGTACTCTGCTTGGCTTTAGTGTATATTCCCGAGCAATGAAAAGACCGTGCAAAAGTATCCACAAGTGCCTGTGTTCCCCAGTGTGTCTGCTGGTGGAGCTGATCAATAATTTGCCGAGCCAAGGCTTTGTTCAGCACTTGGCGTCCTTCTGCCGTCCACCACAACTCATCAACAGTTTGACACATTCCTTGGTCCTTCATGTAAACCTCCTCTTCCCGTGAAAAGATGGGAGTCTTTTGAACCTCATATGGGGTGGGCAGTAACAACTGCATGTCTACTTTCTCTGTGAGCGCAGCCTGTTTGGCAGCTGCATCTGCCTGTCTGTTCCCCTGTGCTACAGAACTGTCACCACTTTGATGGCTCCGTACATGAACTACAGCTATTTCCTCAGGTAATGTAAGAGCATCTAGAGATTGGACAATTAAGTTTTCATGGATCAACTTTTGTCCTTTCCCAGTTATCATTCCCCGCTCTTTCCAGATCTTCCCAAAGGTGTGCATTACACCAAAAGCGTACTTTGAGTCTGTGTAGATCGTGCCCATCTTGTTCTCTAGACCCTGGAGAGCTCTACAGAGGGCATACAATTCACAAGATTGTGCTAACCAATGACCGGGAAGGAGACTGGCTTCAATCACTACTCCTTCCTTCCCATCCACTACACTATACCCGCTATAGCGAGTGCCATCAATGCAACGGGAAGATCCATCAATAAACCACCTTTCACCCTCCTGTAAAGGCTCATCGCTTAAATCCTCTCTAATTTTGGTCTGTAAATCTATTACCTCTAAACATACATGCTCTAAATCATTTATGGTATTGTCAGAATTTGGAGAAACCAAGAAAGCTGCTGGATTGTGTTCTTTATTCGTAATCAGGGTCAAATCATCCCTATCCATTAGGATCGCTTCATATTTTAAAATTCTAGAGTCTGTAAGCCTCCTTCCAGCACGTTGTAAGAGAATATTGCAGACTGTGTGAGGGGTGTGAACTATCATCGGGGCACCAAACGTAATCTTTCGTCCTTCCTCAACTAAAATAGCAGTGGCTGCGATGGCTTGCACACATTCTGGCCAACCACAACAAACAGGGTCTAAAACTTTTGACAGAAAAGCAACTGGCTGTCTACAGTCTGCCCTCTCTTGTGTTTGTACTCCGGTGGCCACACCTCCTTTCGCATTAGTATATAGGTCAAATGGCTTATTTAGGTCAGGTAAAGCCAACACTGGGGCACTAATAAGGCACTGTTTCACCAAGTTAAAATCTTTAATCTCTTCCTCTGTCCAGACAACAGCTTCACCCCCTAGAATTGTGAGTTTATCATAGAGAAATCTGACCAGGCTAGAATAATTTTCAATCCAGATTCTACAGTATCCCACTAAACCAAGGAATTTCCTAAGTTCTTGGGCATTCTTGGGAGGTGGGATCTGTAGAATACCACGTATCCTCTCTGGACTTATTTTCCTAGTCCCCTGACTCACCAGATGACCTAAGTATTTAACTTCTGATTGAACAAATTGTAATTTTGAATCGCTCACCCTGAGACCCTTATTCTCCAGAAAATTCAAAAGTTCAACAGTATACTGTTTAACTAATTCGTACGTTTTTCCCGTAATTAACAAATCATCAACACATTCTATCAACTGACAATTCTCTCTTCGAGGAGCCTCATCTAATATTTGTTCTAAGACCTGGCCGAATAAATTTGGTGATTCTGTAAAGCCCTGGGGAAGGACCGTCCACCGGTATTGATTCTTGCGTCCAGTAATAGGATTTTCCCATTCAAAGGCAACCATGTCTCTGCTCTCCATTGCTAATGGACAGGTCCAAAAATCATCTTTGAGGTCAATCACACTAAACCATTTACTTTGGGGATAGATTTTACCCATTATCGTATAGGGATTAGGTACAACCGGGTGATGGGTGAGAATAATTTTGTTCAGCTCCCTCAAGTCCTGCACAATCGATAGGTACCGTCTGGTTTTTGGACAGGTAAAATTGGGGTATTAAAAGGTGACATACAAGATTCGAGTATACCATCTTTCACCAACTGGTCAATTACTGGCTGCAGCCCCTTTCGGCCAGCCATAGGAATTGGGTACTGTTTTCGTCTAATTACTTGCTCAGGATCTTTTAAAGTAACTTGCAGGGGAGGAATATCTAACACTCCTCTATTGCCTCTTTTTGCCCATACTCCAGGATTTATTAGTTCCTGATCCTCCTCGGTTAATACATACAATTGAACCCTGATACCTGATTCCAGTGGTCTGGTGCCAATAGCCAATTGGTCCTGTAAATCTCGTCCTAACAGACAAACTCCAGTTTGGGGAACTAGTAAAATATCCTCTGTTATTATCCTTTCTCCCATTTGTATTCTTACATCCCTTAATACAGGGACCGTAAAATCTCTTCCTCCTACTCCCGAAATCATCACTGTCCCCTCTATCTTAACACCCTCGGGTGGTTGTAAAATACTAGACCGGGCTGCCCCAGAATCTACTAAAAAGGTCATCTTGTCACTGTGGGGTCCTATGCTTAAATTTACCAATGGTTCTCCGTGCAGCCCCACGGTGTGTATTGACTGAGAACCGTGACCCCCCTATTCATAATCTGCTTCCATCAGGGCATAAGATCGCGTCTCCCTGGCTCGCATTGGGCATTCTCTCTTAAAATGTCCCTCCTTTTTACAATGGTAGCAAACTAATGCTCCTGTTTCCCAATTCCTACCGGGATTACTACGAGGTCCCGGGAATGGTCGTCGTCCCCGGAATTCCCCTCTACCCTTGCCCCTGCTCTGGTCTCTACTCTCCCACTCCCGACGCTCCTCCCAATGTCTAGGAGCTGGCACACAGCCCTTACCCTTTCCTTGCTGTCCCTCCACGACTTCCTTGACTGCCTGCATCAAAATCTTAGCCTTTCCTTTCTGTTTATCCTCAGACCTCTGGATGTATGCCCTTTGTGCGATCTGTAAAAGCTGTGTTATTCCCTGTTCATGCCAATTCTCAGCCTTCCGCAATTTCATTTTAATGTCTGGGGCTGAGTTTGTAACGAAACCCATTAATACCAATTGTTCACCCGCTGGGGATTCTATATCCAGACCCCCATATTGCTGTATGGCCGTACGCAATCTATTCAGAAATGCAGAGGGGGTCTTCTCGGGACCTTGGGGAACCTCAAATGCTTTCTTAAAATTCTGTCCCTTTGGAACAGATTCCCTGATTCCTTTTATCAGATTAACCCTATATTCCTCCATTAATGTGCGACCATCATTAGTATTCTTATCCTAATTTGGTTTTGCCAGGGGGAAATTTAAGTTCCCCAGGTATCGCCTCTGGTCCCCCTTGGTGTTCCCTATCTGAGACTGGCGAATCATTCCACGTTCATCCAAAGTGAACAGAGCCCTAAAGATCGATGTCAACTCATCCAATGTATATATATTTGATCCCAAAAATTGATATAATTGTTCGGCACATCCCTGAGGATCCTCTATCAGGGAGGTCATTTCTCTCTTAAACTTA
Organism: Narcine bancroftii; assembly: GCF_036971445.1. Taxonomy (NCBI): domain Eukaryota; kingdom Metazoa; phylum Chordata; class Chondrichthyes; order Torpediniformes; family Narcinidae; genus Narcine; species Narcine bancroftii. Next base: position 143,310,765 of record NC_091476.1, read on the forward strand.
CACACCTCCGTACTAGTCAGGGGCACATTTACGAACCCAAGACCCCCTACCACGTGAACTTCCCATAAAGGTCTCATCCAGTTAATTTCTGGCTTATCCTCTCCTTTATAATGTCTAGGTTCCTGCTCTCCGGGAAATGAATCAAAGGGTTCTGCCCTTTCCTCCCGGAGGGTCTCACATTGTTCTGAATCCAAGTCTCCTCCCTATCTTGTCAATTGAGGTGGTAATCTAGTACTTTGTGAACGGGTCATCATACCACCCCTACTTTCTTCTCCTTTCTTTAGCTGTGGGGGAGGAGGGGAAGGTGAAGAAGGGTAGAGCATAGGAGAGAGGGGAAAGATAGGAGCCGGCATAGGAGGAGCATAAGGTGGAGGAAGGGAATGTAACACATCCCATCCTTGTGTTTCAGGGACAAAAGGTTCCTCATCCTTCTTGTCCTTACATTCCTATTCATTCAAAACCAGTTGATCAACCGATCCACTGAGCCAGCAGGCTGCATATTTTCTGCTCTCAATATTATCTCTTTGGTTTTGACAGAGCCAGATGTTCAATGCCTGACACATCCAGTCCTCATCGGATCTGAACTTTGGCCAATATACCGAATTCCCTTTTATCGGGTTTTTAACACATTCCAGACAGCAATACTTGACCATGGCCTGTTTGTCTTTCCCGCAGGTTCTCCCCGCACCCCAATCAGATAGCATTAATCCTAACGGACTTTGCTTAGTTATCTGATCATCCCGTCCTTCCTTAGGACTATCTCCCCTGCTACTCACACCTCCCATACTAGCAGGTAAGTAAAATTCCTCTTACCAGGATCCAATAGCTATTCCTAGCGCGCTTCCTTAACGTCCTCCCGTTGTTTATTCTCAATGCCTCTTCTCGGATATCACTTGCTTCATCCACTGACCAGTCACCCGCCGTCCGTGAGTCCAGCTGAATCAGCCGGGGTGCACCTACCCTCGTCGTCGGGCACTCTGTCAGTGGAGGGAGTGGGATCCCGGACGAGCCCCCATTTGTGAGAAACAGAAGTACCTTCAGAGATTTCGCTCGAGACAAAAATTGAGAACAAAGATCATTTATTATACAACAATACAAAGTTGGGTGCTTCCCCTTACCCTGGGAATACACACATACACTGGGGCTCGCCCAACTTTTATACAGTTTATTTCAGTATAGAAGTACCCTCCCCCTTACATTCTTCTGCCTCGTGGATGAGTTTGGCATTAGACAATCCTGTCTGCCTACCTGCTGTTTCTGTGAACTTGGAGGACCTTTTTGTCCTTATTCATGAACCTGCCTTTGTCCTTATTCACACCTGCCTTTGTCCTTACTCTTATATGCAGAACTTGCTCATTCTGTCTAAAAGGCTAGAAGACCCTTATCTTATCCAGACTAACTTTACTTCCTACATTCTATTATCTATCCTTATCCTATTCATACTGGCTTTATTCATTACACATATATCCATACTAGCTTTCTTTATCTCTAATATTTTCATATTAGTTTTACTCATCTCTCACAGGACCATTGTTGTTTGTTATCTATATCAATTATCTGGATAATAATGTGGTAAATTGGATTATCAAGTTTGCAGATGACACTATGATCAAAGGTGTTGTGGACAGGGAAGAAATTTTTCAATGCTTTCAGTGGGATCTTGGCCAGCTGGAAAAATGGGCTTAAAAATGGCAGATGGAGTTTAACGCAGACAAGTGTGACGTGTCGCATTTTGGAAGGACAAACCAAGAAAAGACATACACAGTAAATGGTAGGGCACTGAGGAGTGCAGTAGAACAGAGGAATCTGAGAATGCAGATAATATAATTCCCTGAAAGTGGCTTCACAGGTGGAGAGGGTTGAAAAGAGAACTTTTGGCATATTGGCCTTTATAAATTAAACTATTTAGTTTAAGAGCTAGGATTTGATTCCAAAGTTGTATAAGACATTGGTGAGGCCGAATTTGGAGTAATGTGGACAGTTTTGGACACCGAACTACAGGAAAGGTATCAATAAAATAGAAAGAGCACAGAGAAGATTTAGTAGGTTGTTTCCTGGACTTCAGGAACTGAATTACAGGGAAAAGTTAAACAGGTTAGGACTTTATTCCTTGCAGCACGGAAGAATGAGGGGAGATTTGATTGAGGCATTTAAAATTCTGAAGGGATAGACAGAGTAATTATAGATAGGCTTTTTTCCTCTGAGGGTAGGTGAGATATAAACCAGAGGACATTGGTTAATAGTGAAAAAGGAAGTTTAGGGGGAACAAGAGGGGTAGCTTCTTCACACCAAGAATGGTGGAAGTGTGGAATGAGCTGCCAGCTGAAGTGGTGAATGTGGGGTCAATTTTAACATTTAAGAAGAATTTAGATAGGTGCATGGATGGGAGAAGTATGGAGGGCTATGGACTGAGGGCAAGTCAGTGAGGCTAAGCAAAAAAAAAATGGTTTGGCACAAACTAGAATGGCCAAAGTGGCCTGTTTCTGTGCTGTAATATTCTATGGTTCTACGGTTATAGTCACTCAGAAGCCAACCGTATGAGGAAGTTGACCAACATGGAACTAATTTGGTTAATTTTGTCGCAAGGCCAATAACCTTATGCAAAAACAAAATAAATTACACTTAATGTAATTTTTATTCATTGCAGACAGTTAATTGGTTTATTGCAAGCTTGTGGTAAAATGCTAGCTTGTGATCATTTTTTTAAAACATCATACTGGTTTTACAACTATTGCACTCCTGTAGTATTGGCATGCTGTCTGTCACAGTGCTGGACCAGTTTGGGCTTATTTAGAGGGCATTCTGACCTAATGGGTTACATTTTAGTCGATCTTCTGAGCCTCAGAAACACTGTCTTAAATATTAAAAACTATCAGTACATCAAGAGAGAAAAAGAATAGAAATTCAAGAAGTAAAGGCTCTGCTGGGAGATGCAAGATTACGACCTTCCATTTAAAAGATTTAAACCATACAGCATAGGGAGACTGTGTGCAAACACTGCTGCTATTCTCCACCGTACCTCAGCCAGAGAATATTTTTATGAGGCAAGTGTATTAACAGCTGTTGAACCGATTGGGAGAAATAGAGAGAAAAAGCCAATGCAATGACATTAATAAAGCTTTCTCAATTTATGTCAAAGTTCTATGAGCCACATACTTAATATCCACAAAAATATTTCCCTAAGTGCTGAAGGTCCAAAGAGATTTTGGAAGTCCATGATTGTATATTGTTAAAGTGTCATGGAGTAGCACAATAAAAACCCAAAGTCAATAGGATGGTAAGACATAAGCATCACTTGTGAGGCCAACATTCATTACCCATCCTTAATTATCATATTCTCAGATCGTTTCCAAGGGCAATTACAAGTCAGACACTGTGTGTCTAGAATCACATATAGTCCAGACCAGAGGAGGAGAGTAGTTTTCCTTTACTGAAAGACTGGAGGGATTTTGCAGTCTTGTGGCCACTGTTTCTGATCTGTGCTATTTACTGAATTTAAATTCGCCTGCTGCCCTGGTGGGATTTGAACCCATGCCATAGTATCATGCCAGTATCTGGAGCATTGGAAAATACAGAGATAGAAGTTACACTCCTGCTGGATGAAACCGGAATGCAGTGGCTTCCACATCATTGGAAAGGTATTTTGTTTTAAGAGACATGAACCAGAATGTTAAATTAACTCTGAATACTTCTATTACGAAGTGAAGTCACACAAAACTAGAGCTGTACTCGCTGGAATTCAAATTTAAAAATATTCTTCTCACTACTCATCAAGACATTGGGAATTGTATCAAATTTGGAAAAGGATGCAACTTTATTCATCCACTTCTGTCGAGAGTTTGTCTTGAACTTGCACCGTGCAGAGTAGATCGTGGCAAAAGGGCAATTTGCAATTTGGCACCTTCAGATTAAAGCCTCTGTTTCCCTCATTCACCCCTTCTTTACTCCCTCATTAATTTTAGGTTCCATGACACCTCTCTCTTTCTCTTTCTCCCATTGCAATTTTCTGTAACACAGAGCAACATTATCTGTAAGTACATTAAGAAAAAAATTTGTGTTTCTTTTTTTGTTTTTTTAATCTCAATTCCATTACAGTGATTTATTTTCCTGTATCTCACATACATTGGCAGGAATTGTGAATTCTGTCAGGATGAATTTCCATTACCCGAATTGCCTTACTTATTTTTTTTTTCCTGATGACCATGTGGTGGGAGGTATGGGGAATAAAACAAAAAGATGGTATTATAGGATTAACTTCAGTCTATTCTTTGAATAAGGCTCCCAGTGCAACCCACCATATCCCTTTTTGAGGACACCCATAGCTTTTGGGTGTCTTAGTGAAGGCTTATGATAGCATTGACACCCATCTTATTGCTGTTTTGTGGGTGGTTGCTGTGCATAAACTTCCTGTCAAACTTTTCTACATCAGTGACTGGAGAGAAAAAAAAGGAATCTTAAGCAGTGGTTGTTAAACTTTTTATTTCCACTCACATATTACCTTAAGTAATCTCTATGCCATTGGCATAGGGATTACTCTTTTTCTCTCTCTTGATACAGTATATATCCGTATCTCAATCTCCATCTCAGATTTCAGATTTGAGACTTATTTTCAGAGTACATACATGATATCCCATATATTCCAGAAATTCTTTTTCCTGTGGGCGAGGCAGAATGACCACTTCTTGGTAGTACAAAAGAAACTGTGCACAATGACCACATGTAAACAAATGAAGAAATGTAAACCGATAATGAATGTAAACAAACTGACTGTGTGATACAGAGAAAATTTTAAAAATCAATAAAGTGCATAAGTAAGTGTCCTTAAATGAGTCCTTTATTTTGTTTTTGAGGAGTCTGATGGTGGAGGGGAAGCTGCTGTTCCTGAACCTGATGGTAGCAGTGAGAACAGAGTGTGTGTTGGGTGCTGTGGATCCTGGGTTGGGGGCGTGCTATCTCGTTTTTAATACTGCAATGGTGTTAATTGCGACAAAATAAATGATGCCTGATGCCTGAGTGTGGAACAGATACCAGCAGAGGCGGGGGACGAGGGTTCGATTTTGACATTACGAGAAGATTGGATAGGTACATATTTGGGAAGGATAGTGAGGGCTGTGGTCCGGGTGCAGATCCTCCTCTGTCAGGAGCATTCCCTGTAGATGTTCTCAATAGTTGGTAGGGTTGCTTCTCTGCTTCTCCTTCTCAAACAGGGTGTGGTGTCCTTGTTTTCTGGTGCCCTGTGCAGTCTTCTGGTTCCCCAGAGTCTGCAACCCCTTGAGGCTGCTGCCAAACACAGGCGCTGCCATCTTGAGCCCAGACCCTGCAGTCATGGAATTTAAAATAAACCACCTTCAGCTCCTTTAACAGGTCATTTAAAGCCTGTACAAAGCCATTGGTAATTGGACTGGGCAATAGGACCCTGTGGAGGAGCTCTGTATCTCCGATCTCTGCTCTCCACAGGTCAGCACCAGTGGCAGTTGTGCTTTTGCAGTAGATGTCTATCATGTACAAAGATTATGCAAATAGATAGTGAGGTGGACAAATAAATCTTTTCTTCTTTGGCTTGGCTTCGCGGACGAAGATTTATGGAGGGGGTAAAAAGTCCACGTCAGCTGCAGGCTCGTTTGTGGCTGACAAGTCCGATGCGGGACAGGCAGACACGATTGCAGCGGTTGCAGGGGAAAATTGGTTGGTTGGGGTTGGGTGTTGGGTTTTTCCTCCTTTGCCTTTTGTCAGTGAGGTGGGCTCTGCGGTCTTCTTCAAAGGAGGTTGCTGCCCGCCAAACTGTGAGGCGCCAAGATGCACGGTTTGAGGCGTTATCAGCCCACTGGCGGTGGTCAATGTGGCAGGCACCAAGAGATTTCTTTAGGCAGTCCTTGTACCTTTTCTTTGGTGCACCTCTGTCACGGTGGCCAGTGGAGAGCTCGCCATATAACACGATCTTGGGAAGGCGATGGTCCTCCATTCTGGAGACGTGACCCATCCAGCGCAGCTGGATCTTCAGCAGCGTGGACTCGATGCTGTCGACCTCTGCCATCTCGAGTACTTTGACGTTAGGGATGTAAGCGCTCCAATGGATGTTGAGGATGGAGCGGAGACAACGCTGGTGGAAGCGTTCTAGGAGCCGTAGGTGGTGCCGGTAGAGGACCCATGATTCGGAGCCGAACAGGAGTGTGGGTATGACAACGGCTCTGTATACGCTTATCTTTGTGAGGTTTTTCAGTTGGTTGTTTTTCCAGACTCTCTTGTGTAGTCTTCCAAAGGCGCTATTTGCCTTGGCGAGTCTGTTGTCTATCTCATTGTCGATCCTTGCATCTGATGAAATGGTGCAGCCGAGATAGGTAAACTGGTTGACCGTTTTGAGTTTTGTGTGCCCGATGGAGATGTGGGGGGGCTGGTAGTCATGGTGGGGAGCTGGCTGATGGAGGACCTCAAATAAATAGGGGCTATTGAAATAACTACAGAGTTTTGTTGAATACACTTCATAACCAGTTACAAAAAAATGGGAAGAAATAAAGGTTGCTTGATCAACACAATTAGATAATGGGTGTGCAGCAAATCTCCCAACCCCAATTATTACTTAAGACATTTCTCCAAACATTAATGAATGGCAAAATAGACTCCCCTGGAAAATGGTAGTAATCCTTACTTGTTGTACACATTGTGGTCTTGTAGATGAAACAACAGAAGAACAAACAGGCTATTTGGCCCCTCTAGTCTAGTCCACCACTCATCAAAACATTGGCTGCTCCTTCATGCCATCCCAAAATGATAGACATAGTGATGAAGCTTTCATTTCCTACAGAAGGAGCATTGGTAGAATCATAGAACCATAGAACACCACGGCACAGGAAACAGGCCATTCAGTCCTTCTAGTCTGTGCTGAAACATCATTCCGCTAGACCCACTGATCTGCACACATTCCGTAATCATCCATACCTCTCCCGTCCATGTATCTATCCAATAAGATGATGAGTTTAAAAAATGCCTGAAATTCACAGAAGAACTGTAGGGTCTGGACCACATTTGGAAGTGAGGAGCCACACAAGTGGTAACATCCTGCAGTGTGTGACTCAGTCTGGGATAAGTTTATGCACTTAGAAATTGACAATGAGGTCAAATAATTTTTTTTAAAATCCCCAGTGCCCAATCGGACCTGGACAAATCTTTCAGAATTCCAAAGGCATTCCCAAATCTGTTAAAGAGTAATGTGACATCATCAAGCATTAACAAGGTAGGCGAAGATTTGAAGAGATGTGGTTTTCATTCAAAAACATTTTGAAACCACTGATCTGATGCACAAGAAGAGTCAGTTTCCTATGGTAAGGGCATCTAAAATTAGAGGACATAATTTGAAGAGGAGAGGGAAGGGTTTAAAGGGGATCGAAAGGGTAAATTCTTCACAGAAAGAGCAGTTGGTATCTGTATGTGCTGTCAGAGGAGGTGGTGGGGGCAGGAACAGTAACACCATTGAAGAGGTATGTGGACAGGTATTAGAATGAGCAGGGCATGGATGGATATGGAATTAATGCAGGCAAGTTGGATCAGTATGGATAAATATAATGTTCAGGATGAACATGATGGGCTAATGGAGTGAAACACGTAAGTCTGCAGACGCTGTGATTGTCGTAAAAAAATCTTTCAGCGTCAATAAAAGACAAATATATATTGCAGACATTTGCTATGACTCTATGCTTCAGCGTGTAGGGAGTAGGGAGGCAAGGAGGAGATTGTAGATTTTTAATAACATGTAATGTTGTCTGGGTTATTCTGAGCCCTGACTCCAGTCTGAGCCTTGGTTCATGCTTTAACACAGAAAAAATGTCTCAGAATCAGAATCAGGTTTATTGCCATGAACATGTGTCACAAAATGTGTTGTTTAGTAGCAACATTATTGTGCATTATAGTTGCAAAAATCACCATAAATTAAATTTCTGTATACTCATGATTTAAAATTAAATAAATTAGTGCAAAGGAAGAGAAAAAAGTGAGGTCGTGTCTGTGGTTCATTAATCATTCAGAAATCCGATGGAGAAGCTGTTTTTGTGTCATTGGGTGTTCGTCTTCAGTACCTCCTTCCCAATGGTATCAGTGAGAAAAGGGCATAGCCTGGGTGGTGAGGGTTTTTGATGATAGAGGCCGCTTTTTTTAAGACTGCCTCTTGTAGATATCCTTGATGGAGTGAAGACTGATGCCCCTGATGGTGCTGGCTGAGTTCACAATTCTCTGTACTCTTTTCCTGTCCTGAACATTGGCACCTCCATACCAGGCAGTGATGCAACCGGTCAGAATGCTCTCCATGGTACACCTGTAGAAATTTGCAAGTTTTGAGTAACATACTAAATCTTTTTAAAGTCCTCAAGGAGTATACCTGGGAATCTTCTTCATGATTGCATTGATATGAAGGCTCCCAGATAGATCCTCAGAGATGTTGGCACACGGGAATTTGACGTTCTTAACCCTTTCCACTGCTGATCCCTTGTTGAGGACTTGTTTGCGTTCTCCTTGTTACCCCCTCCTGAAGTCTACAATCAGTTCCTCAGTTTTGATATCGTTGAGTGCAAGGTTGTTGTTGTGACACCACTTAACCTCAATCCTGTATGCTTCCTCATTGCCATCTGTGATTCTGCCGATGATCAACAAATTTGGAGATGGGATTTGAATTGTGTCTAGCCACACAGTCATGGGTGTAGAGCGAGTAGAACAGTGGGTTAAGCACGCATCCTTGAGGTGTGTCTGTCTCCTCCAAGTTCATAATGAGGTACTTACCTACAAGTTAGCGTAGCAGTTAGTGCAAAGCTGCTGGAGCGCCAGCATCCCGGGTTTGTAAGGAGTTTGTATGTTCTCCCCATGTCTGCGTGTTTTTTCTTCAGGTGCTCTGGTTTCCTCCCATCCTCCAAAAATATACAGGTTTTAGAGGTCAATTGGGTGTAATTGGGTGACACAGGTTCATAGGACGAAAGCACCTGATACTGTGCCATATGTCTAAATAAACTCAGACCAAAAGCACACCCTTTCTGATTGCTCTTTATGGAGACCAATCTGTCTGCATTTGACTCAATTCATTGTAGCTGCTGGATTGGGGTAATGCCTCAGCATCCCATGGTGTTATAGAGCAAACTGTCATTGATGAGAAGGCTTGGTCTGCAGTGGCGGATTAACTACCACCTGGGCCTCGAGGCTGAGCTTTAGTAAGCCTAATGCACCATCACTTACTTCAAAAGACTAGAAGTTTTATATATAGAAAATGATAGGCTTTTGTTAACAACAAAATGGAGACACGTCCATGCTGGTCGACTGTACTGGACTGAGGAGAGAGCTGTGCCACATTCACCTTTATTCAGGCACAGTCAGCAAGAGGCATGTCTAGACAAACTATAACAAGCACTAACACAGCCAAAACATAAATACAGTAGTTTACATAAATGCCCCCCCCCCCCCGATCTTACCCCCCCGGGTGACGCTCTGCACTCATATATTCTAAATTTATCTAACGGATATGTACTCACACTGTGCGTGTGTACACTGTGCTCGGCAACGGCAGGATAGAATTGATGGGCTGGGTGGCATGGTCTGTCTTACAAAGAACATGAGAGGAGAAACACCAAAGTAACTAGGACAATAGGAAGTAATTCCCACCCTCATCTTGGAGTCATGTGATGGTCCATCAAAAGAACATCAAATTTTTTCCAGATGTCTTGCAGGAGTGAACAATTGTAAGTTTTGTTCACTTAACAAAACTAATTTTTTTTGGCAATGTATTCCTAAGTTCTGTATTTATTCCACTCAGCAAGGAACCCTGACTGCAGAGGGCTCTTCCTATTATCTGACATTGACTCAGCCCTCCTTAACCACTTCATCCCAGACCCTGGAGAGCTGCTCTCGAAATCACAGTGTGCATGTGATCTTCACCACACTTAGAGTATTGTGACCGCATTTAAAGTGTGTTCTGTTCTGGTCACTTCATTGTAGGAAGGATGTGGAAGCTATGGAGAGGGTGCAGAGGAGATTTACCAAGATGTTGCCTGGATTGGAAAATGTCTTATGAAGCAATGTTAGCAGAGCTGGGATTTTTCTCTTTGGAACAGAAGGATGAGAGGAGACTTAATAGAGGTCTACATGATTCTGAGAGGCATAGATAAGGTACACAGCCAGCACCTTTTTCCCAGGACAGGAGTAGCAAACACCAGAGGATATCTGCACAAAGTGAAGGGAGGAAAGTTGAGGGGAGACATCAGGGTAAATTTTTCACACAGAGTAGTGGGTGCCTGGAATGCACTGCCTGGGGTGGTGATGAAGCCTGGGATAATAGGGGCATTTCTGAGACACTTAGACAGGCACATGAATGAAATAAAAATAGCAGGTTATGAAGAAGGAAGGGTTTAGTAATTTTTTTGATAGGAATTTATTGGTTGGCACAACATTGCAGACTGAAAGGTCTGTATTATGTTGTAGTGTTCTATCTTGTTTATCAGTTGCTCTTCAAAATCTTGATCAGGGAACAGCAACGAACTTGATCCAAGGCCTTTCTCAAATGTCCAAAGCCTTTACTTCCATTAGATGGATCCAAGATACTGCAGATGCTGGAATCTGGAGCAAAAAAGAATCTACAGGAGGAACTCAGCAGGTTGAGCAGTATCCATGGGAGAATAGGAACAGCTGACGTCTCATTGACACAAAATACTCAGGAGTTTTCCACCTGAGGTATCACATCTCAAAGTATGACACTGGACTGCATTCCCTCAGTGCTACTTTTTCATAGGAGAGCACTGAATCATAAGACCCTAAGAGATAGGAGCAGAAATAGGCCATTCAGTCCATTGAGTCTACCTCACCATGTAATCATGAGGTGATCCATTTTCCCACTCAGGCCCACTGCCTGGCCTTCTCCCTATAATCTTTGATGCCCTGGCTAATAAAGAATCTATCAGTCTCTGCCTTAAATGCACCCAATGATCTAGCCTACACAACCACCTCTGGCAATAAGTTCCACAGATTCACCACTGTCTGCTTGAAGAAATGTCTCCACATCTCTATGCTAAGTGTAGACCCTTTAATCCTGAAGTTGTGCCCACTTGTCCTAAACTTTCCCACAGTTTCCTAACCTTTCCACATCTACGCTGTCCATGCTTTTCATCATTCAAAATATTTCAATGAGATCCCTCCTCGTTCTCCTAAATTCCAACAAATGCAGACCAAGAGCTGTCAAATGATCCTCATATTCTGGAATTATCCTGATGAATCTCCTTCATATCCTCTCCAATGTCAGAACAACCCATCTTAAAAGAGAAGTCCAAAACTGCTCACAATACTCCATGATTTCACTAGCGTCTTATAGAGCCTCAACATCCCAGCTCTTGTATATTCCGCTTGAGATGAATGCCAGCATTGCATTTGCCTTCTTCACCACCATCTCAACAACCAAAGTACCAGTGTTATCACTCTATATGTTGTCAGCGGGAGTGAAAACACCCACAAATAACAAAAAGAAAACTGATGTTTCTCCATAGAGTAATGAAATTGCTTTCAGTGTTTTGCTAAAATATGCCATTATGGATTTAAATTTGCAACAGTGACTGCACTTCTTGAGAAGGCTGAGGTAGATGTGGCTACCGGCCAACATTCTGTCAAAATTTCTACAGGATCTCCATCAAAAGCATCATGGCCAGCTGCATTTCAGTGCGGTTGCTGTATAACATTAGATTGGAGGTCAATCGACAGGACTGTAAGAATGGTAGGGAGGATCACTGGGCTTTCCTTTCCCCTCATCAATGTGATCTACTGGAATCGCTGCTTGAAGAGGGCGCACAAAATCGGTGAGGACCCCTTCCAATCCGCGCACAGCTACCCCCAATGGGAAAAAGATTTAGGAGTATCAGAAGGCCTTTTTACAGCAAAAAAAAATAATGTAAAGGCAGATATTTTCCACCTTTACATCACTTAACTTACCTTGTTGAAAGCTCCGAGGGTGGATTCAGGAGGTGAACTCCGATCTGGCTTGGGGGTAGAGTCAGGGTTGGAGCGACTCTCTCGACCTCTTCCATGAAGGCCTTGCTGCTGAAAGCAGCTGCGAGGGGGGAGGGGGCTGATGACATCACAATTACGTCGCCAGCCCGCAACCTAGGAGCGGGATTTTTTAAATCCCTGTGCCATAACATAACAAATTACATTGTGCAGAAGATCTATCTGAGTCTTAAGACCCCTTGAACAGATTTCCACCAGCGCTCTTAACTGCTATTTCGAGTGTAGGCCGCTTTCCCTTCTTAGTGTGTATGGACGATGTCACAGTGACAGGCGGCGCTACTGCACCGCTCACTCTGGAAGAAGGCTCCTGATGCTGCTCGGTAACAAAGCAACACTGGATTCACCTTATAGGTCTTCTCCATAAAAAAAAGGTAAGTTCAATTTTTTTTCTTTTCTTTGAGCCACCTTTAATGGGGAGTTACACCAATAAAAACACCGAGAGCCAGCACCACCAGGCTAAGGAACAGCTTTTTCCCATGGGCATTGAGAACGCAGGGACTGAATGAACTGCTCATGTAAACCCTACAAGACTCTACTATTTATTAAGCCATATTTTTTTAATATATCTATTTACTTACTGTATATAGACCTGCATATTAGGGCAGCATGGTTAGCATAGAGGTTAGGGCAACATTGTTACAGCGCCAGCGATCGGGACCGGGGTTTGAATCCTGCTCTGTCTATAAGGAATTTGTACGTTCTTGTTGTGTCTGCATGGGTTTCCTCCAAGGGCTCTGGTTTCAAAACGTACCAGGGGTTAAAGTCAATTGGGTGTAATTGGGTAGCATGGACTCATGGGCCAATTAAAATTAAAATTAAAACTATATATATATATATATATATATATATATATAGTTTGTCTGTAGGTGTGTTATGGAAGCGTTCTAGGAGCCGTAGGTGGTGCCGGTAGAGGACCCATGATTCGGAGCCGAACAGGAGCCTTTGTGTTTTTTCACTGAGGAGTGATTCAATCAGATGATAAACTTGAACTGAACTAAAAATGCATGGTGTTACATAACACATAAGAAAAATGACAAGAATTACTGTTCACGTTGTTTTGCTCGTAAGGTGTTTTGTCAGTAAATGAAATGAACATTGTGAAAAGCCCGGAGTGAGAAATACAGTCCAATGAGAGAACACACAGGCTATTAGATGCTGTCACCTCCCAGACCCAGCTCCACAATATCCTCTGAGCAGAAATGTGTCCCCCACCACTGCTCGAATGGAAAAGTGAGACAAATGACAGAAGTAAGCAAAGGCTAAGCTGCAGTATTCAAATTTCACTCTTTTTGTGGTCACGAAAGCAACACTGATAGAATCAAACCTCTCAGTGAGGTTAGTGACAAATCAAATCGTGCTTTACCTCTCAAGGTGAGCTCCATAGCTGAAGATCACAATGGCCAAAATTGCAGACTCACTGGATGAAGTTGCATTTTTAAAGCAGTTTTCAGGATATCCCAAAATACTTCATAGCCAATAACATTGCAGTTTGAAGTAAACTGCAGGATGTGCAGCAGTTAATTTATGCAGTATGAGGTTCCTTGACCAAAATGTGTTGATTGACAGGACACCAGAGAGAAATGCCCTGCTCTTCTTCCAGATGGAGTCATTGGCTCATTTAGGTGCAGCTAACAGACCTCATAGCGCGTGCATGTAGGGCTTTCTTTGTGACTTCTGCCAGGACAGGAACATTATATCCATCGAAATGGTATGGTCTTCATAAAAATACCTGGATGTTCACTTGAGTACCTATGACCATCAGGACAAAGGGCAGGAGGGTTGGTTTAGGATAGGAGCTGTTTATGACCAGCATGATGCCATGGGCCAAATGACCTCCTTCGATATGATTCTAGCCCAATGTCCCTTCTCCTCTGCTCCAGTAATGTCCTACCACCCAGACCAGAAGATCTCCTAACCCCTTTCTGCTCCTTTACAAATGTTCACCATTCCTATATCAACCCCGTTCCTGTTCTCCAGAGGGCCCTTCTCAGAGCTCCTGATGCTGCCTACTGGACAGGGTGTAGGATGGCACTAAGACCAACCAAGGCTGAACTCTCCAGTGCAATCTAGAAGGCAAAGCGGGGGTGTGCACAGAAGATCCACAGATAGCTGTGCGACACCGGCGACATGAGGCTCATGTGGCAAGACTATAACAGATCACAAGCTATGCATTCAGGGAAATGATGTTTCCCTTCAGAACAAACTGAACACCTTCTATGCATAGTTTGTGTAGAAGAACAGGATGATGCCAAAAAAAGCTTTGTGTCCCCCTGATACATTGCCATAGCTGAGGTGAGGAGAATGCTTTCCAAGGTGAACCCACACAAGACTAAAGGACCAGACAACATACCTGGTTTGGTACTAAAAGACTGTGTCTTCGTGAAGATTTTCAACACCTCACTGCAGCAATCAATCATTCCTGCAGGGTTCAAGACAGCCACCATCACCACGGTACCCAAGAGAGTGGCAATAACAGGCCTCGATGACTACTGCCCTGTGGCACTGACCGCCTCCATTATGAAATGCTTTGAGCATCTGGTAATGGAATGCATCAAAGCACACCTCCCAGAGACGCTGGACCCATTTCAATTCACCTATTGAAGAAACCATTCCACAGATGATGAATGCTATAGCCTTGTCGCTTCACTCCATCCTGGCCTACCTGGAGAATGACACCTCATACACTAGACTGCTGTCCATTGACTTCAGCTTGGCATTTAATATGATCATTCCTCAGAGGCTGATGGAGAAGTTTTCCCCGCCAAGGCTCAACACCCCTCTCTGTAATTGGATCCTGGACTTCCCAACAGAAAGACCACAGTCTGTCCGGGTTGGTAGCAGACAATGAGCACCGTCAAGCTGAGCACTGATGCACCTCAGGGCTGACCCACGACTGCATCGCCAGATCCAGCTCCAACAGTGTCATCAACAGTAATTGGTCTCATCAGCAACAACAATGAGTTGCACTATATAGAAGAGGTGGAAAATCTCATGAAATGATGCTAGAGCAACAATCTGAGGAGAGTCTTGGGCCAGATTGTGGGGGGGGGGGGGGGGGGGGTGCATTCTGAAAAAAGGTTGAGAATGGGTGTTTTAGATTGTATTCTTGAGCCTTCAGCTTGGCATTTAACCTTGCTTTCCTTACCTCATACCATGTCATAGTCATAACCTCTAAGAATTTGGTAGAGTTTGGTGAAGTTACCTATCATTCTTGTAAGCTCTAAAGAATAAAAGCATAACCTACTCAGTTCTCCCATTTAACATAACAGGGGTTATAAATATCCTTCTATTTCAGGCAAATACTTTATTATGTAATTGTGGTGGTACACCACCAGCTTACTGCAGGGGGAAACCTCTGTACCTGCAGGAGCATAAGGGGACAGGACAACACCTGGCCGGCTGCCAATCAGTCGGCCTGAATGGATCAAGCCCCACCCGGTTGGGTGTCAATCACCCTCCGGGATATAAGCCTGTGTCGGCCTCCCGAGGCCTCACACTGAGTTGCTGCAACCACAGCCAGCCTGTCTCTGTGGAAGTCTTTGTGGATTAAAGGCTGTTGTACAGTCTTTATACCTTGTGTGTGTCCGATTCTGTCTAACAGAGCTCCACAGTAATGAGTTCAAAATTGTGCACACTTCTTCAGGTAAGGATCCACTGAGGTCCTATAGAGGGTAAAGATGTATGGAAGAAACCAACTAAATTTGACAGCTTCACAAGGATGAGAGCCCATAAAACTGGAATGGCTGGCATAGGGCATGGTATAAATGAGTGAGCTGCTTGTAACAGTGATGAGATAATAATAATAATATAATAAGGAACTTCAATCCACATTTAACCTGGCTAAGTTAAATTAGTACTAAAATGTAGGGGATGAGTTCCTGAAATCAGAATCTGAATTTATTGTCATGAACGTGTCACAACATTTGTTGTTTTGCAGCAGCGACACAGGTGCAAATACTGCAATAAATTAAATTAGTGCAAAAGAAGAGGTGAGGTCGTGTCTGTGTTTCATTGTCCATTCAGAAATCTGATAGCAAAGGGGAAGAAGTTGTCCTTGAGCAGCTAGCTGTTCATCTTCAGGCTCCTGTACCTCCTTCCTGGTGATAGCAGCGTGAAGAGGGCATGGCCTGGGTGGTGGTGGTGGGGGGGGGGGGCGGTCCTTGAGGATAGAGGCTGCTTTCTTGAGACATTCTCTTGTAGAGGTCCTCAATGGAGTGAAGACTGATGCCCATGATGGCGATGGCTGAGTTTACAACATACCCTATTCCTGTCCTGTGCATTGGCCCCTCCATAACAGGCTAGTCGGAATGCTCTCCACAGTAAACCTGTAGAAATTTGCTAGGAACATGCCATATCTCCTCAAGCTCCTTTTCTTCATGATTGCATCAACATGTATATGAAATGGATTTCTAGATAAGTATGTTTGGGACCAACTAGGGAAACAGGATGCTTGAGATGTTACACCCTGCAAAGTGAAAGAATTGCTTATCAATCTCATGGTAAAGGAACGCAGAGGAAAGAGAGACAATTTTATGATATAACTTTATATTAATTTGAAGCGGTTCAGACTGAAACCAGGAGTTTCAATCTAAACAGAGGAAACAATGAGAGTGCGAAGGGCAGATTGGTTTTGATGGATTGCGAAAATGTGAATTCTCAGAATGGATGGAACTGGATCCTGTTTAGAATAAAGAACATGATTTGGTGTAAAAAAATGAAGTCGCAGTATAGCAGCCAGGGTAAAAACATAGAGATGCTGAAGGAAGTCAGCATGTCTCATATCGTTCATGGACGGTAAAGATTCATTACTGACGTTTCAGGTCTGAGCCCTTCTTCAAGGTGTGAGCAAAAAGCAGACAGGTGCCTACACTAAAAAAGCTGGGGGAAAGGGAAGAATGGGAGGGGGAGGAAAACAGATCAACACACATTGGATGGGTAAGAGGACAGGAGGTGAGAATTGAGGGGGAGAGTGTTCGTTTATGGCTTTGTAAAGGGAGACAGAGGGAAAAAGGGAAAAAAGAGAGAGAGGAGATGGCATGGCGGTGGTGGCGAATGGAAACCAGAGAAGCCGATGTTAATGCTATCTGGTTGAAGGGCTCCCTGACAAAAGATGAGGTGTTCCTCCAATTTTCAGTTGGACTCAGTCTGGCAGTGCATGAGACCATGGATAGACAAGGGAACGGTGAGGGGAATTTAAGATTCCTACTGCAGCCAGGGTGCATAGATAGACTGGACCTGCGTGGCTAAGTCCTTATGAAAATGTGCGGACCAGGTGCAATTTGGATCAATTCAGAGTTCCCTTGTCTGGCATTAACTATCAGGTGCAAATTAACTTAATTAGCTGAAATGAAATTCTCCATCTGGGATTAAAATTCAAGCTGCATGATCATTAGATCAGTTCTCCAGTTTATTGGTCTTGTAACATAACCAAGTTACCAAGTTCTATAAAGATGCACTGAAATCATCTAAAGTATCTCATTGGGCCCAAGGGAAGCAATGATACATTGTGCTCCCTGTGTGAGTCTAGCAGAGCAGACTCTGGTTAGTACTGCATGGGAGATCAGCTGGGAATACCATCTGCAATAGGCTCACAGCCTGGGGCAATAACTAATCCGACTAGCAGACAGAATTCATGTCTCAACAAGATTTGCAGTCACCACATTGTATATGCTTTAAAAAAAGATTGTATCCACAGCAGCAGGTGGATAAGAGATGATATTGTCTGGTTGGGTGCCTGGAGAACAACAGCAGGTTTGGGGGAGGGGGGAAACTTAAATGATCCTATTGTCTGCACTCAATCAGCATCTAAGTGGATCTTACCTTAATCGCTGACTTGTGTAAATAAACTCTAGTGTGTTTTCTGTTAATGTGATTTCATTGACTGACCCAGAGGAGATAACACATGGGATCAGTGAAAAGGTTTCCTGGATGAATGGACAGCAGAGTCCAAGCCGTACTTGTAGAGAACAATTATTCTGGTTATGGAACAATACAAGGGGTTGGATATGTGCCTGTAAAATTCATTGTTCCATATACAGGTACATAATCTTTTATCTGAAATTCTGAAAACCAAAACCTCCAAAAACCGAACATTTTTTTCTATGGACGTTATCTGCGCATCAAAGCTTGCGTTTGGCGCCAAACAGGACCCGACACGACCCACCCCCGTTTAGTGCCGTATCTCAGTGCTCCTACCAGTCAGATGAGCCTCTGCTACTCACAGACTTTGAAGACTGTGAAAATGCCAAAAAGAGCTGCAGAGTCCTCTATGGGTGACAGAGAGAAGCAGAAAAGGAAGCGCCTGTCATTATCAATAGCGCAGAAAGTAGAGTTATGGCAGAAGTTCGATCGTGCTGTATCTGTGCAGCATCTTACTGAAGATTATGGTGTGGGAACTACCATCATATAGGTAAGAAGCAGAAAGATACGCTGTTGAAGTTTTACATTGACAGTGATGTGCAGAAACTAATGAAAATCACTCCCCCCCCACCGTCCACCACAGCTGCAACCCCATCCCCCGTTCAAAGCGCCCCCCCCATCTAGCGCTGCTGCAACCACCCAGTCCAGCACCGCCGCAACTCCCACTTCCTGTCCAGCACTGCCACAACCTTCCCCCCCATTCTAGTTGGAATGGGTCTTTGATACGAGCGAATCTGAAATCAGTGCGATTACTTAACATACCACCGTTAATATTATTCTATTATATGAAAAATTCCAAATTTCAAAAAGTATCTGGTCCCAGGGGTTTGGGATAAAAGATTATGTACCTGCACTACATAGTTGCATCAGTATGGTATACTCTTTCTTCAAGATCCCTCCCATTGAAGATAGAATACATGGATTTCCTCTGAATGCTCTGGTTTCCTCCCACAATTCAAAATTTAGTGGGGTCATAGGTCAATTGGGTGTAATTGGGCAGCATGGGCTCATGGGCCGAAAGGGTCTGTTGCCGTGCTGTATGTCTAAAAACTTGACTATTAAGCATACAAACTTGACTATTAAGCATGTTTAACATTATCAAGAAGGTTAATATTTTCGACTCCAGAGTCTAATATTTAAATCTAATCTCAAACTTTCATGAATTCAATTAACCCAACTGATTGGGTAGCCTAAACCTTGATCTTATTTAATCTAAGACTTTACTGCAGAGGAGAAGATGTCAAGTGGGAGAAATAGGCAATTCCCAACCTCATCTCCTGATGTGCAGGTTGCGAAACACACAAGCTGCAGAGACTGAAATCTGGAGCGATCAATGAACTGCTGGAGGGACTCAGTGGGTCAGAGAGCATTTGTGGGCAGAATGAAGTAAAACACAAAAGTCTGCAGATGCCATGATTGAAGTAAAAACACAACGCTGGAGCAACTCAGCAGGTCACACAGTGTACATTATAGATCTGTAACCAATGTTTTGGGCCTGAGCCCTTTATCAGGGTGTAGAAAGATGTAGGCGACTGAATAAAAAGAAGGGGAGAAGGTGTGAGGGGAGAGGAGCACAGTCCCACAGGCAGAAGGTAATAAATGGAAAAGGGAAGGAGGACACACCAGCAAACAGGGGGAGGGTGGATGGCTCTGCGAATGGAGAGGGAAGGGGGAGGAGAACTGAAGGAAAGGAGACAGAGGGATAAGGAAGAGAGGGAGAATGGGGAGTGGGCCAACAGAAATGGGAGAAGACAGTGTTAATGCCATCTGGTTGGAGAGTGTCCAGACCAAATATTAGGTGTTGTTCTTCCAATTTACAGGTGGCCTTGGTTTGGCAGTGCATGAAGTCATGGAAAGAAATGACATCTGGGAATAGGGTGCAGAACTGAAATGATTCCCACTGTGAGATTCCTTTCACTGATATGGGCAGAGCGATGGTGCTCAGCAAAGCAATTTGCCAATCCGTCCAGTCTTTCCAATGTAGAGAAGGGCACCCCGGAAGCACCAGATGCAATAGATGACCCATCCAGATGCACAAGTGTAGTTTCACTTGGAAGGATTGTTTGGAGCCCAGAATGTTAGTGAGGGAAAAGCCATGGGCACATGGGTACAAGTATAGCACTTCCTGCACACAGGGGAAGGTGCTAAGTGGTCGAATAGTGGACGAGGAGTCACAGGGATAGAAATTGTTAACGTTTCAGGTCGGGACCCTTTATGAAGGCTAAAGTAAAAAAGGGGTGATTTTTTTTTATATAAAGGGGAACATAAGCTGGGAAGGGGCCAAAAGGTGACAAAATGGGGGAGAGATGGAGAGACAGGCAGAAGGAGAGACCGTTGATTGGAGGGGTTTGGAAATTAGCGAGCAAAGCAAGGACAGTGGCAGATATGCATGGACTCAACTTCACTTACTTACCTGTTCGCTATAACCTTTAATTCCTCCACTATGCCATAATCTTTCAATCTGTGTTCAAATGTTATCAAAGAGGCAGCTGCTACTGCTTCCTTGAGCAGAGAATTCCATTAAATTATTACTTTCTTGGTAAAGCAGAACCTCCACGTCTCTGCCTTAAATCTGCTCCTCTGAATCTTGAGGGTATGTACCCTAGTTCTAGTCTCATCTACCACTGAAAACAACTTTCCTTTCTCTACCTTATTTATTCCTTCATAATTTTATGCTTCAACAAAATCCCATCTTATTCTAAATTCCAGCAAGTATAATCCAAGGTGTCTCAATCTCTCTTCATAAGGCATTTTCATGCAGTGAAAAAACCCGAGTGTAAAGGCGGAGATTCTCCACCCTTATGTTGGGATTCTTACCTCCATAAATGCGCCATGACCGGCTCCAAGACACTGACTGCAATCCCTCTTGGAGAAGGATCATCAGTGGAGCGCTGCACTTGGCTGCATCACATGAATGTAATGCTGCTGTAAGTAGCTGGCCAGGGGTGGTCTGATGATGTCACGGTGACATTATCAGCCTGCAACCCATCTCCCCTCTTCCTCCGTCCCCCCCTCAGGGCAGGGGAGGCCGGTGGGACCTGTCAGGGCAGGGGCAGCTGGCGGGAGCTGTCATGGCAGAGGTGCCCAGTGGGAGCCGTCAGGGCAGGGGTGCCCGGCAGGGACCGTCAGGGCAGAGGAGGTCAGTGAGAGCCATCAGGGCAGGGGCGGCCTGCGGGGATCATCAGGGGACGGCCGTGACTGCCCCACTAGCCACTCTGGCACCTCAATGGGCTGCTTCACCTTTGGGGCAGCTTATCAGTGCCAGCGGCTCAAAATGCAGCAGAGCAATGGCTGCCTTCCCTACCCATAATCCCCCACACAGCTGGAACCATTCTGGAAAATGCAGAGCAGTTCCAGATGCATGGGGGATTAAGGGTAGGGAAGACAGCCATTGGTCTGCCGCATATTTATGATGGGTGGTGCCATGGCATCAGTGGCCCTGCCTCCATCAGCTCCAGAGGGCGCTACAAGGCACCACTCCACATGAATGCGACAAAGGAACAGCCTTTTGGGGCAGCTCCATGAAAGGAAAGTTTATATTTTTCCCTCCGCACTTATAGCCGGTCTCCAGGCAGAGGCTTGGCATGAAAGAGCCTATAGACTCAGTCCCATAACCCCAGAATCAACTCCTCTGTACTGCCTCCTCTAAGGCAGGAGTAGATAGATTCTTGCAAAGGCATAAAAGGTGACCAATGGTAGAATGTAAGACAGCATTTAGGTTACCATCAGATCAGCCATGATTTTATTGAATGACAAAGTGTGCTCAATAGGCAGAGTGATTACCTGCTCCTCATTCAAATGTTCATATGTATTTTTCCTTTCAATCAATATTGTGAAACAGATTATCTGGTCATTGGAGATTGTGAGAACTTGCAGTACTTAAATCAGCTACCATGTTATCTTTGTTGCAATCCCCAAAAACATTTAATTAACTGAAGTGAAGCACAAAATCCTGCAGACACCATGGTTGAATAAAAACACAACGCTGGAGAAACACAGCAGGACAAACAGTGTACTTTATATTGCAAAGATAAAAGTAGATAACCAATATTTCAGGCCTAAGCCCTTCACCAAGGTATAAACAAAATGTAGGCAGGTGCCGGGTACTTTATCTTCTCTTCTTCTTTGGCTTGGCTTCGCGGACGAAGATTTATGGAGGGGGTAAAAAGTCCACGTCAGCTGCAGGCTCGTTTGTGGCTGACAAGTCCGATGCGGGACAGGCAGACACGGTTGCAGCGGTTGCGGGGGAAAATTTGTTGGTTGGGGTTGGGTGTTGGGTTTTTCCTCCTTTGCCTTTTGTCAGTGAGGTGGGCTCCGGGTACTTTATATAGCTAAGATAAAGATACATAACTAATATTTTGGGCTTTAGCCCTTCATTAGGGTATGGAAAATGCCAACAGGCGCTTGAACAACCCTTTTTTTTGAGCGCCTGCTACATCTTTTCATACCTTGATGAAGGGCTCAAGCCCGAAATGTTGGTTATGTATCTTTATCTTTACTAATATAAAGTAGATTGTGTGACCTGATGAGTTTCTACAGCTATGTGTTTTCAATTGAATTAACTGAAGTAATTTGGAAAATTGACAGGTAATTAGAACTCAATTATAAAGCCAAGTTCTTTCCTTTACTTGTTTGTCCATATTATGCATGGAGATTTGGAACATAAATCTTCTCAGTGATCAGGAAAAATGTCCACTTTAAATTTTTAGATTTTGATTTTAAATTAAAATGTTAAATTTAAACATAGAACACAGTAACAGACCCTTTCAGGCAACAAGGGCATCCCGCCCAATTACATCCAAATGACCGACAGCCCTCGGTATGCTGTGAACGGTGGGAGGTAACTGGAACCCCCAGGAAAAACCTACACAGACACGGGGAAGATGTATAAACTCCTTACAGATAGCACTGGATTCAATCCCTAGTCGCTGGTGCAGAGACAGCGTTGCGCAAACCGCTAGTCTTTCCATGCCATCCCTACCCTAGAGATTGAGAGGAAAAGATTTCAAAGCAGAAATTGTATTTTCCAACTTCTTCAAGTTTAAGTTTATTATCATTGTATTCTACAAGTACAAGTCAAAAGAGCAATGTTCTCTGGTCCTCAGTGCAAAAACACGCAACCACACAACAAAACGCACATGCAGACAAACAATACACATGCAGTACGCATATACATATATAAAAATAAATAAATGTTGATGAATAAATAGTAGTCACAGAGGGTTTGGTTGAGCAGTTCATTCAGTGATTCAGCATTCTCACTGCCCGTGGGAAGAAGCTGTTTCTCAGCCTGGTGGTGCTGGTTCTGATCCTCCTATATCTCTTCCCTGATTGGAGCCGCTGAAAGATACTGTGTGCAGGCCGGTAGGGCTCCTCAATGATTTTCGAGTCCTCTTGTGAAACAACGATCCCAGTACACCACATCGACGGGGGTAAGGAGACTCCAGTGATGCTCTCTGCCGCTTTCATGGTCCTGCAGATTGATCTCCAATCCAATGTGCTACAGAAACCATATGACACTGATGCAGCCTGCCAGGACGCTCTGAATAGTTGGCAGGATGGTGGCTGGTAGCCTTATCTGCCTCAGTCTTCTCAGCTCCGTTTCACCTTCCTGGCTTCTTAAGAAATGGATTTTGACTTTGCTTCAGGTGACCAACTGTGAAGGAAAAATTCACCCTGGTCGCAGCTGTACTCCACGTTGGAGATTCAAGATAGTGTTGACGAACACTACTACTTATTGCCCATTTCACTCTGTCAACTCAGGATGAATTTCAAGGAAAGCCTCTGCTTTCACCGCTGTTGTAGAACTGAACAGCCTACCAAATTCTATCTCATACCTTGCTTAAGTTCACATTTATTGTCACATGTATTCTGTTTCTGTGAACAGAGGGAAAAAAATGGGGTTGGTGTAGCGGTTAGTGCAACATCTTTACAGCGCCAGCGATTGAGACCGGGGTTCAAATCCCACGGGACACCCGATGTTGAAAGTATCCACATACAGGCATCTTCCTCTCCTGTGGGAGCAGGGCATCCTCCAACCTGAGGACTGAAGAGAAAGAAGAAGAATGGGGCAACACTGACATCTAGTGCTTGGAGATCCAGTAACCACTCAGCCCTCTCTCAAAGTCATTGACCTTCCCAATTATTATGATGTAGCCTCATTCAGCAGGGGAAAGTCCCCTCACTCGCCTACCCTCCGAACCACCCCCTCCCCATCTCCTATGCCAGCAATCTCCACCAACCACTCTACCTTCCTTGTTGACTAGGAAGCTACAATCTTCATACTTTGTCAAGGGACTGAGCTGCTCTGTGGGATAGTTGGGAATATTATCACCTTTTCTATTAGAAGGAGGCTGGACCAATTTAATGAAGTTAATGGTCCCCATTGTGGACCTATCTATATTTTCCACTGCCTAGGAAAGGCAGCCAACACACTGAAAAACCCATCACACCCTGGACACACTCTTGTCTCCTTTTTCCCATCGGGGAAAAAGGCTCAAGAGTATAAAAACAATCACCAACAAGCTTAAAGACAGTTTTTCCCCCCTGCAGCCATCAATCTCCTGAATGAACCCCTTAACAGTGCTCTAATGCCGCTCTTATCTGTCACATTACCCTTCAGAATGCATTGCTGTTTTCATCTTTTACCCCCTTTCCCCACCCCCCCCCCCCCATGTCTTTGTTCCTCAGTAATGTTCTGCATGTCCAGTATCTCTTTGCCCAAGCCTGTAGGCCCACATACACTGGAATTCCTGACCGTATTTTGTTCCTGATCTTTGGGGATCATTGAAGTAATAAAATATCTTTTATGGGACTTCGAATTTAAATGTTTTCAATTTTTTAAAATTTAAATTTAGACATACAGCACGGTAACACCCAAATCCCCAGTACTCTTTAAAAGATGGGAGGACATCCACATAGACACGGGGAGAACATACAAACTCCTTATAGACAGCGCCAGATTCAAACCCGGTCCCAGTCACTGGCGCTGTAACAATGCTGCGCTAACCATGCACCCCTATGCGATTCAATGCAACGCCATTGACCGCAGAATCTTGGACATCTGATTCAAAGGGTGAGGACATAATACAAAACGTTCTCCAAGTCCAGCCAGCCCCATGATTCCTGTTGACAAGAAGAATGGACAAATGTTTCATTGCCTGACATTTTCACAGTGTTAAATAATAGATGAAGATATTAAACATGCTAAATAGTTGTTACTTGGTTTAATTCACAAAAAGCTCAATAATTATAGAAACAGACATTTTAAAAATTTGTGTTTTTACTGCTTGCTTTTTGTTCTGAGGCAGCCTCCAGGTACCTTTGTAGTCTGCCAGATGAATGATTTGTGACTACTGCTGTGAAACCTGTGAAGTGGTTATATATCCAAGATGTCAAAGCAGACTCCTGCCCTTTCTTCCTGAGATATTTGGTTGAACGCTCACAGAGGGCACCACCTGATGGGCCATTTGAGAACTGACAAAACGTTAGATCTGCCAGGTGAATTTGGTTGGCATGGATTCACATAATGAGTGATAATTTTCATAATAATAAGCAGTTCTGATAAACTGATTAGATCCAAAGTGATAAAATAACGATCAGATTTTATTAAGGTCATGAATCATTTCTGACTGCACCTCTGACGTAAGTGAAAATAATATCAACCCAGAAGTGAAATCATGAATGTCAGATCAATGATTGTGATAGTGTTTTAAAAGAATAAATACAAGCTTTCTGTATAGATAATGATAATAAAAAGTCCCCTAAATAATGCAATAAAAGTTATTGTATTTAGTCTATCAACACAGTAAAACTGAGAATGGGAGTATATTGTCATATACATAAGATCGACAACGAGATAGACAACAGACTCGCCAAGGCAAATAGCGCCTTTGGAAGACTACACAAAAGAGTCTGGAAAAACAACCACCTGAAGAAACACACAAAGATCAGCGTGTACAGAGCCGTTGTCATACCCACGCACCTGTTTGGCTCCGAATCATGGGTCCTCTACTGGCATTGCCTATGGCTCCTAGAACGCTTCCATTAGTGCTGTCTCCGCTCCATCCTCAACATTCATTGGAATGACTTCATCACCAACATCGAAGTACTCGACCTGGCAGAGTCCGCAAGCATCGAATCCATGCTGCTGAAGACCCAACTGCGCTGGGTGGGTCACGTCTCCAGAATGGAGGACCATCGCCTTCCCAAGATCGTGTTCTATGGCGAACTCTCCACTGGCCACCGAGACAGAGGTGCACCAAAGAAGAGGTACAAGGACTGCTTAAAGAAATCTCTTGGTGCCTGCCACATTGACCACCGCCAGTGGGCTGATATCGCCTCCAACCGTGCATCTTGGCGCCTCACAGTTCGGCAGGCAGCAACCTCCTTTGAAGAAGATCGCAGAGCCCACCTCACTAACAAAAGACAAAGGAGGAAAAACCCAACACCCAACCCCAACCAACCAACTTTCCCTTGCAACCGCTGCAACTGTGCCTGCCTGTCCCACATCGGACTTGTCAGTCACCAACGAGCCTGCAGCAGACGTGGACATACCCCTCCATAAATCTTCGTCCGCGAAGCCAAGCCAAAGAAAAAAGAACAGATGAATCGAACTTCTTACTTGATAACCTGCACAGGTGGGTGAGAGACATACCAACTACAAGAGCATCATTTAAATTATTACAATATGCCAAGAAAGAAGAAAAGATATAGAGATTTATTGACAAAATTAATGTCTAAAGTTACAATCAATATGCACTCATCTTTATGACGGCCTTTATTGTGGATGCTAGTTTACAAAGCATGAACATTTCGAGAAACTGAGTGTGTGCAGTAAGTTTAGAATCATGTTCCTTCACAATGTGCCTTAAAACTCTATTCATATCCACGAGCAACAAAACAAGAGTCCATCTAATTTTCCTGTTTGCAACAAGATGCAGGGATTTTCTGTTGTTTCCTTATTCGCTATTATAAACAAATTCTTGTGTTTCTGGCTGTAAGAATACGTATTTGTCCTCATTATTTTTACTCTTTTTAACCTTCCCATTGAAATCATGGCTGTTTGCTTTTTATTAACCTCATTACAATCCTATATTCTATCTTCCCTTTCTTCATCAGTTTCTTGGTTATTCTTTGCTGAATTCTAAAGCACCCAATTCTCATCCTGATTTTCATGGCAACAATATGTCTTTTCGGAATCAGAATCACAATTTAGTGTCATGAACAAACCATGAAATTCATTGTTTTGCAGCAGGCTTCATTGTGCCAGCATTCATACAAATCACCTGACAACAATCAGTTTTTTGAAAAAGTGCACAAAACGTAAGGCAGTGTCTTTGGTTCATTATTCATTCAGGAATCTGATGGCAGTGGAGAATAAGCTGTCCTTGTTCCGCTGAGTGCTTGTCTTTAGGTTCCTATACCTTTTTCTCGATGGAAGCAGAGTGAAGAGGGTATGGACTGCGTGGTGGGGGTCCTTGAGGATAGGGGCTGCTCGTTAAAGACACCGCCTCTTGTCGATGTCCTCAGTGGAGTGAAGTTTAGTGCTTGTGATGCCGCAGGCCAAGTAAACGACCCTCTGGAGTTTTTTTTTGTCCTGCAAGTTGGCGCCTCCATACCAGGGAGTGATGCAACCAGCCGGAATGCTCTCCTGTAGAATTTTTCAAAAGAGTCACCGAATCTCCTCAAGCACTTCACAAAGTATAGCCTTTGATTCTATATTTTCTTTAATGACTTCTGCAATGCTCAAATAGATCACGCTTCTTGAATTTTTTTGCCTTGTGGAATATATCTTCTGCAAATTATTTTTATTACATTAAGTGCTATCCATTCCTATCCACCATATGACTCATTAATGTCATTTCCCAAAACAGCTGAACCAATCTGCCCTCATACTTCTTTTGCCTCCCATGGACACTGTGGGACCTGCTGAGTTTCTCCAGCTATTTTGTGTATTTACTTGTACTTTCATTGTTTCCTTATTTTTAGGATCAAAAATGCTGGTTTGAGATTGATCAAAATCACTTTCAAACTTAATACAAAATACATTAATCTGATGGTTACTCTTTCCAGAGAGTCTCTTTACTACAAGCTCATTGTTGCATGAGATGAGGTCTAAATTAGCCTATTCCCTCATCAGTCTGCCAACATAATGATTGAGAAATCCAACACGTGTAAGTTCCAGGAATGTATCCTCTTCATGATAAGTATTGATTGGACTTGTTCAGTCAATACATAAATAAGTCTTCCTTCATTACTCTTAGTGTCATAGCACAGCACCAAAATGGGCCCTTCAACCTATATCAAAGTTCAAATTTCAGATTTGGTGTCAGAGTGCATAGATGACTCGGCATTAGGGGTGGCACGGTTAGCATAGCGGATAGTGCAATGCCTTTACAGCGCCAGCAATCGGGACCAGACCGGGGTTCATATCCTGCACTTTCTGTAAGGAGTTTGTACGTTCTCCCTGTGTCTGCATGGGTTTCCTCCGGGGGCTCCGGTTTCGTCCCACCCTTCAAAACGTACCAGGGGTATAAGTTAATGGGATGTAAATTGGGTGGCGTGGACTTGTGGGCCGAAATGCCCTGTTACCGTCCTTTATGTCTAAATTTAATTTAATTTAAAAATGTAAAATTTAAAATTTAATGACATGCAACACTAAGATTCTTTATCTTGTAGGCCAGGCAGAATTACCACTTAATGGTAGTGCAAAAAAACTACACTCAAGAAAAGATACTTATACAAAAGAGAGAAATGTAAACAAAAAAAGAAATGTAAGCATATTCAGTAAAAAAAGAGTTTAATAATAATAATATGCTAATTAAGAGTTCTTAAATGAGTTTCTGATTGAGTCTATTGTTGAGGAGTCTGATGGTGGAGGGGGAGCAGCTGTTCCTGAACCTGGTGGAGAGAGTGTTGTACCTATACCTTTTTTCCTGGTGGTAGCAGCGAGAACAGAGTGTGTTGGGTGATGTGGATCATTGATGATCGCTGCTGCTCCCCAATAGCAGCGTTCCCTGTAGATTTTCTCAGGGGGAGTTTTGCCTGGGCTGTGTCCACTACAGTTTGCAGGGCTTTCCACTCAGAGGTATTGATGCCCCAATACCAAGCCAATGATGCAGTCAGACAGCACATTTTCCAATGCAAATCTATGGAAGTTTGCCAATGTTTTCAATGCCATGGTGAACCTCCGCAAACTCCTGAGGAAGTGCCTGCATCACAGCTACAATTCAAAAGCCTGGAAGTAAATCTCGCCAATAATTTCTGTCTCGTGCTGCTTCCTACTGGTGTAATTTGCTGAATTAGGAGACATCTTCAATCTGATACAGATGTCATCTCTTGTCAAAAGACAAAAATTCTGGAGGAACTCAGCAGGTCTTGCAGCATCCATAGGAGGTAAAGATATATAACCGATGTTTTGGGCCTGAGCCTTTGTCATGCCTTGTTAACACTGCTACCCTACCTCACATCTCTCTGCATCCAACCTTCCGAAATGGCAAATATTCTGGAATATTTAATTTTCTGCTTTGGTCACTATGCAACCACATTTTTTTTAAACAGCAATTGATCAATTACAACAATTTAAACCATGATTTCATCCACTTTGTGGTACATTGGAGTTCGGTTTCTTTCAATTTATCCCTTTATTTTTTTTTCCACCCTGACCCTTTTTCACCATCCCCCCCACCCCATTTTTCCAATCAGGTCCCCCATTGCTCTGCTAGACCAGTTCAAACTTTATGAGAATAATGGTTTCCTTCTACCCTGATATTCTGGGTTCAGATTGAGTACAGAAAAATAAGTTATTGGAATAGCCATGCTTGTGTTATGTACATTAAACTGCTCCATTGAGCAACATGTGATGTTAATGTAACTGCAATGTTAAATTGTTCTCACTGTGTTTATTATATTCAAGAATTACTCATTCCGACAGAAAATATGGAAGATTTTCACAATGACCTCATTCCACAGGACTTTTACATTTAATAATATTGAAAAGTAAAATTTAGGATTTTTCTTTGGTTATATCAGAGTTCATTCAAGAGACCTTTGACAACTATTTGGCCGAGTTAATAAATCATCTTAAATGTATGGACTAATCTATTCAAAGGCAGGCAGTGGTCTCAGTGAGTGTACATTCCCTAAACATACACTGCTGGGTTTTGTTTGATTTAGAGAGCCAGTTTTAGTTCTAGCTAATGGCCTTTTTTTCAGGGATTCAAAATGGATAATGGTATCAAAAAAAATTGCTGCCATAAATAATTCAACTGAGAAAACAGCCCCAATTTACCGATATCCTTAGTCCTGGGTACAAAATTACAACCAGGTTGTAGCAAACTGCAAGAAATATCACCTGCTCCTTGATTAAAAGTTAATTTTTGCAGTCATTACAAAGATTGAGTGAAGTTAATCATACTGTAGGTCTTCAAAGTTCCACAGACTTATGCGACCACATAAAGAGAGATTTGCAAAGTGCATCACAAATAAATAAAGAGAATAATAGACATCTTCAATTGATTTGCAGAGGTAATCCATTCTCAAACTCAATAAACCAGGAGAACGAGGCTCATTTTATGAATGCCATCTTAACCCAGAGATTATATTAGTGCTTTAAATTGATTTAGATGTGTACATTAACATTCATCACATGTATGAGGTTGTTGATGTCTATTTGTTTGATTTCCAGATTTAGACAGCATTGTAGAGGAGAGTTACGTATAGAACAGCGAACACTACAAATGAGAGCTGTGTATGTTCAAGGCTGTGGGAGAACTCATTATACTGGCACACAACTTATAGCAGGAGATTTACATGAAATCAACTGACAGACATGCCAGGGATAGGAGCTTGTCTGCAGGTAGTAATTATAATCCAACTCCAATATTTGGCTGTATTGCAGTCAGATTTCAGTTGCTGAGTACAACAGGGATTATTGGCCTTTGGTGGGGCTGACAGTGACAAATTTCTCCCTGTGACTTCCCACCTTTGCTACCTCTTTATCCCCTACTGCAATTCTTTCTTTTTGTCTTCTAGATTGTTTTCACATTCCCTCTCTCTGCAAATGACAAGTTATCTTTGGTGCTGCAGATTCATAGTGACCAATAAAGTACAGTCAAACCTCATTAGAATGCGATAGTTGTGGTCTAAGATTTCATACCACGTTACAGCTGAGTCGTGGAACAGATGCATATATGTCAGAGTGCCCATGGATAATCAAACCCAAATATTACCAGTTTTCAAAGGATCCACTATCCATAACTAACAATTTCAATAAAAGAAAGCAAGCGCATTATTTTAATATTGGGATTCTGAATTTTAATCAACTTATTTGCAAAGTTTGGGGTCCACAGTCACCCGCGCTATAAGCGATTCTGCAGATTAACGAATCGCATTCTAACGAGGTTTCACCGTACAATGGAGAATGAGCCCATTTGGCCCATCTTAGAGTCATAGAGCCATACAGCATGGAGCATGGCCTTCAGCCCATTTGTCCATGCCAACCCAGCTGCTAGTCTTTGTTGTGAGTGATGCACCAATAGAAACCAATAGGCTTTTATTCACTTAAGAACACAAGTACTGAGTTGCCACCTTTATACAGGAGCCTGTGGGGAGAGGCCACTGGTACAACCAACCAATAGGTGTGGCTGACCAGACAATTATACGTAGTAATGGTTTACCACAGTGAGTGAGAGAATAGATTCAATGGGTCTCAAGAAGCAAGGACTCTGAGCACAGTCTGGCAGTAAATGACTTTATTTACAGAAGACACACATGAGAAGTTCACAACAGGGATAAAAGAACACACACAATTTATAGAACACAAGCATGGGAAAATCACAATGGGAATAAAACATGCGTGCACACACACACCAAACTAGTTACATACAATCAAGGAAAAATAAAATACGATACCCGTTACCCCTTGACTCAGTGCAGGCATTGCTCTATGCTACTTGGGACACTACCTAAAATGCTCCCAGCCTTTTAACAGTGCACACCTCACCAAACGATTCTCCAGCACTGTTCCATGGTATGCGGCCTGGAGTGAAGGGACTTCTAGAATTGTCTACCCTGGGAAATAAACTTTATCCATACCCCTCGTAATTTTATAAACCTCTATCAAATCACTCCTCAGTCACCTACGCTCCATCGTTTAAAGACCCAGCCAATCCTGTAACTCAAACCCTGCAGTCCCGGCAACGTCCTGGTGAATCTTCTCTGCACCTAATCCTTCCTATGGCTGGACAATCATAAATGCACATTGTACTTCTTGCACTGATATATCATGAGGTCCCATCTTTTGTACTCAATATTCCACCCAATGAGAGTGAGGCATGGCACATGTCTTCTTCATTAACCTGTCATCCTAAGTCACCACTTTCAGGGATCTATGCACCTGTATCCCTAGGTCTCTTTGTTCCACAACACCCTGCCATTTACTCTGTAAGTCCATTCCTCCTTTTATATATCAAAGTGCGGTGTATCAAACTTCAGATTTCTGGTCAGAGTACACACATGACATCACATACAACCCTGGGAACCCTTTTCCTGTGGGCCAGGCAGAATAACTACTTACTGGTAGTGCAAAACAAAAATCTGTATTCAAGATATGTATTCAAAGAGAGAAATATAAACAAGAAAGAAGTACAAACTACTTTTTATAAATTTTCAATAATAAATAAAGTGCAAAAGTAAGTCCTCAAATGAGTCCCTGATTGAGTTTGTTGTTGAGGAGTCTGATGATGGAGGGGGAGCAGCTGTTCCTGAACCTGGTGAGGTGAGTCTTGTGGTATCTATGATGGGTACTACCAGTTGCTCCAATAACCACAAAGACAAAGACTGAAGGGAACAATAGGCTTTATTGTACAGAAGACTTGAGCTGGCCTGAATCCAAGCTAGTGAAGGGAGAGGTGGCTTGACCTTTATGGCCTAGGCTACATGGGAGGAGTCCAGGGGAGAGGGTCATCAGGAGGCGGGCCAGCCAGTGCCTTTACCAGCCAATGACTATGTACAATCCATATCATTACATTCTATTCCTCTTTCCTGATGGCATCAGCAAGAACAGAGCATGTGCTGGGTGATGTGGATCCTTGATGATTGCTGCTGCTCTCTGACAGCAGCGTTCCCTATAGATGTTCTTGATGGTGGGAAGGTTTTTGCCTGTGACAAACTGGCCTGTGAAATTATGTTTCCGCTGAGAGGTATTGGTGCTCCCATACCTGGAGTGTGAAGGAGGAAAGGGTTAGATGGATCGTGGAGTAGGTTTATAGGGGTTGGCACCATATTATGGGTCAAAGAGCCTGTACTATGCTGTATTCTATGAATACAACTTGTTGGAGGAGTTATGGACTAATATTTAACAGCATACCAAATCCTCTGTCACTATTTTATCAAGAGATGCTAGCATACTAACATGATCTACCCCACACCTAAATGAAATCAGTATTAAAGGGACATCCACCTCAAAAAATGCAAGTCATGCATTTGTTCCTAAATCTCTGTAATATTCTTTGCAATGTCTTTGAAGAGATAGAAAAAAAAATCACGATATTTGATTTTAAAATTTGAAATTATAGGTGGTCATCAGGGAAAAAAAAAAGAAGATTCGTATTTTTGAAGGAGGCAAAATCTCACGGGCATTATTTCTGACTAAGCTGCTGTATTGTGTAGCTGACTGACATTGAGCACACTGCAGTAAAACCTAATCATGAGACTTCCCAAGGAATATCATGCTTCCAACATTGAAATGTGAAAGCAAAAGAAAGTTGCATTAACTGAGCCTTTTTTTTATATACAAAGTCATGACCATAATACATTGTAAATATTAGATGGCCTGGCACATTACCTCAGAACAATTTGCACGGGGAATGGACTGCTGGTCGTAAACTGGCACAGGAATGTGCTTTGGGAGATACTGAATGGAAGAGCAGGCTCAATGGGCTGAATGGCCTACTCCCGCTCCTATTTCTTATGTTCTTACTATACAATGAACTGATATTCACAGTGTAGCCAAAGTAAACTTAGACGTGTATTGGTATTAAACTACCAGGTGGTAGTTTAACTATGGTGGTTTGTGAATGATCTGTGGGACATGTGTCTTTTGTAATAATACCTGTTAACAATCATTGCTGCTCCAAGACTTCAGGGATCATGTCATTTCACTGACTCTCTGAACTGTAACACTCTTTATTGCAGCGTTGGCCTGAAGCTCTGTCACTGTGGAAGAACGCTGTGGTAAGGATAGTCCTGACAATGCCAGCTTTTCTCTTATTTAATAAAGAAAATTTGTTTTAGTTTGAATTATTGACCTCTTTCCAGAACCTCGGAGAGTGAGACAGAGCGGGTGAAACATCAACGGCTCTAGGAAAGGAGAATTTATAGCAGTGTTTTGCTCTGTAATTGCAGATTGCAATCCATACGAAGTTCCAAGGGGGATTTGGCAGGAAATTGTGAGGGAAATTACGTTTCCAAAAGTTCCCTTCCCTGACAAGCCCGACCTAGACTGAACCAGAGATATCACGTGCCTCCACCACATTTCCTACAGATGCCTGGATCACTGAGAGTGGCAGCTTGTGGTGCGCTGTTAGCCAGAATCAGACACACACAAGGTAAAGACTGGACAGCAGGCTTTAATCCACAAAGACTTCCACAGATCCAGTCTGGCTGTGAGTGAGGCATCGGGAGGCCGGCGCAGGCTTATATCCCGGAAGGTGATTGACACCCGACCGGGTGGGGCTTGATTCATTCAGGCCGACTATTATATAGGTGTTGTCCTGTCCCCTTACACTCCTGCAGGTACAGAGGTTGCCCCCTGCAGTAGGCCGGTGGTGTACCACCACACAGCTTGACGCTGATTCGATGACCAGGACATTTTGTGTTCCCAGTGGCCTGAGAGGGAACTGATGAAGGATTTGTTTCACCAGCAGGCAGATGATTAAAAACTTGTTGTTTTGCTAATCTTTTCAGTAATTAGTGGACTTCGGGAGGACCAGGAATGACTACCCATCAAGAACTCTGTTGTGGAAAGAGTAGAGAGCACCAAGTTCTTCGGAGTCCATTTAACTAGTGACTCATCATAGACGCAAAACATCCCCTCACTTGTCAGGAAGGTGCAACAGCGACTGCACTTCCTGGAAAGACTGGTAGCCGAGGTTACTGTGATGTGCTGTGAGGCAGCAAACAAAAACAAAACTCGAGAAGAAGTTTAGTCCTGTCAAAGTACAAGTACAACCAAATCACAAAATATAACACACAGAGAATTTATTAGAGTCACGCTACCGGGGAGTAATAATTAGGGTTGGGTAGACAAGTACTTTGAACCTCATTCAAAGAACATGGCTACAGTCATTTTGTTGCATATGATTAAGTAACATTCCTTTGAGGGGATTGTTTCAAGCTGAGGTGTGTTACAGTCAGTAGTTTGCTTATTTCTAAAGACAGGAAAATGGTTATCATTGAATTGGCTTTCTAGAATTAAAAGATATGGAATCATGGCAGACTTGATAAAAAGGGTCCTTTAAGACAGTGTTAGTCTGGCTCTTGGCAGATGTAAATGTTGCTTCCCCAGTGATCTCCATATTAATGATTTCTAACAGGGTTAGTTGAATTCCAGACACTGAAGCAAAGCCATCAGAGCACTTGGCCGTTCTGCAGAGTTTTGATGTTTTCCCATTCTGTTTGACAAGCTTGTAGTAGAGGACCAGGAGATAGCTTTATGGAAGAGGTTATAATGGTCTGGAATGTTGTTAGTTGCAGCTGAACTGTCTGTGTGAGTGTCCCAATAATCATTACTTAGTAATTCCCAACAATCATTTAAAAGTCTACTCTATCTTTCATAATATGGTTATAATAATATCTTAACTCTTATACACAGCACATTCATTTCATTACATTGTCAACCAATATCACAACTGTACTACAGGTTTTAAACAGCTTAAAGTTGAACACCAGGTCTCTGTAGCCTCTGGTTCCATGTGCCCGACTGATTTAGGAAGGGGCCGGCTCGGATTGACAACCGACAAGGTGGGGCCAGCCTCCCAGATTGCCTACTTGAAGGTACAGTGGTTAGCCCCTGTAGTATGGCTATAGAAGTGGTTGTACCACCAGTTACTTTCTAGAGGAGTTCTATTGTTTGGCTGCATCATGGTGTGGTACAGTTGCTGTAGAGAAATGGATTGAAGGTCAATCCACAGGATAATGAGAGTGACAGAGAGGATTATTGGACTCTTCCCCTCCCCCTCTCCCCCAGATATCGACGTTATCTATGAGGATCATTGTCTGAAGAATCATTGAGGACCCCTTCCTCCCTGCACACCGCATCTTTCAGTTGCTCCGATTGGGAAAGAGATACAGGAATATCAGAACCAGCACCACCAAGTTGAGGAATAGCTTCTTCCTATCGGCAGTGAGAATGCTGAACGACCAAAGGCACTGCTCACATTAACCATCCAAAACTCTCATATTTAGGAAACAATATTAATTTACTTGTATATAGGAATACTTTCTTGCATATGCATTGTTTGTCTGTATGTGTGTTATGTCTGGCTGTGTGCTTGCATGCTTTACACCGAGGTCCAGAGAATGCTGCTTCGTAAGGTTGTACTTGTGAAGTCAGATGAGAATAAACTTGACTTGACTGTGCAATAAATAATTCTTCATTAAGTCCTAAAGCACCTTTGGATATCCTGAAATGGATGTGAAATGTGTAATAGAAATGCAAGTATTTTTCTTTTCAATTACATTAGTTTTTAACCCTCTTGCCTTGGAAGCTCTGAGACATCTCTTTGCTTGTATTCCTCATCAGACCCTTGCCTGCACCAACAATAAACTTCCCCACCTTCGCTCCTATCCAATGTGACAGGATTAATTCTCTTTGCATTATTATCTATCTCTACACACCATTTCTCTCCACAAATGGCTATCAAATTTGATAAGGAATATGTGGAGATAACGATAACAAAGTTTATCATTGTACATGCACCACAAATTCTTGCTGCATTTAAATAGGGACTTTGCAAAAAAAAAAATCAACTACAATAGTACATTTAATTGAATTAAAAAGAGACAATGCAAAAGATAGATGATAAATATTAAGTTATCCGAGTCCAAAAAAGGTGACTTCATAGTATTGGAGACAGTCCTGTTGAGCTGTTAGATCAGTCTCTAATTAGTTTAGCAAGAGGAGTGTCATGAGCTTCATAGGTGATGGTATCCTTCATGATGTTGACCTGCCACCTTGAGGCAATGCTTCGTGTGGATGCATTCAATGGATGGGAGGTCAGAGTTTGTGATGGAGTTGGTCATGTTTGTTACCTTCTGGAGCCTTCTGTGTTCTTGGGCATTTGAATTACCAAACCAGGCTGTATTGCAACCAGCCAGTGCATTTTCCCACCATACTCTTGTAGAAGTTTGAGAGAGTATTCAGTGCCTTACCAAATCTCCACAGACTCCTTCGAGAGCAAAGGCATGGAGTATGCCTTCCCCATGGTTACCTCGATGTGTTGGTTCTAGGAGAGGTCTTGTCCAATATGGACTTCCAAGAGCTTGAGGGTACTAACCCTCTCCCTCTCCGACCCATCAATACGGACAGATACATGGCCCCTCAGCCTCTCCCTCCTACCCTCCTAAAATCAACAATCAGATCCTTATTGCTCTCTTTATTCTCTTCTATTACACTCTGACTTATCCTGTAACTCTCAGACACAGACTTTACTTCATGGGATTTTGATTTTCTTCATTCCACAGCCACATTCACTCACGAAACTCAATTTTGTCTCAGAATAAATGATTAGAAAGTTTGTTTCCAGTTGCAAGTTTCAGAATGCCAGGCAGGACTGGCATTGTAAAACATCTCTGTTGTTAAAATGTTCAAGCAATGGGTAATTTACAAATGAAGGTCAAATGGCCCTACTTGTCTCTATTTCTGATAAAGTTTCAGCAATGGGGTTTCACACATGTTGGATTGGAGCAGGGTTTGTTTCCGTGAATTGCAACTAATGCTAGGCATGTCTCGTTGATGTAAAGCAGCAGGATGTAAACATTCATTGGGAAGGTGCAAATCCTCACAGCCCTCATTTATCCTTTGGCTGATTTATCATTTTCAAACAAAATGTGGCAAATACCTAACTAGTCAGGGAGCTTGTGGGTAGAAAGGAACTAAGTTGAAATCTAACACCGTTCCGATTTCTATCATTTGCAATTTTTTGTTTCTAGGTTTCCTTCCAAAATTAATTTAAATTTAGACCTACAGCCCGGCAAATAGACCCTTCTGGCCCACGATCTCATGCCACCAAAATACCCCAATGTACCTACAACCCAGATACATTTTTGAATGGTAGGTTGAAAATGAAGCACCTGGAGGATACCCACACAGACACGGGGGGAAACATACACACTCCTTACAGACAGCGCGGGATTCAAACTTGGATCACTGGCGCTGTTACAGCGTTGAGCTGCTACGTTAATCGTGGTGCCCAATTGTTCTGCTGTTACTCACCCCTCTTTAAAGTGCCTTTTGTTTTGGATGGCAGGCACTGACCTATTTTGGGGGTTACTTGAGAAGTATGATTAGTGGTCATGCGAGGTGGAACCTGAGGTAATGATTTGGAAACATCATCTGAACTGTCTGCACGGAATCTGTGGAAATTAGTAGAAGTGGAATTAAAAGGCTGGTATCTGTAATTATAACCAGCACGCTTTCTCTGTCTCATTCACTCTCTAAAGAACTGGAGAACTGTCAGTAACTTGAGCCAAGAAATAAGGTTATACTATTTATAAAATTACTTACATTGTGTAAAGCTGCACTTCTTTCAATACATTTCTCAAACAAGTAAGTTTGGTTTAATTTGAAAAATTGTTGCAGAAGTGTCTATGATCCAATGTTTCATCCTCTTTGTGGTGTGACACATCTGTGACATGACGGTGGCATGAGTTCAGATCTCAACTCTGACACCATGTCTCTGCATCTGCTATCAATCACTCCTTAATATGTCAGAGAATAGGCAGTAATTTAAAAATAAACAAGCAGAAATATCTTATTTATAGAAATACTTACACTGCACAAAACAAGCACTTCTTTCAGAGCCTTTCTCTGGAGAGACAGCTTCAGCATCTTCCACTCTGAAACAATGCATCTACCAAGAACAGCTACTCACGCATTACAGTTCTTAGTTACATTAATTTTAAATTTAGACCTACACATCCGGTATGTTTCAAACGATGGGAAGAAACTGGAGGACCCGGAGGAAACCCACACAGACACGGGGAGAATGTACAAACTCCTCACAGATAGTGCTGGATACTAACCCCAGTCCCAATCGCTGGCGCTGTAAAGGTGTTGCGCTAACCGCACCACCAACCATGCTGGCCTACGCCAATTGCACCATCCTGGCACCAACCAATGTTATCTATGTTGCAGAAAGTACCAGAAAGTTGTAACGCCTTTATAGTGCCAGCGATCAGGAACAGGGTTTGAATCCTGCGCTGTCTCTGAGGTGTATGTACATTCTCCCCATGTCTGCGTGGATTTTCCTCAGAGGCTCCAGTTTCCTCCCACTGTTCAAAACATACCAGGGTTTGAAGGTCAATAGGGTGTAAATTGGCGGCATGGACTCATGAACTGAAATGGCCAGTTACTGTGCTGAATGTCTACATTTTAAAAAAAATTAAATTTACAAATCCATCTGGTACACCAGTGTGTTCAGAGTAAAATACCTCCCAACATCTCCGAACATGGCCAGCTTGAGGTTGCAGGTCCAAGGTAATTCTATATTGGCAAACAATTTACTTCGTCAAACCAAAACCATGACACCCGGTGGAACCCTTTCACAGCACAAGAGACTGCAGATGCTGGAATCTGGAGCAAAACAGAATCTGCTGGAGGAACTCAGCAGGTTGAGTAGCATCTGTGGGGGAGAAAGAATGGTCGACATTTCAGGCCATCCAGTGTTGCTTTGCGTTATCCATTCCCAAATGGGCTTATCTGGACAGGCTGAAGCCATAGGTCAAGCTCCCAATGGAAACACCACAAGAATGTGTCTTCAGAAGTAGACCACCTGCTCTCTCAGCCCTGCCTGCTGTGCTACAAGATCACAGCTCATCTGCCCCAGGCCTCAACTCCTCTCCTATAGCAGTTCCCCCAAAATCTCACTTCCCCAATCTTTCTCGTGGATCTACTTGCTCTTTAGGTAGTTCCAATGATCTGTTCTGTACAACTCTTTAAGATAAAGAATTCCAGAGATTTACCACACTCTGCAGGAAGAAGAATGCTGAGGAAATTTGACACGTAGCCTGCATTCCTCAGCAACTTCTGCAGGTGCGCCATTGAAAGTATCCTGTCAGGGTGTATCACTGCATGGGACAGTAATGGCTCTGTCTACGGTCGAAACAAACTGCAGAGGATTGTGAATATGGCTGAGGCTATCACACGCCACCCCTCTCCACTTCATCAAATGCATCTATAAATCGCAAAAAGCAGCCAATATGTTAAATGCCTCATCTCACCCTGATTACACTCTCTTCACCACCTCCCACCCCCATCAGGAATAAGATTCATGACTGCGAGCATGCACCATCTGATTCCCTGCCATTATCAGACTCCTGAATGAACCTCACAATAGCAAAATAATGTGACTTTCCTTCAGTACCGATAACTCTCTGAAACTCTGCACTTGTTGTCTTCTCATATGTCATTACTATTTATTTAATCTGCTTTGCACTGAATTTTTTGCCTCCAAGTGACAACTTAAACTTCAAGTCAAATTTACGTCATCTGATTGTACAAGTACAACCCGATGAAAGACCGTTCTCTGGTCCCTGGTGTAAAACATGCAGACACACAATACACATATGCAGGACAAATATTTTATCCGCAAAAATAAATAAATAAATATTGCTTTGTACAAATGAAGGTCTGAGATGGTTCATGTGAGCTGTTCCTTTGGTCATTCAGCCATCTCACTGTCTGTGTTCCTCAGCTGGTGGTGCTGGCTCTGATCCTCCTTTATCTCTTCCCCCTGTCAACTTGAATTTGAAGAAGAAACTCCTCAATGACCGCACTTTTATCGTGTAACAATCTGCCCTGATTCAAGACTTTGCCACTTGTAGCCACATCTCAACACCCTGTGTGTTCCTTAAGGATCTTGCATGCTTTAAAGATCCTCATTCTTCTAAACTTTAAAAGAATACTAATCCAACTTTTTCAGCTCTTTGTGATAGAGCAACCCTTCATCCCAGAATTAGTCTAGTGAATATCTTCTAAGTTCAATGTTCCTTTTCGTGTAATAATATATTCATAATGTGACAGTCATGATACACTTTAACTTTTACCTTCAAAGATTCCCCAATTAGCATTGTCTGGCATCCCTTACAGTCTGAGAGAAAGAGAAGCAAAAGGTGTGCAAGAAAGAAAGATAATGAGAATGAGTTTATTATTGGACAATCTACGTTCCATTCCCAAGTCAGATTTGTAGCCGAGTCAGAACAGGAACATTCAGTTTTTTATTTAGCGTCAGTTAGTCAAACGTTTGCCTTAGTATCTTGTATATATTTTACCTTTCTATGCATATCAAACTATAGGAGTCAATTTCTTGAAGTTGGCATCAAGGGATGTTTATCCAGAGCTTTTCTTCTTCTCATCATAAATGGATGTAGTGGCTGAGGCCCTTGATATCTGTACGGTGAACTTTGGCGGACCTCTCTGTATTAGGATCTTGCTCCTCTAACTTTGCTGTTACTCCTTCAACGAGATGAAAAGCTTCAGCTGACCCTTTCGTCAAATCCTTAATTGGTTCTGGAATTTTTAGGTCCCAGACTTCTTCCTCAAATGCTATCATCTGCTACTCTAGGTCAAACATGATCCGACTTATAATGGCATTCTCCTTCCTCAAGCCAATGAACCGCTGAATCCGCGTGTAGTGTGTTCGTAAATATGAGTAGTCTGTAAGTCGGGCGTTCTTAACCCGAGGGACTTACTGCCTATTAAGTTAAATTAAAAGGGATAATGAATAGAAATGTAACTTAGTGACTTGGGGGAGGGGGCTTTCTTTTGCTTCTCTTTTTGTCTGGCTGTGAGGTACACTGGACAATGCTAATGGCAAATATCTGCCTGCCTTACAGCAGACTAAAGGCAATTTTGTTTAATATTACATTTCTGTTTTATTACATGACAATAAATGGTGTCTGATCTGATAGATAATAAATATTCAACAATATATAAGTCAGAAAAAAAGTGGTGTTACAATAGTACAGACAGTGCTTTTTGTGGTGTTGGAGTAATTAATGGAAGTCAGTGCAGGAAGGAGAGCATTAGTATAAAGATTCTAAAGATATTTTAATATTAACAATTAGGTGGAAGGTAGCGACACCCTCTCACCTTTGGGCCCTTCCCCCAGTTTCTTTCTCCCTTTATTTATGTAATTTAGTCTTTGTCTGGTTGTGTCTCTGCATGTTTTACATCGAGGACTGGAGAACACTAATCCATCGGGTTGTACTTGTACAATCAGATGAAAATAAACTTGATTGACTTGACTTGTCATGATAAAGAGTCCCGACCTGAAATGTTGCCTAACCATCTCCGCCAACGGATGCTGCCTGATGTGCTGAGTCCCTCCAGCAGCTCATTGTTTGCTGAAGATTTCACCATCTTCAGTCCTTGCACTTCTCAAGAGTAGGGCACACAGAGGGCAGACACGATATAGATCGAAAATTTCCTTCCTTAGAGGGGCCAGAGAATTTACTATGTTTTTGCAGCAGTCCAGTAGCTTAAAGTGGTCAGACTATTGCATGAATTCCAGATTTGTGTAAATATTTGGATTTTAATTCCCCATCTGCCATGGCAGGATTCA
The DNA here is from genome assembly GCF_036971445.1 of Narcine bancroftii. Classification (NCBI taxonomy): domain Eukaryota; kingdom Metazoa; phylum Chordata; class Chondrichthyes; order Torpediniformes; family Narcinidae; genus Narcine; species Narcine bancroftii. The sequence continues at coordinate 143,353,550 of NC_091476.1, forward strand.
AACCCATGACTCTGGATCAGAACTGGCTGTAATTGAACTGTCCAGTAACTCCCATTGGAGTGGCAGAATGCCAATGGTTCCTTTGGGAACTCCAGTCAATGCCAGAAAGAGTCACTTATTTCACACTAAATTTAAAAATGAACATAAAATTGATGGTTTTAAATGTGGCAAAAGCAAGCATTGGCTCATTCTAATTCTACTTTCTTGAAAGGGTTGAGAAAAGGAAATATATTCTGACAATTCAACATTTGGCAGATGGGCGTGTGCTCAATGGAATCTGGAAAATGTTTGCAAGATGACATTGATTAATAATATTGATGTTTACAGAATCTTGGATCCATTGTTCTTTGTTCTTTAGCTTTACTTCAAAGTGAAAGGGAGTCACGATTAGCGTAGCAGTTAATGCAACACTCTTACTGTGCCAGCGACTGGGGTTCAGATCCCATGCCGCTGTACGGAGTTTGTACGCTCTCCCCATGTCTGCGTGGTTTTTTTTGCCAGATGCTCTGTTTACTCCCACCTTCAAAATGTATGGGGAGTCAATTGAGTGTAATTCGACAGGACCGGCTAGTGGGCTGGAAGGGTCTAATTACAGTGCTGTATGTCTACATTTAAATTTAAACTTTGGAGGAAATACAAATAATTTGTTTCTATCAGCCAGAGAAAGAGATTAAACTAATATTTTGAAATCCCAAATGCACCAACATCATGACTGCGAAACAACCATCCGTGACTCTACTATTTATTATTATTTATTTTAATATATATTCATATGTAGCATGTAAATGTATCATTTGTCTGTATGTAATGTGTGTCTGCACACAAGTTTTGCACTGTTCTGGACCATAGAACGCTGTTTTGCCGTGTTGAACTGGTACAACTGGATGACAAATGAACTAAACTGAACACCTCACAATGGAGAGAATTTTGTAGCTGTGTTTGAGGAGATTTTCACAATAACTCAGAAAATCTCAGTCAAATCACTTTTTGGACATTTCAGCGTGATACAACAGTTCAGGACACCAGAATTTTTTTTTTTTTTTGGACCACCAGTTAAATCTCCTGAAGAATGTAAGTCGTTTGCAGTTTTACGACGCCCACAGATACAGAGGAAGATGTAAGGACAGAATAGGAGCAGGAAAATGCCACTCTGGTCCGATCTCTTCTTCTGTGCCAATTTTCCGATCTTCCCAAAATGTACCAAGTTTATTTGTCACAAAATACTTAATACAGTGTGAAGGGTTCTTGTGCAAACAGATAAACAGGTCAGTTCTAATGGTCAGTGCAGACTGAATGTGCTAGAGTGGTCATTCTCACACTGTACATTGGGGGGGGGGGGAACACGACATGAACAGAAATCATAAAAAAAATTTTATGTCGTTCATAGGAGAGAAGTATGGACAAAACCAACTAAACGACTGTTTCATAGGGAAAGGGGCCCAGAAACTTTGAGCAAAGTCCTCAGTGGGCCATAGTCAAAAAATAGAGGTTGAGAATGGTTGGTGTAAAGAGCACATAAAGCAAGGGCAGTATGAAAGCACTATTGTGGGGTTCCATCAGGAGACTGATAGCTGCAGGGAAGAAACTGTCCTTAAACCTGTTGGTGTGTGCCTTCACATTCTTGAGTATTCTCCCCATTGGGAAGAGGGAAAAGAGAGGGCGGCCAGGGTATTCAATATGTTGGCTGCCATTTCAAGGCAGCAGGAGGTGTAGACTTCATCTTTAAGTTACTAATAATCTTGCCTCCACAATCTTCTGGAGTTCAGAATTCCAAAGGTTCACTAGCCTCTGAGTGAAGAAACTCCAACACACCTGAGATTTAAATGACCAACCCCTTAACTTCTAGCTGTGTCTTCTTATTGAAAATTCTCTCACATATAATCAACTCAACTTCTACTCCATATGCTCCCTTCAGGAACTTGCATGTTACAAGAATTGTGCCTCGTTCTCCTCAACTCCAGATAACATAGATCTAATTTCTTTAGCTGCTTGTTTTAGGATAAACTTCTCATGCCAGAAGTTAGCTTGGTGAATATGTTTTGCGCTGTTTCCAATTAAGTAGATCTTTCTTCAAATAAAGAAACCAAAACCATGCACAATTACTCCAAGTCTGGCTCCACCAGTACCCTGGTCAATTGAAACAAGACTTGCTTATGTCCAAATTTGTAATGAAGATGCCACTTGCACTCCTCAGCATTCGCCTGCATGCTCCCTTTTTCATGATACATGCACAAGGACACCTGATCTTCTGTGGTTTACTTATCCCACCCAATTGAGATCCTGTCTGCTTTTGGATTTCTTTGACAGAATGCATGACCTCACACTTCCCCATGTTGTCAAATCACTCCCCTATCTTGAGTCTTTTCTTCACAATGCGTCCTTCCACAAAGTAAGAGAATTTTTCGTCAAGCCTCAACTTCCCTGTAAACTGTGCTTCTTAAGACTTCAGGTTAAGAAACCTGAGCACACTAGTTTCAGGTGACCTTCCAAGATTGTGCCTGGGGAAGGGCTGCACTGCAATTCAGATGAGATATTGACCTGTTCTGTCTAAGGCACTATTATGAAGACAGGTTTTTCCATTGACCTGGCCATTATTTATCCTTCCTGTCAACTGGTGTGTGGTCCCTGTTTTCCCTTCATAAAGTCCACAGTCAGCTCCTTGATCTTGTTGATGTTGAGAGCACCACACCATCTCCATCCTGTATTCTGACTCATTAGATTTCACACTGCCAATTTGCAAAATAGGTGTGTGAACGACCTGTGTTGAAGTACTGGGTAGGCTATTCACACTGGACCATGAAATCCTGGATTCATGGGCCCTTTAACATTAAGTACCCGGTATCACACAGCAAAGGGGGCCCAACCTCCAGTGGTGACATCCTGAGTGACATTTTTCTGCAGTGAATGATGAGGAAGACAAAATCCAGTTGCAGAGGAACAGAATCCCAGAGAGTGATTATAAATAATGATCATAAGTTTTGCTGCTATAATAGTGTTGAGCACCAAGCTGTAGCCAGTGTTGGTATTTCTGTGGTCCAGGTGATCTAATGCAAAGTTGAGGGCAAGTGCTTGTCACAGGGTGCGAACTGAAGTGGGTCCAAATCCTTCCTCAGACAGGAGTTAATTTGCTCCATCGCCAACCTCTGAAAGTATTTATAAAGCAAGATTGTAGGAATAAATTATATTTTAATTAATACTCCAAATTAATCATGAGTTATTTTCCCTCTCAGCCCCAAGTCCTGGCCTTCTCCTTTGATGCCCTGGCTAGTCAACATCCTATCAATTTCTGCCTTGAATACACTCAATGACTTGGCCTCCGCCCACAAATTCCACAGATTCACCAGCGTCTGGCTAAAGTGATGTCTTCACATCTCTGTCCTAAGCAGACACCCTTCATTCCCGAAGTTGTGCCCTCTTGTCTAAGACTCTCCCACCACTCCAACTGGATTTCAGTAATGTGGCCTGATATACACAATGTAACAATCTGGTGGCGGAGCTGGTTCAAAAGTAACCTGACAAAATCTTTCATTATGTGGATTACTAAACTAATTTGGTGGTTAATTTAATATTGTTCACGAAGTGAAATAAAATCAGTGGCATCTGCTTTGTTCAGTTTAACTTTTTACTTTTTGCAGTTAAACTGGACAACGAAGATTTTGTTTCTTGAATATTTTTGGGAGTATTTTATGAATTTTGGAATTCTGATCATGAAAAGCATCTAAACTTTTTTTCATATCATGTACTTTTTTTTTAGATGCAATCTATTTTTGTGATTTCCTGTCAGTCTATTCAAATATACAAAAACCATGAAAGGCAACACAGTGATGAAAATTCACTTTCTGCATTCGCACTTGGACGTCTTCCCCGCTGATCTTAGTGCAGTCAGTGATGAACATGGTGAAAGGTTTCACCAGGACATTTTGATTATGGCAAAGCAGTATCAGGATGACTGGAATCCATCAATGCTGGCAAACTATTGTTGGACAGTGACATGAGAGGCATCAGATGCTGGGTACAAATGAAAATCAGTGGCAAAACATTTTTAGGTCAGATGAACTAACACAATGTGCCAGCATCATTATGCAATGAAACACACTAAATTCAATAGAAGTTCATTTAATTTTTCTCCAGCAATACAGAAAATCTGAAATTATCTTTGTGTTTGGCTTGAAGTGGTCTATCATAATCCCCAATTTTTTTTCAGGAAGCAACAATTTGAAATAAGTTGTCTGGTGTTATCATTCAAGCATATTCTAGCTAGGTTTGTAGTTTCCATGGTGTCTATCATATGAAGACAATTTAAGAGGAAACTTAATTGCATTGTATTGCTAAAAGAAAATCATCAGATCAACTTTTAGATTAAGCTAATGTAATTCCCTTAACATAGATAGAGTAGTAAATTAGTTTAAATCACATCTATTTGTTTTCATGGCCATCATTATAGTTTAGTTTTAAGGTTATTATGATTTAAATAACCTTCATACATTGTTAGACCAAGCATACACTCAGTGTATGGCTGCCTCCCACAGTTTCAATTACTTTGCTATCAGTACGCCAATTTATTCAGTCAGCAATATTCAATGCTTCAAAACAAATATCAGTTCATATCATGAGGCAAGAATCTGTATTCACACAGAGTTCTCTGTGATCCACAATCTCTCAAAATTCTACCATCAGAAACAGAAAACGTGCAACAAAATGTGTTGTTTTCCGGCAGCATTACAGGTGCAAAATTGTTATAAATCACATTTTTAAAAAATAGCACCCAAGTTTAAGTTCATTTATTGTCACATGTACCAGGATGCAGAAATAAAAGTGGTTTTGCAAAAAGATCAATTAGATATCTCACGCAAAGTGTATGTAAGGCACAGTACAAAAGTGCAAAAGATAACTACCCACCCTATTACTTAGTTTATATAATGCAGTCAGCATAATTTTACTATTTTGAGGTTCATTCAAGAATCTGGTCCATATCCTTCAGAGCCTGTCTGATAGTCTTGAAGTCAAATTGTGGCCGCTTCTCCAGTTTCCTCTGACAGCTAGTTCCAGATGTGGACCACCCTCTGAGTGCAACATTTGCACCTCAGATTCCTTTTAAATCTCTGCACCTCTCACCGAAAACCTACACCTTCCAGTTCTACAATTGTCTCAGCTGATTACTCCCTCAAGTTTATTGCTGAACCACTAGAGCTTTTATAAAACTCTAGAACATCTCTCCTCACTCCAGAAAGGCCCAGCCCATCCAATCTCTTCTGTCACCCAACCCTACCAGTCCCTGCAATGATCTGGTGAAACTCCTCTGCCTGCCTTCCTATTGCTGACCTTCCCACAGCTAGGCAAGCAGAACGGTGAGCAGTCATTTCAATCAAGGCTAGAATGGAATCAGGATTTATTCATAAAATTCATTTACAGTATTACTGCTATAAATATCAAAATAAATATAGTTCAAGAAAATAGATGAAAGTGAGGTAGTGCCTGTCCGTTCAGAAATCTGATGGTGGAGGGGAAGAAGCTGTCCCTGTGCTGTTGACAGGTGTTCATCTTCAGGGCTCCTGTACCTCCTTCTCAATGGTAACAATGAGAAGAGGGCATGGTCAGGGTGGTGATAGCCCTTGGGGGATAGAGGATCATACCTTGATGAAGGGTTCAAGGCCGAGACGTTGGTTATGTATCTTTATCTTTGCTATACTGCAGAAGAAATAGGGACACGAGTAGGCCATTCTGCCCATCAAGCCTGCTCCCCAGCTCTCTGCTTTTTCCCTATATCCCTTCAGTCCCCTATTATGCAAAAATAGATCCAACCTTGCATTAAGTATACACTGCGTCCAGATTCCCCACCCTCTGGGAAAAGCTCCTCATCTCAGTCTGAGATCTACTCCCCTGAATTTTGCTATATCCCTTAGTCTTTCTCTCCCCTATCAGTGGAAAAGGGTTGAAAACCTCCACCTTATCTATTCCTTTCATTATTTTATACATTTGTAGACGACCCCCTCTGATAAAGTGTGACCTGCCGAGATTCTTCTGCATTGGGATTTTCCGTCTGCAGACCTGGAGGATCAAGGCTGCTTTAACGTGGCAGCGTGGAAGTGTCCTCTCCACGAGCAGGGAAGCAACTCAAGGGCCCACTTCTTCCCCTTGCACTGAGCCCCGTTAGGAAAAGCCCCGTGTCCTGCTCCCCACTGCATTTCCTACGAGTTTGACAAAGTTTCCGCTGCAGCCTGCACGTTCTTCGCCCGAAACTTTGCAGGAGTGGGGAGGGAGCTGCTGCCGCGGCAGAGGGAAGCAGGCGGCGCCTGCTCCGGTGGTGGGTGTCAGGGGCGGGGAGGGAGAGTGCAGCGTCCCGTCCTGGGCTCCGGCTCTGCCCGCTTCCATCAGTAGGGGTCGTGCGGTGACAGCCTTTGTACTCAGCAGGCACGGCCGAATGGGGGTCTCTCCGCCGCCTTCATTGCGCACTCGGCGAACATGGCGGAAACGGGCTGAGAGCTCCGCACTGCGCCCCTCGGTAGGTCAGGCTGGGCGGCGGGACGGGACCCCCGACCGGGCGTGTGAGCGGGGCGGAGGAGGGGGGAAACAAAGCACTGGCAGAGTGGCGCTGGGGAAATCGCGGTGTCCGGTGCAGGCTACGATCCCGAGGCTTCACCCCCCCACCCCCGGCTCCGCTTTCTCTCTCCCACCCCCCCCCCCCCCCCCACTCCCGGATCCGCTTTCTCTCTCTTCCCCTCTCTCCCTCCTCCCTCTCTTCCCCCCTCCTCCCTCCCTCTCTTCCCCCCCTCCTCCCTCCCTCTCTTCCCCCCTCCTCCCTCCCTCTCTTCCCCCCCTCCTCCCTCCCTCTCTTCCCCCCCTCCTCCCTCCCTCTCTTCCCCCCCTCCTCCCTCCCTCTCTTCCCCCCCCTCCTCCCTCCCTCTCTTCCCCCCCTCCTCCCTCCCTCTCTTCCCCCCCTCCTCCCTCCCTCTCTTCCCCCCCTCCTCCCTCCCTCTCTTCCCCCCCTCCTCCCTCCCTCTCTTCCCCCCTCCTCCCTCCCTCTCTTCCCCCCCTCCTCCCTCCCTCTCTTCCCCCCCTCCTCCCTCCCTCTCTTCCCCCCCTCCTCCCTCTCTTCCCCCCTCCTCCCCCTCCTCCCTCCCTCTCTTCCCCCCCCTCCTCCCTCCCTCTCTTCCCCCCCCCTCCTCCCTCCCTCTCTTCCCCCCCCTCCTCCCTCCCTCTCTTCCCCCCCTCCTCCCTCCCTCTCTTTCCCCCCCTCCTCCCTCCCTCTCTTCCCCCCCTCCTCCCTCTCTTCCCCCCTCCTCCCCCTCCTCCCCCTCCTCCCTCCCTCTCTTCCCCCCCCTCCTCCCTCCCTCTCTTCCCCCCCCTCCTCCCTCCCTCTCTTCCCCCCCCTCCTCCCTCCCTCTCTTCCCCCCCCTCCTCCCTCCCTCTCTTCCCCCCCTCCTCCCTCTCTTCCCCCCTCCTCCCTCCCTCTCTTCCCCCCCTCCTCCCTCCCTCTCTTCCCCCCCTCCTCCCTCCCTCTCTTCCCCCCCCTCCTCCCTCCCTCTCTTCCCCCCCTCCTCCCTCCCTCTCTTCCCCCCCTCCTCTCTCCCTCTCTTCCCCCCCTCCTCCCTCCCTCTCTTCCCCCCTCCTCCCTCCCTCTCTTCCCCCCTCCTCCCTCCCTCTCTTCCCCCCTCCTCCCTCCCTCTCTTCCCCCCCTCCTCCCTCTCTTCCCCCCTCCTCCCTCTCTTCCCCCCTCCTCCCTCCCTCTCTTCCCCCTCCTCCCTCCCTCTCTTCCCCCTCCCCCTCTCTTCCCCCCTCCTCCCTCCCTCTCTTCCCCCCTCCTCCCTCCCTCTCTTCCCCCCCTCCTCCCTCCCTCTCTTCCCCCCCTCCTCCCTCCCTCTCTTCCCCCCCTCCTCCCTCCCTCTCTTCCCCCCCTCCTCCCTCCCTCTCTTCCCCCCCCTCCTCCCTCCCTCTCTTCCCCCCCCTCCTCCCTCCCTCTCTACCCCCCTCCTCCCTCCCTCTCTACCCCCCTCCTCCCTCCCTCTCTACCCCCCTCCTCCCTCCCTCTCTACCCCCCCTCCTCCCTCCCTCTCTTCCCCCCCTCCTCCCTCCCTCTCTTCCCCCCTCCTCCCTCCCTCTCTTCCCCCCCTCCTCCCTCCCTCTCTTCCCCCCCTCCTCCCTCCCTCTCTTCCCCCCCTCCTCCCTCCCTCTCTTCCCCCCCCTCCTCCCCCTCTCTTCCCCCCCTCCTCCCTCCCTCTCTTCCCCCCCTCCTCCCTCCCTCTCTTCCCCCCCTCCTCCCTCCCTCTCTTCCCCCCCTCCTCCCTCCCTCTCTTCCCCCCCTCCTCCCTCCCTCTCTTCCCCCCTCCTCCCTCCCTCTCTACCCCCCCCCTCCTCCCTCCCTCTCTACCCCCCCTCCTCCCTCCCTCTCTACCCCCCCTCCTCCCTCCCTCTCTTCCCCCCCTCCTCCCTCCCTCTCTTCCCCCCCTCCTCCCTCCCTCTCTTCCCCCCTCCTCCCTCCCTCTCTTCCCCCCCTCCTCCCTCCCTCTCTTCCCCCCCTCCTCCCTCCCTCTCTTCCCCCCCTCCTCCCTCCCTCTCTTCCCCCCCTCCTCCCTCCCTCTCTTCCCCCCCTCCTCCCTCCCTCTCTTCCCCCCCTCCTCCCTCCCTCTCTTCCCCCCCTCCTCCCTCCCTCTCTTCCCCCCCTCCTCCCTCCCTCTCTTCCCCCCCTCCTCCCTCCCTCTCTTCCCCCCCCTCCTCCCTCCCTCTCTTCCCCCCCTCCTCCCTCCCTCTCTTCCCCCCCTCCTCCCTCCCTCTCTTCCCCCCCTCCTCCCTCCCTCTCTTCCCCCCCTCCTCCCTCCCTCTCTTCCCCCCCTCCTCCCCCCCTCCTCCCTCCCTCTCTCACTCTCTCTCTCCCAACCCCCGCCCCCCGCCTCCGCTTTCCTTCTTCCTAACCCCGGGCACCACTTTTACTCCCTCACTCTCCACCCCCCCCACCCCCCCGCCACGGGACGCCGCTCTCCCCCCCCCCCCCACGAGACGCCGCTCTCCCCCCCCCCCCCACGGGACGCCGCTCTCCCCCCCCCCCCCCCCCCACGGACGCCGCTCTCCCCCCCCCCCCACGGGACGCCGCTCTCCCCCCCCCCCACGGGACGCCGCTCTCCCCCCCCCCACGGGACGCCGCTCTCCCCCCCCCCCCCCCACGGGACGCCCCTGCCACTCGGCTCTCCCCCCTGCCCACTCGGCTCTCCCCCTGCCACTCGGCTCTCCCCCCTGCCACTCGGCTCTCCCCCCTGCCACTCGGCTCTCCCCCCTGCCACTCGGCTCTCCCCCCTGCCACTCGGCTCTCCCCCCTGCCACTCGGCTCTCCCCCCTGCCACTCGGCTCTCCCCCTGCCACTCGGCTCTCCCCCCTGCCACTCGGCTCTCCCCCCTGCCACTCGGCTCTCCCCCCTGCCACTCGGCTCTCCCCCCTGCCACTCGGCTCTCCCCCCTGCCACTCGGCTCTCCCCCCTGCCACTCGGCTCTCCCCCCTGCCACTCGGCTCTCCCCCCTGCCACTCGGCTCTCCCCCCTGCCACTCGGCTCTCCCCCCTGCCACTCGGCTCTCCCCCCTGCCACTCGGCTCTCCCCCCTGCCACTCGGCTCTCCCCCCTGCCACTCGGCTCTCCCCCCTGCCACTCGGCTCTCCCCCCTGCCACTCGGCTCTCCCCCTGCCACTCGGCTCTCCCCCCTGCCACTCGGCTCTCCCCCCCCCCTGCCACTCGGCTCTCCCCCCTGCCACTCGGCTCTCCCCCCTGCCACTCGGCTCTCCCCCCTGCCACTCGGCTCTCCCCCTGCCACTCGGCTCTCCCCCCTGCCACTCGGCTCTCCCCCCTGCCACTCGGCTCTCCCCCCTGCCACTCGGCTCTCCCCCCTGCCACTCGGCTCTCCCCCCCTGCCACTCGGCTCTCCCCCCTGCCACTCGGCTCTCCCCCCTGCCACTCGGCTCTCCCCCCTGCCACTCGGCTCTCCCCCCCCTGCCAACTCCCCCCTGCCACTCGGCTCTCCCCCCTGCCACTCGGCTCTCCCCCCTGCCACTCGGCTCTCCCCCCTGCCACTCGGCTCTCCCCCCTGCCACTCGGCTCTCCCCCCTGCCACTCGGCTCTCCCCCTGCCACTCGGCTCTCCCCCCCTGCCACTCGGCTCTCCCCCCTGCCACTCGGCTCTCCCCCCTGCCACTCCGCTCTCCCCCCTGCCACTCCGCTCTCCCCCCTGCCACTCCGCTCTCCCCCCTGCCACTCCGCTCTCCCCCTGCCACTCCGCTCTCCCCCCTGCCACTCCGCTCTCCCCCCCTGCCACTCCGCTCTCCCCCCCTGCCACTCCGCTCTCCCCCCTGCCACTCCGCTCTCCCCCCTGCCACTCCGCTCTCCCCCCTGCCACTCCGCTCTCCCCCCCCCCACGGGACGCCCCTCTCCCCCCCCCCCCCACGGGACGCCCCTCTCCCCCCCCCCCACGGGACGCCCCTCTCCCCCCCCCCCCCCACGGGACGCCCCTGCCACTCGGCTCTCCCCCCTGCCACTCGGCTCTCCCCCTGCCACTCGGCTCTCCCCCCCGCCACTCGCGGCTCTCCCCCCCGCCACTCGGCTCTCCCCCCCCGCCACTCGGCTCTCCCCCCGCCACTCGGCTCTCCCCCCCGCCACTCGGCTCTCCCCCCGCCACTCGGCTCTCCCCCCCGCCACTCGGCTCTCCCCCCCCGCCACTCGGCTGCTCTCCCCCCCGCCACTCGGCTGCTCTCCCCCCCGCCACTCGCTGCTCTCCCCCCCGCCACTCCGCTGCTCTCCCCCCGCCACTCCGCTGCTCTCCCCCCCGCCACTCCGCTGCTCTCCCCCCCGCCACTCCGCTGCTCTCCCCCCCGCCACTCCGCTGCTCTCCCCCCCGCCACTCCGCTGCTCTCCCCCCCGCCACTCCGCTGCTCTCCCCCCGCCACTCCGCTGCTCTCCCCCCCGCCACTCCGCTGCTCTCCCCCCCCGCCACTCCGCTGCTCTCCCCCCGCCACTCCGCTGCTCTCCCCCCCGCCACTCCGCTGCTCTCCCCCCCGCCACTCCGCTGCTCTCCCCCCCGCCACTCCGCTGCTCTCCCCCGCCACTCCGCTGCTCTCCCCCCGCCACTCCGCTGCTCTCCCCCCCGCCACTCCGCTGCTCTCCCCCCCGCCACTCCGCTGCTCTCCCCCCCGCCACTCCGCTGCTCTCCCCCCCGCCACTCCGCTGCTCTCCCCCCCGCCACTTCCCGCTGCTCTCCCCCCCGCCACTCCGCTGCTCTCCCCCCCCGCCACTCCGCTGCTCTCCCCCCCGCCACTCCGCTGCTCTCCCCCCGCCACTCGCTGCTCTCCCCCCGCCACTCCGCTGCTCTCCCCCCCGCCACTCCGCTGCTCTCCCCCCCGCCACTCCGCTGCTCTCCCCCCGCCACTCCGCTGCTCTCCCCCCCGCCACTCCGCTGCTCTCCCCCCCGCCACTCCGCTGCTCTCCCCCGCACTCGCTGCTCTCCCCCCGCCACTCCGCTGCTCTCCCCCCCCGCCACTCCGCTGCTCTCCCCCCCCGCCACTCCGCTGCTCTCCCCCCCGCCACTCCGCTGCTCTCCCCCCCGCCACTCCGCTGCTCTCCCCCCCCGCCACTCCGCTGCTCTCCCCCCCGCCACTCCGCTGCTCTCCCCCCGCCACTCCGCTGCTCTCCCCCCCGCCACTCCGCTGCTCTCCCCCCGCACTCCGCTGCTCTCCCCCCCGCCACTCCGCTGCTCTCCCCCCCGCCACTCCGCTGCTCTCCCCCCCGCCACTCCGCTGCTCTCCCCCCCGCCACTCCGCTGCTCTCCCCCCCGCCACTCCGCTGCTCTCCCCCCCGCCACTCCGCTGCTCTCCCCCCGCCACTCCGCTGCTCTCCCCCCCGCCACTCCGCTGCTCTCCCCCCCGCCACTCCGCTGCTCTCCCCCCCGCCACTCCGCTGCTCTCCCCCCCCCGCCACTCCGCTGCTCTCCCCCCCGCCACTCCGCTGCTCTCCCCCCCGCCACTCCGCTGCTCTCCCCCCCGCCACTCCGCTGCTCTCCCCCCCGCCACTCCGCTGCTCTCCCCCCCGCCACTCCGCTGCTCTCCCCCCCGCCACTCCGCTGCTCTCCCCCCCCGCCACTCCGCTGCTCTCCCCCCGCCACTCCGCTGCTCTCCCCCCCGCCACTCCGCTGCTCTCCCCCCCGCCACTCCGCTGCTCTCCCCCCCGCCACTCCGCTGCTCTCCCCCCGCCACTCCGCTGCTCTCCCCCCGCCACTCCGCTGCTCTCCCCCCCCGCCACTCCGCTGCTCTCCCCCCCGCCACTCCGCTGCTCTCCCCCCCGCCACTCCGCTGCTCTCCCCCCCGCCACTCCGCTGCTCTCCCCCCCGCCACTCCGCTGCTCTCCCCCCGCCACTCGCTGCTCTCCCCCCCGCCACTCCGCTGCTCTCCCCCCCGCCACTCCGCTGCTCTCCCCCCCGCCACTCCGCTGCTCTCCCCCCGCCACTCCGCTGCTCTCCCCCCCCGCCACTCCGCTGCTCTCCCCCCCGCCACTCCGCTGCTCTCCCCCCCCGCCACTCCGCTGCTCTCCCCCCGCCACTCCGCTGCTCTCCCCCCCGCCACTCCGCTGCTCTCCCCCCCGCCACTTCCGCTGCTCTCCCCCCCGCCACTCCGCTGCTCTCCCCCCCGCCACTCCGCTGCTCTCCCCCCCGCCACTCCGCTGCTCTCCCCCCCCGCCACTCCGCTGCTCTCCCCCCCGCCACTCCGCTGCTCTCCCCCCCCGCCACTCCGCTGCTCTCCCCCCCGCCACTCCGCTGCTCTCCCCCCGCCACTCCGCTGCTCTCCCCCCGCCACTCCGCTGCTCTCCCCCCCGCCACTCCGCTGCTCTCCCCCCCGCCACTCCGCTGCTCTCCCCCCCCGCCACTCCGCTGCTCTCCCCCCCCGCCACTCCGCTGCTCTCCCCCCCGCCACTCCGCTGCTCTCCCCCCCGCCACTCCGCTGCTCTCCCCCCCCGCCACTTCCGCTGCTCTCCCCCCCGCCCACTCCGCTGCTCTCCCCCCCGCCACTCCGCTGCTCTCCCCCCCGCCACTCCGCTGCTCTCCCCCCCGCCACTTCCGCTGCTCTCCCCCCCGCCACTCCGCTGCTCTCCCCCCCGCCACTCCGCTGCTCTCCCCCCCGCCACTCCGCTGCTCTCCCCCCGCCACTCCGCTGCTCTCCCCCCCCGCCACTCCGCTGCTCTCCCCCCCGCCACTCCGCTGCTCTCCCCCCCGCCACTCCGCTGCTCTCCCCCCCGCCACTCCGCTGCTCTCCCCCCCCGCCACTCCGCTGCTCTCCCCCCCCGCCACTCCGCTGCTCTCCCCCCCGCCACTCCGCTGCTCTCCCCCCCGCCACTCCGCTGCTCTCCCCCCCCGCCACTCCGCTGCTCTCCCCCCCCGCCACTTCCGCTGCTCTCCCCCCCGCCACTCCGCTGCTCTCCCCCCCGCCACTCCGCTGCTCTCCCCCCCGCCACTACCGCTGCTCTCCCCCCCGCCACTCCGCTGCTCTCCCCCCCGCCACTCCGCTGCTCTCCCCCCCCGCCACTCCGCTGCTCTCCCCCCCGCCACTCCGCTGCTCTCCCCCCCCGCCACTCCGCTGCTCTCCCCCCCCGCCACTCCGCTGCTCTCCCCCCCGCCACTCCGCTGCTCTCCCCCCCCGCCACTCCGCTGCTCTCCCCCCCGCCACTCCGCTGCTCTCCCCCCCGCCACTCCGCTGCTCTCCCCCCCCGCCACTCCGCTGCTCTCCCCCCCGCCACTCCGCTGCTCTCCCCCCCCGCCACTCCGCTGCTCTCCCCCCCGCCACTCCGCTGCTCTCCCCCCCCGCCACTCCGCTGCTCTCCCCCCCCGCCACTCCGCTGCTCTCCCCCCCCGCCACTCCGCTGCTCTCCCCCCCGCCACTCCGCTGCTCTCCCCCCCCGCCACTCCGCTGCTCTCCCCCCCGCCACTCCGCTGCTCTCCCCCCGCCACTCCGCTGCTCTCCCCCCCCGCCACTTCCGCTGCTCTCCCCCCCGCCACTCCGCTGCTCTCCCCCCCGCCACTCCGCTGCTCTCCCCCCCCGCCACTCCGCTGCTCTCCCCCCGCCACTCCGCTGCTCTCCCCCCCGCCACTCCGCTGCTCTCCCCCCCCGCCACTCCGCTGCTCTCCCCCCCGCCACTCCGCTGCTCTCCCCCCCGCCACTCCGCTGCTCTCCCCCCCGCCACTCCGCTGCTCTCCCCCCCCGCCACTCCGCTGCTCTCCCCCCCGCCACTCCGCTGCTCTCCCCCCCCGCCACTCCGCTGCTCTCCCCCCCGCCACTCCGCTGCTCTCCCCCCCGCCACTCCGCTGCTCTCCCCCCCCCGCCACTCCGCTGCTCTCCCCCCCGCCACTCCGCTGCTCTCCCCCCCCGCCACTCCGCTGCTCTCCCCCCCGCCACTCCGCTGCTCTCCCCCCCGCCACTCCGCTGCTCTCCCCCCCGCCACTCCGCTGCTCTCCCCCCCGCCACTCGCTGCTCTCCCCCCCGCCACTCCGCTGCTCTCCCCCCCGCCACTCCGCTGCTCTCCCCCCCGCCACTCCGCTGCTCTCCCCCCCGCCACTCCGCTGCTCTCCCCCCCGCCACTCCGCTGCTCTCCCCCCCCCCGCCACTCCGCTGCTCTCCCCCCCGCCACTCCGCTGCTCTCCCCCCCGCCACTCCGCTGCTCTCCCCCCCGCCACTCCGCTGCTCTCCCCCCCGCCACTCCGCTGCTCTCCCCCCCGCCACTCCGCTGCTCTCCCCCCCCGCCACTCCGCTGCTCTCCCCCCCGCCACTCCGCTGCTCTCCCCCCCCGCCACTCCGCTGCTCTCCCCCCCCGCCACTCCGCTGCTCTCCCCCCCGCCACTCCGCTGCTCTCCCCCCCGCCACTCCGCTGCTCTCCCCCCCCGCCACTCCGCTGCTCTCCCCCCCGCCACTCCGCTGCTCTCCCCCCCCGCCACTCCGCTGCTCTCCCCCCGCCACTCCGCTGCTCTCCCCCCCGCCACTCCGCTGCTCTCCCCCCCGCCACTTCCGCTGCTCTCCCCCCCGCCACTCCGCTGCTCTCCCCCCCGCCACTCCGCTGCTCTCCCCCCCGCCACTCCGCTGCTCTCCCCCCCCGCCACTCCGCTGCTCTCCCCCCCCGCCACTCCGCTGCTCTCCCCCCCGCCACTCCGCTGCTCTCCCCCCCGCCACTCCGCTGCTCTCCCCCCCCGCCACTCCGCTGCTCTCCCCCCCGCCACTCCGCTGCTCTCCCCCCCCGCCACTCCGCTGCTCTCCCCCCCGCCACTCCGCTGCTCTCCCCCCCGCCACTCCGCTGCTCTCCCCCCGCCACTCCGCTGCTCTCCCCCGCCACTCCGCTGCTCCCCCAGCCACTCCGCTGCTCTCCCCCCCGCCACTCCGCTGCTCTCCCCCCGCCACTCCGCTGCTCTCCCCCCCCGCCACTCCGCTGCTCTCCCCCCGCCACTCCGCTGCTCTCCCCCCCGCCACTCCGCTGCTCTCCCCCCCGCCACTCCGCTGCTCTCCCCCCCGCCACTCCGCTGCTCTCCCCCCGCCACTCCGCTGCTCTCCCCCCCCGCCACTCCGCTGCTCTCCCCCCCCGCCACTCCGCTGCTCTCCCCCCCGCCACTCCGCTGCTCTCCCCCCCCGCCACTCCGCTGCTCTCCCCCCCGCCACTCCGCTGCTCTCCCCCCCGCCACTCCGCTGCTCTCCCCCCCGCCACTCCGCTGCTCTCCCCCCCGCCACTCCGCTGCTCTCCCCCCCGCCACTCCGCTGCTCTCCCCCCCGCCACTCCGCTGCTCTCCCCCCCGCCACTCCGCTGCTCTCCCCCCCGCCACTCCGCTGCTCTCCCCCCCCGCCACTCCGCTGCTCTCCCCCCCCGCCACTCCGCTGCTCCCCCCCGCCACTCCGCTGCTCTCCCCCCCGCCACTCCGCTGCTCTCCCCCCCGCCACTTCCGCTGCTCTCCCCCCCGCCACTCCGCTGCTCTCCCCCCCCGCCACTCCGCTGCTCTCCCCCCCCGCCACTCCGCTGCTCTCCCCCCCGCCACTCCGCTGCTCTCCCCCCCGCCACTCCGCTGCTCTCCCCCCCGCCACTCCGCTGCTCTCCCCCCCGCCACTCCGCTGCTCTCCCCCCCGCCACTCCGCTGCTCTCCCCCCCGCCACTCCGCTGCTCTCCCCCCCGCCACTCCGCTGCTCTCCCCCCCGCCACTCCGCTGCTCTCCCCCCGCCACTCCGCTGCTCTCCCCCCCCGCCACTCCGCTGCTCTCCCCCCCGCCACTCCGCTGCTCTCCCCCCCCGCCACTCCGCTGCTCTCCCCCCCGCCACTCCGCTGCTCTCCCCCCCGCCACTCCGCTGCTCTCCCCCCCGCCACTCCGCTGCTCTCCCCCCCGCCACTCCGCTGCTCTCCCCCCCGCCACTCCGCTGCTCTCCCCCCCGCCACTCCGCTGCTCTCCCCCCCCGCCACTCCGCTGCTCTCCCCCCCCGCCACTCCGCTGCTCTCCCCCCCGCCACTCCGCTGCTCTCCCCCCCGCCACTCCGCTGCTCTCCCCCCCCGCCACTCCGCTGCTCTCCCCCCCGCCACTCCGCTGCTCTCCCCCCCGCCACTCCGCTGCTCTCCCCCCCGCCACTTCCGCTGCTCTCCCCCCCGCCACTCCGCTGCTCTCCCCCCCGCCACTCCGCTGCTCTCCCCCCGCCACGCCACTCCGCTGCTCTCCCCCCCGCCACTCCGCTGCTCTCCCCCCCGCCACTCCGCTGCTCTCCCCCCCGCCACTCCGCTGCTCTCCCCCCCGCCACTCCGCTGCTCTCCCCCCCCGCCACTCCGCTGCTCTCCCCCCCGCCACTCCGCTGCTCTCCCCCCCGCCACTCCGCTGCTCTCCCCCCCCGCCACTCCGCTGCTCTCCCCCCCCGCCACTCCGCTGCTCTCCCCCCCGCCACTCCGCTGCTCTCCCCCCCCGCCACTCCGCTGCTCTCCCCCCCGCCACTCCGCTGCTCTCCCCCCCCGCCACTTCCGCTGCTCTCCCCCCCCGCCACTCCGCTGCTCTCCCCCCCGCCACTCCGCTGCTCTCCCCCCCCGCCACTCCGCTGCTCTCCCCCCCGCCACTCCGCTGCTCTCCCCCCCGCCACGCCGCTGCTCTCCCCCCCGCCACTCCGCTGCTCTCCCCCCCGCCACTCCGCTGCTCTCCGCCCCCCGCCACTCCCGCTGCTCTCCCGCCCCGCCACTCCCCGCTGCTCTCCCCCCCGCCACTCCGCTGCTCTCGCCCCCCGCCACGCTCCGCTGCTCTCCCCCCCGCCACTCCGCTGCTCTCCGCCCCCCGCCACTCCCGCTGCTCTCCCCCCCGCCACTCCCGCTGCTCTCCCCCCCCGCCACTCCGCTGCTCTCCCCCCCCGCCACTCCCGCTGCTCTCCGCCCCCCGCCACTCCGCTGCTCTCCCCCCCGCCACTCCGCTGCTCTCCCCCCCCGCCACTCCGCTGCTCTCCCCCCCGCCACTTCCGCTGCTCTCCCCCCCGCCACTCTGCGCTCTCCAGCCCCCGAGGCCCTTGCCTCCGCTTTTCTTTCTTTCGTAACTCCGGGCACCACTTTTTTTCTCTCTCTCTCTTCTTCCCCCCCCTCCCCGGGACTCCGCACCCTCTTCCCTCCCCAACGGGACGCCGCTCTCCCCCCCCACCACGCACCTCATCTTTCGCCCCGCCACGCGCCGCGTCTTCCGCCCCCGCACGCCCCACGTCTTCCGCCCCCGCACGCCCCGCGTCTTCCGCCCCCGCACGCCCCGCGTCTTCCGCCCCCAGCACGCCCCGCGTCTTCCGCCCCCCGCACGCCCCGCGTCTTCCGCCCCCCGCACGCCCCGCGTCTTCCGCCCCCGCACGCCCCGCGTCTTCGCCCCGCCGCCCGCGTCTTCCGCCCCCGCACGCCCCGCGTCTTCCGCCCCGCACGCCCCGCGTCTTCCGCCCCCCGCACGCCCCCGGTCTTCCGCCCCCGCACGCCCCGCGTCTTCCGCCCCCCGCACGCCCCGCGTCTTCCGCTCCCACCGCACGCCCCGCGTCTTCCCGCCCCCCGCACGCCCCGCGTCTTCCGCCCCCGCACGCCCCGCGTCTTA